>NC_056745.1:1100978505-1101288930 GCF_019279795.1 Protopterus annectens | reverse complement strand
TATGGTTCACTTAGGTGTTTAACCTCTGTGGGCTGGGATCATCATTGACCCTTTCTGTCCTGGTGATGACAAGGCTGTTCTCCATGAGAGGTGACAGTTTAGCATGGAAGACACTATTGCTGCTGTTGAAGCAAGGGTACTTGCTACATCTTCAGCCCTACCTGGTACTTGCCAAGATGGCCTGTGTAGGTTGGACTGCCAGTGATGTCTACTTGGCTTTCCTACATGTTTAAATATCTATCTATCTGCTTTATGTTTCTCTAGGGCTTGGCAAGCAGACTTAACTCTACCCTTTCCACTGCGATGTAATCCACACACACTTGTGGTAAAGGTGAGCAGGTGGAGCCTTAACATCTCTTCTCATCATGCACCACCAAGGCATTAGCTGAACATGGATCACCAGCATCACAATTTGGGATTTTTTCCTTCACTCCGTGGAGTAGTTTGTGATTTACACTTTTTACTCCTTGAATGCTTTGTGGACCTTACTTGCATTCTGAGTGGTTGTAACAGTACTCTCTGGAGTTGGAGCAGATCTGTAGACTGCTAAAGATTCCAGTGTGTGGTATGGCTTATACTGTGTGCCTGTCTTTTATGCATTTGTAGACATTCATTATTCATATTGCAGACTGCAGTCATCCTGGATCTGTGAGTAAAATTTATTTATGTATTTCCTTTGCTGACAGGGTTAGTCCCACTTGGCTAGTAGCTTCTTTTAAGAGGAGACTCAAGGTGGCATTTATACTACTAGGGGAAATTTGGCCAGAGCAATGGGGAACTTCCCCCATTCTTTCTCACAGATGCTGTGAGATCTTGTACATCCACCTGAGCTACCACCAACTCAAGCAAATGGGACCTCGGTTTAACATCTTATCCCAAAGGTGACACACTCGAGTGCAGCAGTAACCCCTCAGTGCTGCACTTCTGGGTCAACAATCCATCTAAATGTTCTTCCCACATCCTTAGTACTTCCTGTGCTACTCATAAAGAACAATTGTATCTTACACTCATTTCTTCTTCTTTCAGTGTATATTAATCTTTACACAATTATTCATAAAGTGTCACACATATATAGGGCTTAGCTTAGCTGTTCTTCAAATTTTGTGGCATTTCTGCTCTGTTTAGGCTTCTCCAGACTGCATCCTACTGAGTTTGCATGAAATCACATAATACTTTATTTTGAAATCTTTCAGATGCTTATATCATAATGGCCAAAATGTTTATTTTATTTTTCTCCAAGAAAAGCTTACGTCTGTCTTTGCATCCCTTTCTTCTTCTTTCCATCCAATTTCAGTTATGAACCAATGTACTCTCTGCTATACCTCTCAACCTGGAAACGTCAAAAATCTGGACAAAGCTCCAAGAAAAGTTGGTACAACTGGCCAAAAATCTGTATGCTGATTAACATACAATTTGCATATATAATTTATAACCCCACCCACTCCAGTGGAATTGAGGGATATCAGCATTCAAACACAAACTGAAGAACAGACAAAATATTAAACACAAAATATAGCCAAAACAATATTGTTTTGTTTATATAAACATTTGAATATGTATCAAACTTTGAACTTGTATAAAACGAAAATACAATTTTCTTCTATAAAAATAAAATTAACTGCGTTAAATCAAGAGAGATGTTGACAACTGCGTTAAATCAAGAGAGATGTTGACAGCTGACAAGCAGCAGTGGACCCCATGTGGAAAATCAGAAGAAAAGAGGGGGGTTGATCATGGAACTTTAGATTTCATGGTTTAATCTACAAGTAAAAGTGCCTGTTGCCCTTGAAGAATAAATTGCCTATGTTACATTAAAAGAATGCTAAGTAATATTGCAATAGTGAATGGATGGCAAACTGATAACAGGTTCATAGTTACTAGGTAGCTATGCCAAAGAGGACATTCTCAGGACTGCAGCATCCACCCCCTTTAAAAGTATTACACAGTACAGTGTCAGCAATCCAGCTACATATTGTGGGAGTAGAACCCACAGTCTTCTGCATCAAAAGCAAGTATATACTACCTGTTATGCTACTAACAATGCAAACAAATTTGGCATAAGCAGCACTAAACTTTTGTTCCCCCCGAAACTCTCAGCTACTTGTAAAATCCACTTGACACTCAACTATATTTCAACTTTGCAGCACAAGAAATCTGGAAAAAGCCAAAATTTATTGGGGGGGAACATAGGCCCAAAAACCAAAGACATATTTTAAACATTGCTTGTATAATCTTGGAAAGTTGCTAGAATAAAATGTTTTGTATTACCATGCATTTCCTGAAAGATAGGAAGACTGAAACTTAAATGGCTGTCATGAGTTAATTCAGTTCTTACTGATTTGCCAGAAAACCACACATTTTTAGAGGAACAGACCAAAAGTATCCCAGATATTCTGTGACAATGTGATTCAAGGAGTTGGGAGCATAGCTCTCAAGTGGTATGGGTAGAGAATTCAGGCTCTTGCTTCTTGTACCTAAGGTACAGGTATACTTAATTGTGGCATTTTACACACACACACACACACACACACACACACACACACACATGCTACGACTGAATAGCAGCAATCCCTGATGACACAAAGCTGATGTCATCATGCATGCCTCTGTAGGCTGGTGATGCATGGTGCATAAATTTAAAGCTGTATATATAAAAACAAATAATCAAAAAAATTTGGGAATTAAAGATGCCACTCGGGAATTTGTGGCACCCCCTTATTTTGCACTCAAAACCAGTAAATACCAAGTAATTCAGTACAGTTGAGAGGTATGGTCTCTATGGATTTGTAACAGTTTTACTGTGGTGTCAGTCACAGTTTACAGAACATCCGAGTCTGGAATTTCTAAAGTACTGGCTGAGAGAAGATAATGAAAGGGGAGGAGTCCTTGTAGTTATTTACTGCTTAGTCCTTTAAAGGCAGTTTAATTTGAGTATTTCTACAGCTCACAGAAAGGACATGTGACAGGGCAAGTAGAGAAGGTAAGCAAAGAATGCAGCCCTATGAGAATCATTGGAAAAATCATGACACTGTGACCCATAGTTTTCAATTTCTTTGGTCAAGAAATGGAGACAAAGGGAAAACTGTAATGGGGAGACAAAGGTCTAATGTCAGGGACAGTTTTTAAATATTCTAATTATTTTTAAGAATTAATGGAACAAACAGTTTTGCATAAGCATGCATTTTCAGTAGAAGTATGAAACTGATCTCTGCAAATATTGACTGACTAATCATTAGGGAGTTTCCAGAAAATCAATAATTTTGAGAAGAGGGTAAAAAAAATGAGGCAAAATCTGTGACATTCTGCAGAATCAGATGTATACCCTAACTAGAGCTTCTGAAAATAAGTACTACTTCATAATACAGTCGTTATAAGAATATTTTCAAGAAGTTTGCCAGTATAATTTCGTCTTTTGAAGGCACGGTGTGCACTAGGGCAACACACGTCTTTTTCAAGAAGTATAGATACAGGAAAATTAAGACTGCAGATAGCACCAAGATAAGGTTAAAAATATTCCAGTTCCTGACCACAGTACTGTATTACGTAGCACGTAAGGTGTTAATCTGGTAGTCACACTCACTGTTTACAGTTTTGATTTTCTTCCTTTCTTGTCCTGCTTCTGCTTGTGTCTCGCTTCCACTATTGTTTCCTTTGTTGATGTCTTAGGTTAGAGCTACGACCTCTTGAGTCAGCTGTCCTGAGGAGCTGAGCAGTCTGATTTGGCCAGATGCCTACTGCAGCTTACAGTCTCATTTGGACCCTCTTACCTGCAAAAATAAACAAAACTGCTTGTTGGGAAAGCATATTCCAACTCTTGATGTTCCCCTGAATGTGGATAGTTACTTTCAGTTCTTGTTCCTGTTAACTTTCGGTCACCCACACCAACCCACAGGTTATGCTTTTCTAGGAAAAGGAGGTTTTAGAATCGTTACCATTAGTACCCATTTCTTAAATAAATCTGAATTTAAGTCCATTACAGAGGGAAGTGTAATATCTTTTCTTCAGAACATGGAGTCAAATATGCACAAGAGAGATCTAGATTCCAATTTTTTTTAGCTTGTTTGGACAATAGCCATATTGTGGCAGTTTGTGAATCTCCACCTTGACTAAACATTGTGTAGCTGTGTAGAATGACTTACTGCATCACAGGAAGTGATGTATGTGAAGATGGCAATAGGGAGCCAGGGTGGTAACCATTGACTTGCTAGGCCTGTGACTAAAGCATGCACATATATTTGCTCATCAGTGATAGGTTGGCTTTTTACTGAAAAATCATGTAATTAATTAAGTACTGAGGTAATGACTTAACAACTGCACTGTTTCATTTCTGTAGGCTGATTTAATCCATGCAGACATTGAAAGTGCAATAAGTGACAGCAAGGGAGGAAAACCGAAGAAAAGGCCTGAAATGCTCAGGTATATCAATACAGTATGATTATTTTCTAAGTGTGGTAACACTCACTGTATGAAGTTTTCATATGTTTTTGTACTTATGTTCAGAGTCAGAGACTGTTGCTAAAAGTTATTTGCATATTTCTTTCAGTGATGATGATAAAATGCAAAATTTGTTAAAACTGGAAGTTGGAATATGTTCCAGTGCATTCTCTGGTATTCACACTTGATAAAGTTACAAACAAGTGAAGCATGCAAATGAGTGCCAGAAATCTTTAACATGAGCCAGTCTCTACGATGAAAGGAAAACTCTCAGGCTGAATCTTCTTTTCATTGTTCTTACACAGGATGATCACCAAAAGTGACGCTGGCATCCCGCCACCTCCAAATGCACCAGCTCCTATTCCTCCTGGGACAGTTACACAGGTGGATGTGCGGAGCAGAGTTGCTGCCTGGTCTGCATGGGCAGCAGAACAAGGAGATGGTAGGTACTTGTTTAAAGGGTAATTGGGAATGGAATGCTAAAGGTGATGGAGAGGTGACCAATTCAGAGAAGTGGCAAGAGACACAAGCCTTGCAAATTTAATGATGCCCGTAAAATCTTTCAGTGCTTCTTTCTGAAAGTAAAAAAAAAAAAATTATGGAAAAAAATACAGTGATAAAAAATCAAGTTACTTTGTGTATGAACATCTGTTAAGAGCAGAGCCATAACTAGGGTAGGGTGAAAGGGGCCTAATCATAAGCTGTCAGGGTGGCAAGATTGAAAAACAGTACCAATCAGACAGAAGTGCAGTAGTGCCATAGCCATTTACACAGTTGTGACTGTTTAAACAATACACTTTGACAGGGTATGTCATCTCTAAATGTAGCAGCAAGTTAGTACTGCAGTTCAGAAGTAGCTTTTTATTGTTCCTCCTCAATTATGTTTGAGGAGACGGGGTTGCCAGTCTGGGTAAATGCCCTGGGCACCAATTTACCTAGCTCCTGCTCTGGCTGAAAGTATTCCTCTGTCTTGGACATACTGTTTATTACTGCAGTGATGTACTGTTTGAGGTTTTATTTCCTTTTAGATCAATGTGTAGGGTGTAATAAGTACCATTTACATTAAGTCTGAAAGTTTTTACTTAGACATTTTTGTCAGAATTGCTACTGTTACAGTGAATATCCTTTGGGCCTGCAGCTGCAAGTGAATTATGGTGTCTTTTCATTACCAAAACAGCAATCATATTTCTCTACTTTAATTGTAAATACTGTGAAGCTTTTGTATTGCATTGTACTTTCAACTAAGACCAAATAAAACTGAGTATAAAAGCAAAAATGGGACTGCGTAGAGTTACTATAAAAACAGATAAGATTTTTTAAGAAAGTGCTTTTCATCCAGTATTTTAACATGAACTTTTTCAGATAAATATTGCAATATTTACAGATAGAAAGATAGAGAATTTATCCACAGAAAAGAGTTTGCAATTGCTATGAAATAAATACGTTATCATAACTGGGCTATAAAAAGTCACAACTGATTTTACTGCTTTACCTTGGTTTAATAAACAATGGGTGTACTGTGGTAAAACTTTGTATTACTATGAGAAAATACTTCAGAAGTGGCAGTGATTGATGTTGGTTTGGTTATGGCTACAAAATTGCAGTTGAAAACTAATATAGGTTTTACCACAATAAACTGATTGCTCTATCACACTAGTGTTTTAATAATAGGTGGTGTCAGTTTGAAATTTCAAAAATTGGCTAACTTCAATTATAAAAAAAAGACAAGAAAATTAAATTTACTAAAATAAAAGGAAATGCACTGGTCCTGGTGCCTGCCACAGCTGTGTGTCTGCAGTGACACTCAGAGATGCACTATGCTGGTTTGTTTGTGTTCAGGGGCTACTCGTGCAGTACATCCTGTTCCAGCACTTGATCTGTGAAGAACCAAAAACATACTGAAGCAGTATGATGACCTGTTATACAATGACATTATTTACAAGAGGTAAGGTATTTCTGTATTAAGTAATGCTATTCTTTAATAGCAGTAGATCACTTTTGGATGTACGTAATGCAGGATTTGCCCATGCCTGGCTTTGTCTGTTTACATGGGTTTTGCTGTTATGATCAAACCATACTGGCTGTGGGCAAATCGTGCATTACTCATGTCAGAATACGAGTTGTTATAAATTAAGTAGCCACTTCTTGCTTTATCTGTATGAGTGGTATCATGATAATGGCTGGCTGTTCCATCTGTCATTATGTAGTGAGTTCTTTTCCCTATATTAATGGCATTAAATTTAGAGCTGGATAAGAATACAGTTGTAATACTGAGAGACTAGTGTATGTGCTGAAATGTGGCTGCAATAACTTCTACATAGGGGAAACTTATAGGAGTTTTAGGGTTCGGTTACAGGAACATATTAGGGACAAAAAAATAAAAAAACTAGAGAGTCCCCGTGGCAGCCATTTCATGACAGCGCATAATTCTGATCCTGATTCTCTTGGGGGCTGTGTTCTGGAAAAACTGCAAATTGGTATAGGTGAATGTGTGTTCTAAAAATTTAACTTAAAAAAAAGAAACCATCTTAATTTTAAAGTGTGATACTTTGGAGCCTCAGGGACTCAACAAGGAATGTTATTGGAAGTATGTGATTTAAATTGTATGCTTAATTGATTAATTGTCTTGTGCAATATGCTGTACTTAAGTAAAAGAGTGTTTTGTAGTGTTTTTACTCTTGGAAGGCTGCGCAAGCCAAGGCGCTAAATGTTTCATTAAAATTGCTTACTACTTGTATCTGTGGTCTTGGTGGTATTTTAAAATTTTATTTTTTGCTTTTTGTAAGTTGTATTTGAAGATGGTAAGCTGACCTAACCCAGGGTGCAGATCCATGACATGTCACTGAGCAGCTCTTGTCCTTTCAGCAGAAGGAGAAATTTGGTCAAATGTTAATTTGGAGAAGTACTAGTCTCAGGCTATAGGCTGTGTCATTTCTTTGTGCTTAACCTGTGAGCTATGGTAACCTTTTTTAGTTTTTGTTGTAAGTCTTTGCAGATGCTTTCCAGCATTTCTTTTGCTTGTGTTGTTTTTCAGGCATCAGTAGTATAACGCAAGTAGGTAACCTGCTTTTCTACCTTCTGACCATCAACAACTGAGCTGTTGAGTGATGGATTGTCTGCAGTGAAGTATTCCTAAAACAATTGCAGGATGTCAGAATCATAATTTTCATTGCAATAACTCTTTTTCATGAAATTCCTCACCATTTGGGTAGTTCACTCCCCTTATCCTTCAGACTGTGTATTGCAAGGACTGGATTTTTGTTTTATTTTATTTCATTTATTCTTTGCTAACTGGGCTAGAGCAGTGATCAAAATGGATTGTTTTCATATTTCCACAAATCTAAATTCTTAATTTGTGTATTATGTACGGTTGTGATATGAGAGGAGTCACGTATCCCATCTTAGTGTAACACTAATCACACTTGCAGTTGTCTTTCAGTTTATTATGACAACTTGAAGTAGTGTTTACACACATGAAACAAATGGCTGTTTGAAATGGAACAAGTCTGGATTCACAGGAATCCACCTTCACTGCACCTTACTAATTATAATTGAAACTCTGGGCTTGCATAATACTTTCAGAATAGGGATTAAATGGCAACTCTGTACAACCAGCTGCTTTTTTTCTAACTTTGCGCTATACTATCTTTTAACCAGTTGTTTGTACACATTTGTTATGATACAGCTCTGCTACAGACAGTTTATTTTATTCAGCTTTTTCTGAAAGAACAGCAACATTTTCTTGTATTATTGTACTTTTCAGATGTCTCCCTCATTTCTAAACTCAAGTGAGTTTTGAATGACCTCCAAAAACGAAAGTCTGAGGAAAAGGAATTTATTTTTCAAGTAATACTGCCAGGTTCCTTTGCCTAGAAAGGCCATCTGCATTTGCGTTATTGAAATCATAGCTATGCTGAAAGATGATGATATAGCACTGCAGTCCCAAACTCCATCTAACAAGATCACTATTTTGGCCACTTAATCTGTGTAATGACTATAATGGGTGTGGTCTGTCGTGAATGTCTTGCTACATATTGGAAGAGACCACAGTATTCCCAAAATGTAATTTTTTTTCGGCTGCATTTGATTTTGCCTCTTGGCTGCTGACATATGTGACTCAAGCATAGTATAGATTGTTTCTTCTTTAGACGAAACCTAGCTAAGTACAACCCATAGTGTGTGATATGAAGCATCATAGGTTTATAGGAGGTTACTAGGCTAATGGTCCTAGGGCCTTTAAAAGAATAGCCATGTTATACCCGTATTCCCTAATTGACCTTGGTTAGATGATCGTTATTTGCAGAGCGAGTCTTGCCTCTTGTTCTTAGACATCAGTTTCTTCCTTTTGTTATATAACCTGTTTATACCTGAGGTCCTCCTGTGTGACCTGTGTTTTTTTTTTGGGAAGACCTAGTTTTGATCTGGTCAGATCCGGTCAGGTAGAGCCAAGTTTATACAGTTGTTTAGGGCATTTGTGTATTCCTCTGTATAAGAGTCACTATTGACTGTGTTAGCACGGGGGTTGAAACTTTTTATGCTATTGCCTAGTAGGCAGTAGTTTGCTTTGGAGAAATTTTTCATTTTTTTTTTTTTGCTCTTGAGGGGGTGTTAGGTCTGATGGTTACTTCAAACAAGACAAATTTGTGGTCTGACCTTAACAGGGAGGGCAACACACTAGGGTAATGCAGTGTTGGTGAGTATTAAGTCTCGGACATTTCAGCCCCTTGTGTGGGGGGTGCAGACTTGCTGTTCCAGGGCATTTGTATTGATGAAGTCCAGGAACCTCAGGGCAAGGATGTTTTTGCTCATGTATGTCGCCCAATCGATGGAAGGATAGTTGAAATCTTTCATGACCAAAGTGTTTGGCTGTATAGTGAGTGACTGTAGTAAGTCCAGGTAGGTGGTGTGCTTCTCAGTTCATGGTGGGGGACCTTTAGCTAGCAATGATGTGGTAGGGTTATTTACCTATACTTGGACCTCAAGCAGCTCAAGAGAGTTAACCAGCTTTGAGGTGCATTTGTTTGAATGAAGATGGATACACCTCCACCTTTGATTCTTTCTCACACGTTTTGGGGTCTGAACTTGTGAAAGGTATTGTAGCCTACTTGTGAAAGGTATTGTAGCCTGCACAGCTGGGGCACTCTCTGCAGGTTTGAACTATGTCTCAGTGACTGCACAGATGTCAGCGTCAAGGTGAGGAGTGCTTCCAGGTAGTGCAGTTTCCTGTTTAGGCTCCTATCTTTAAGTAGCATAACCTTGAGATGTTCTTTGTGTTTCACTGTTGCAGTCATTACATTTGGGTTATCTGCTTGCAGGTAGCTGTAAGTCGGCCTTATTAACAAAGTCTTGGGGCCTGCGTTGGTTGCTGTCCCTTCTTCCATGACATCAGGTTGTCTGGGGTATAAAACATGCAGCCAACGCCATTACATCAGTCTTTCTTGCCGTGTGGTGCTGGAAGCAGAAGCAGTTAGTAAGTGACGGTCGTCCGACTCCTGAAAGTTTCATTTTCGAGTTTCAGAACCAAAGTCTTCAACTAAAGCTAAGTACCCCGTTGGGGAAACTTTTTCTTGCTCCTTACCGATGTCAGAAAAAGTTAATAATTGCATTACTTGTGGAAAGCAAATACCTCATAAAGATTTTCATTCATACTGAATTCCTTGCTTAGGCCCTGACCACGATGTACCTTGCTGTCGGTTTTGTGCTTTATTTAATCAGCGCACTATCTGTCGTCTGTATAT
Source organism: Protopterus annectens (assembly GCF_019279795.1). Lineage (NCBI taxonomy): Eukaryota > Metazoa > Chordata > Ceratodontiformes > Protopteridae > Protopterus > Protopterus annectens. The sequence goes on along the minus strand of NC_056745.1, from coordinate 1,101,278,758 downwards.
TTTCACCTCTAAATATTTCACTTCTCGGTTTAATTATCCAAAAATGTCGTCGGTTAGCTATCCGACTACCGAGATTCTGAAAAAATGCAAAGATAAAGACAGAGACAGGCCGCCTAGGTCCAAAACTGCCGACAATGCTTCTCCTAAGCCAGTTCCAGTTCACCGGTACTCAGTGAGGCACTTTCGCAGCCCCTGATACCCGCTACTTCTGATTCTCAGGCCTCTACTGAGACCCATTCGGAGTCCGGTATGCCATGAGATGCTTCAACTATGGAACCCGCAGATGTCTCTACCTTGGATGGGTCTGGAGCCGCTTTGCAGGCACCGGCTTTTGAGGGTGTATTCAAGCCTACAGACTTGCATATTAAACTGACGCCTCCTCCTTAACTTAGGCCTAAATCTCGATCCATGCTTAAAAAAATGATGCCCAGGCCACATGCTCAGGCCTCTATGCCTAAAAAGCAAATGATAAGAATGGCTGAAGATCTAGTAACTCTAATCAGGGGTAGCCAACCCCCCCCCCCCTTTCTAAGAGGCCTAGGACTGAAGTTGATTATGAATTTCTGATTCTTCTGATATCTGGATTTGCTCTTATCTACTTATGAAGGTTCTGCTGCAGAGGACTGCATTCCCTCTGCTTCCCCTTCTGAGGATTTTTCTTTTGGGGAAACCTTACATACTCTAAGGGAACATTTCCACTGGGAAAGCCAGGATTTTTCTGATTCAAAAAAGAGGCTTAGGGATTTCCTTCTCCTACCTCAGCATAGGCCTTTAGCAATTCCTCGTGTACTAGATATTGTTGCTGATGCTTTTTTAGAATCTAGTTTGGCCCCTGATTCCCTGCCTCCTGCTCCCAGAAAACCTGACAGATACTACAGGGTCCCTGAGTCCAACAATTTCCTTTTCAAAAATCCTATTGCAGATCCAGAGACTATTTCACAGGGGCCCAAGGGCATTAAGGCTTCTACTGCTAAAAATCCTACCCCTTCTGGTAGAGACTCCAGGGCACTGGATAGATGGGGTAAGAAGGTTTACACTTCTGCAGCCTTGGCCATTAGAGCTTTAAACTGCAAGTTTCATATGTTAAAGTATCAGCAACATGTTATTGGACTGCTTAAACAGAAAATTATGTTGATTTCTGACTGTGTGGAAAGTAAAGAATTACAGGATTTAATGCATTCTGCTGAACAAGTTGGAAAACATACTTTGCAATGTGGTTTTGATTCATTAGAGGCCTCTTGCAGGGATGCTGTTACTGGGTCTGTGCTCAGAAGGCATGCTTGGCTTAAGGAGCAATCTTTGCTTGATCATGTTAAAGCTAAATTGTTGGATGCTCCTTTAAATCAGGACCGCCTGTTTGGCAACAAGGCTGAGGAAGTTCTTAAAAAGATCGAAGATAAAGCTAAATCTATGCAAACTGTTAAAGATTTTTTACAAGTTCAGCCTCTTAGATTTAGTAGGCACGGGCCCTCTAAGAATTGGTCCTTTCCAGCCCCTTCCAGGTCTTCTCAAGCCAAACCCAGGCACAGCAAAAACCCCAGGTTTCAGTCCCAGGGGACACACATAACTAAGCAGTGGGGGGCCTCCACTTGCAAATCTGGGAATAAGACGACCCCCCCCCCATGGTAAACTGTCTCAATGACTTCCTTTTAAAATTTCCAAGCACTTGTTGACTGACTGCCCCTTTGGGGGGGGGGGGGAGATTGCTCTTCATGCAAAGAATTGGGAACTCATTACCCAGGACAAATGGGTTTTAAATATAGTGTCCCAGGGATACAGATTTCACTTCAACATGTTGCCAACACCAAGTGGATGGCCAGACCTACCCCCAAATCAGTGGGCAGAGGCTTAAAAACAAGTACTTTCTCTCTTAAGCATGGGAGCTATTAAGCTGGTACCAGAAGAGGAAAAAGGACAAGGTTTCTATTCGAGACTTTTCCTGGTACCCAGAAAAGACAATTCATGGCGTCCTATCCTGGACCTGTCTACTCTAAACACCTTTTTGGAGATTCCAAAATTCAAGATACTGACTCTTCACCAATTACTTCCTATGCTAGGCAAAGATGCCTGGCTGGTAACACTAGATTTAAAAGAAGCATACCTGCACATCCCAATCAGGGAATCTTGCAGAAGATACCTATGCTTCAAAGCAAGCTACACACACTATCAGTTCTCTGCACTGCCCTTTGGCTTATCTACTGCACCCAGGGTATTCACAAAGTGGCTTAGCTCCAGTTATTGCATTTTCCAGGCAAAGAAATATTCAAATATACCCATACTTGGACGATTGTCTAATTCAGGCAGAAAGCCAGGACATACTTTTGAATCATCTGGCCTTTGTAAAAAGGGTTTAACTTGTCTGGGGTACACCATAAATGAAAAGAAATCACACCTGGTACCCTGTCAACAAATTATATTCCTGTGAGCAAGCTTGAATACAACTTGCCAGATGGCTTACCTCATGCCAGAGAAACAAATTCATTTGACAACCTACTTCATACAAGTGGCCACAAAAACCCTGCTATCTGCAAGACAAATACTGCAAGCCTTTGGGGTTCATGGCCTCCTGCATTCTTCTAATTCCATATGCAAGACTGCATATGAGGAAACTACAGTAGTATCTAAGAAGCCTATGGTGTCAACATTCTCAAGACCTAGAAACAGTGATTCCTATCATATCTTGCCTACGCCTAGAGTTCCTTTGGTAGGCAGAGGCCTGCCACCAAAACAAGGGACTATCTTTCACACCACCCCCTGCCGCCCAAACCCTAACAACATACGCATCAGACTATGCCTGGGGGGGCTCACCTAGCAGGGAAGTACATTCAGGGCAAATGGAACCCAAGTCAAATGCACCTGCATATCAATCAAAAAAAATGTTAGCTATACAGAATGCTCTGACAGCCTTCAAGGACCACATTCTTCCAGGACAATTAATAGTAAAGATGGACAACACCACTGTTATGTGGTACATAAACAAGCAGGGGGGTACACATTCTTACCCCCTCTGCAGACTAGCCATGCCATTGTGGAACACAGCCTTGAGCTACCAAGTGCACCTACAAGCTCAGTTCCTGCCAGGACAATTAAATACACTGGCAGACGAACTAAGCAGAAACCTCATGGACCCACAGGAGTGGAAACTGGAAGCAAGGATTTTCAACATGTTGACAAGCAAATTGGGGATCCCAGATATAGACCTGTTTGCCTCTCCCCAGATCTACCAGTTGGACAAATTTTGCACAAGGACTCCCCACAAACAAACCTGGAAAGTGGATGCTCTGTCCTTCAGCTGATGAAAACCTGTCAGTCTATGCCTTTCCCCCTCTGCCTCTGCTCTCCAAAGTACTACTAATAATCAAACAGGACAAACCAAGGATGATTTTGACTGCTCCAGACTGCCTGCGCCAGCACTGGTACCCCCTCCTGTGCAGTGTGTCACTGTTCTCTCCATGGCACCTGCCTCAGTCTCCTTCCCTGCTGTCTCAGCAGGAGAGCCAGATTCTGCACCCTCAGCTTCTAACACTGAACCTTGCAGCCTGGCTAATTACTTAATCTCTCCTTTACCATCCCTCAGCAAACCTGTGATGGATATCATTTTAGAGGCAAGGAGGCCTAGTACTAGAAAATCTTATGCTGAAAAATGGAAAAGATTCTGTGCCTGGAACCAATCTCAAGGGATGAGCACAGCAGCACCCACTTTACCTCAGATTTTACAACACTTAGCTGAGATGCTTCACAAGGGCCTGTCTTTTTCCTCCATTAAAATCCATGCCTCCACCATTTCAGCTCATTATAACAGAGCCTCCCCTCTTCTCTCATCCACTGCTCAAGCAGTTCTTCATAGGGGCCAAAAATTTGAGACCACCCAGGAGAGCTCCAACCCCAGCCTGGGACCTTAACTTTGTCTTGGAGAAACTCACTCTACCTACTTTCAAGCCAGCTGCTACTGCAGACTTAAAATTTCTTTCTTGGAAAACAGCTTTCCTTTTAGCAATCACTTCAGCTAGAAGGGTATCTGAATTACCGGCCCTTATGGCAGTGGAGCCTTTCATCATCTTTCATGCGGACAGGGTGTCCCTCCGAACCAATCCATCCTTTATGCCCAAGGTAGTATCCATTGTGGCTCTTAATCAGTCCATTAATTTGCCAACCTTCTTTCCCAATCCACAGAATAAAGAGGAACGGATACTGCATTCCTTAGATGTGCACAGACAACTTAGATTCTACTTGGATAAGGCTAAACCTCAAAGGAAATTTGAACAACTGCTGGTGGCATTTGCTGCAGAGGCAGAGGGGCAGGCTATTTCAAAGCAAACCATTTCTAAATGGATAAGCCATTGCATTCATTTCTGCTATGATCACCATGGAAAACCTGTCCCCCAGGGGATCAGACCTCACTCCACCAGGGCTGCCTGTACCTCTACAGCCTTTATCAGAGGTGTCCCTACCAGAGACATTCTAGAAGCTTCTACCTGAAATTCTGTGCATACTTTCACCAAGCATTATCATTTGCCAATTTTCTCTAAATCCAGAGCTGGCTTTGCCACTGCAGTCTTGCAGGGCCTTATAACTGGCCCTAATGCTATCTAAATTCCTCCTCCCAACCATAGCTTTGGGAATCTACCCAAATGTAATGACTGCAACAGTGAAACACAAAGAACATAGTACAGTTGTGTACACTTACCATAAATGTAGATGTTCGAGTGTATTCACTGTTGCAGTCCTGGTTACCCTCCCTCCAGCCCCCTAACTTCTTTTGGCTATACCTCTTCTTTTCTTTACTATGCTTAAAAGCCTTTTTGGTGTATTTGCTTTTTTGTTGGTGGTATATCTTTGTACTTTTATATTTAATTGCTTCCCATTAGAGGGACACCTGACATCTGGGGCAAGAAAAACTGATGTAATGGTGTCGGCTGCATGCTTTATACCCCTGAATACCTGACGTCATGGAAGAAGGGACAGCAACTGATGCAGGACCCAAGACTTTATTAATCAGGCTGACTGAGGGCTATCTGCAAGCAGATAACCCAAATTACTGCAACAGTGAATACACTTGAACATCTACATTTATGGTAAGTGTACACAACTGTACTTTTGTGTCTCTGGGATTTTTTCATGTCAGAAATTTTGTTATTTTGACATTGCTTAAAAAGTCACTATGGGGGAGGCAAGTGTCATTGCCAGTAACTGAAAACCTAGAGAAAACAGGTGATGACCATCTCTGGCAAAACAGCGTGGTCTATCAACCATGTCTTTTCAGGCTGACAGATGCTGCATCCCCCTGGATTGATTGACATCAGAAGCTAAGCCCAGCCAATTGTTAAAATCAATCATTGTTTTGTCTATATTGTGGCATCATCCTGGGTGAAGATAGAATGCTGCTTAGGGCTAGGGGCATACCTGCTTGGGACACGCAATCTGAAAGTTCAGTCATGTCTCTTTGTATAGTCCAGAGAGGTACATGTCAAGTCATTCACCCCAACATATGCACTGACAGAGTCATAGCAGTAATTGTTGAGTGACTTGAGTGCATGCATGATTTGATGAATCCTGGCACCTGACAGGCAGGGGGACATCTGTATGTCTCACTAAGGAGTTACCTATGACCAGGACAATTGGTTTTGAAGTGTTTTGCCTTACAGGCTTATTGGCTGAGACACTGGTGTGTATGTTGTTATGAGTATTTGATTCTGTTGGCTTTGCAGTGTGTGCAAGTGGTTTGCACTTGAGGTCTCTGATTGTATTCTTCTATTGAGTACCTTTGCATATGTGGGTTTATATGTTGTGACCTTGTTTTGTGTGAGAGGTGTGATGTATGTGTGCTGACAACCTGTTTGAAGTTGTTGTTACTTGAGAGAATTGATTCCTAATTCATAGTGTAATTATATCTGTCACATGTTGTATTTGTTGGAGTAAGTGATTATCAGTATACATGAGCCAGTTACTACATTGCCTCAGGATGCCCATGTCAATCAGGCTGGCAAGAGAAATGGTTGGAAACTGGCTATCCATTAAGGCAGATTTTTTACTGTAGCTACTATTGGGGAGTGAGCTAGTTTGACCCAGATGCTGCTCTAATATTAACAAAGGGGCTTATTCTATTGAGGTCTAGGGGTGAAAACTATGGCAACACTTCTCAGTGCACAACTGAGTTTCCCGCAATGCAGCAGGAAGTTTGGGAGGGTAGGAGAAAATTGTCTTTCAAGCCGTTTGTGTCTATACTGGGCACCACTGAACCCCGTTCATTGAGCAGTGCACAACTACGAGGCTTAAATACAGGTGAAATTAAACACTTTTAAACTAAACTACTAATGGGAGAGCATACAATGAGCTCCCCATCAGTAATCTCCAACTCAGATGAGCCTCTTACTATACATTTCTGCCACAAGGGTGCAGGCAGGGCCCTCCTAATGTAAGATGGCTGGAATAATGCTCAAGTGTAACAATACAGTCGAGATTCAGCAGATCTGAATCTAGTATATGTGATATACTAGCTACTTAAAGCATCATTTCTTAAAATTCAGAAAAATACAATAAAAAGCAGCATAATGATAAAATACAGTCAGCAAAGTGCAATGAAAACAAGCAGCATAATGCTAAAATACAGTCAGCAAAGTGCAATGAAAACAAGCAGCATAATAAAATACAGTCAGCAAAGTGCAATGAAAACAAGCAGCATAATGATAAAATACAGTCAGCAAAGTGCAATGAAAACAAGCAGCATAATGATAAAATACAGTCAGCAAAGTGCAATGAAAACAAGCAGCATAATGATAAAATACAGTCAGCAAAGTGCAATGAAAACAAGCAGCATAATGATAAAATAATACAGTCAGCAAAGTGCAATGAAAACAAGCAGCATAATGATAAAATACAGTCAGCAAAGTGCAATGAAAACTCAAAAGTACTTATTTTTTTTATTTTAGCAGTGGATGCTTTGGATTTCACCACAATCTCTCCAGAAATGTTGAACAGTTTTGGTTAGATGACCTGTGGTGGAACTGCCCTCTGCACAAATTGTCATCTCCTTGAGCAGCTGTGAACAGTGGGAGACTATGGAGAGCATTTCCTATAGAAGATTTTAAACTGGAGAGGTTTGCTTATATATAAGGCACGGGGAACAGCATTTGTGCAAGACTAAACAGTTAATCCCTCAGGCCAATCAGATAAAAATGCAATAAACTTTAAACCAGCAGTTACTCACTTGGATGGGTTGAATTTGGCTCTGCTCCCACAAGAGTACAAAATAACCCTCTTAATGTAAAATTAACTGCTTTTGAGCTCAAGTGCAGTAACAAATGCTTTACAGAATTCCTGCAGTATCAGGAATCCTTGGAAATAAGTTCACTTACCCTCGGAAGTGTTCAATAAAATACAGAAAAAAGTGCATAATATAAGTGGTCCGATTGGAGACATAAGTCAACAAGCAAAGGAGAGTAGTATTGCTGAAATTGAATTCATCCTCAAGTCTTGGTGTGTACCTTCACGAGGTGGACCCTGTTTTTCACAAAATCTCACCAAAAAGACACTGCTTTATAGACAGTATTTATATTGCATGTGTCATGGACAGAAGTAGGTCCAAAATTAAAAAAGATAGCTCGGTGCACAAGATCGAGGATAAAATAGTGTCCAATCCTGGTAGGCACACTGGTGCCAGGACTGGAAAAAATGACAGTGTGGAATCCTTAAACTACGGAAACATTCCTACAATGGGGCCAGGCCCAGGGGTAGGATGGGGCCCTCCTGTTGTAGAAGAAAGTAGCAGCCCACAAAAATCACAAAAACTGATAGGTAAAAGAAGAGCCATAAAGATGATGAGTGGACTACTGAGGATAAGAAATAAATTATGTATTGTTACTATTATGCAAAAGCCCAGAATTTCCAGACATAAGATATACAAAAAGATTAAGGTAGAAATTAGAGGAACAAAAAATATTTAATATTTACATAAGAAAAACTGTCAGAAGCTGCAAATAAAAATTGTGATCATTAATACAACAAATTTGTGAAAAACAGTATATGGACCAAGAAACTTTGATCCGTTTGGAAAAAGAAGCATCTCAGGAAGTGTGAAAATACAAACAACAAAACCTATATATTTTTGAAAGGTATAAAAAAGAAGTATGGAGTTGGGAAAGAAAGAGAGAGATTTGATATGGTGCAATATTTATGCAAAGGAGAAAGACAAATTAATCAACATAAAGAAAGCAGTTCCAAAGGTATTCAAAGAGAAATGCAGGCAAAGGCTTCCAGACATGAAAAATTTCACAATAAAAAAATGATATCACATAGAGGGAATGTAGAAAAGAAAATTAGTAAAGTAGAAGTTAAAAAAAATAGAAGTTTAAGTTATGGAGTGTCTGTGAAGTGAAGGATTTGGTGTAGAGGGTCTAACACAGGTTACATCACAGCATGATGGAAAAGGTCCCCAAAGTAAAGAGAAACAGGAAGATCTGGAGATGAAATATGGAGATGAGAAAGAAAAAGAGATTTAATATGGTATAATATCTATGCAAACGAGAAAGCAAAACTAATCAATATAAAAAGAGCAGCACCAAAGATATGTGAAGAGAAATACAGGCAAAAGAATCCGGACGTGGAAAACTTTACAAACAAAAATAAGAAGACAAAGTGGAAAAGTAGAAAAGGAGATTAGTAACTGAGAAGTTAAAGAAATAGAAACTGAAGTTATGGAGTACCTCCGAGGTGAAGGATTCAGTGTAGAAAATGTAATTCAGAAAGCACCACAACAATATAGAGCAATGGACCTCCAAATTAAGGGGAAACCAGTGGAATAAGAAGCAATTTTGTCAGGTGCCATATGAAGATATTTTGGAGCCTTCCACAGGAAACCAGTATAAACATTCACTTGAAGCTGAACAGAAGGAAAGGAACAGTCAATGTTGAGGAGTGATAGGCCGTTAAGTTCCCATATGACAGAGCAACAGATGGCACAGGATGAAATTGAAGAGAATGTGCCACAGGAAGGTGCTATAGAACTTTCTATAGAATGACCACAGGAAATGGAAAACAAAAAATGTGGCCTCAGTTTAGAAGAAAACGAGCTAAGAGAAGAGTTGCTTGATTTAATAGAGATAGATAGACATATTAAGATCAGTATAAGAAATAGACTGCAGAAGATCAATAGAACCCAAAAAGTCAGACATTTGATAAAACAAATGAATACAGTAATTAGGACTGTTCATAGAGATCCATATGATATAATAGAAGTAAACAGGATATATTACTGTGCAGCTAAATTAATAACTGATAAACTTCTACCACAAGAACATAGGGTAGTGGGGGAGAGGAAGGGGAGAAGTTGAATACCATCACGGGCATATCGTATACAGAAAACTATAAAGCAATTACGACAAGAAGTGTCACTGTTAGAAGAGTATAGAAGAGGGAATAGATCAACAAAAATACTTAGAATGATAAACATGATAAAAGCAATGCGCAGTATTAGAATAGGTAAGGATATGTCATGCACTGTCGCAAATAAACTAAAAATTTCAGCACAGGCAGAAGAACTTGGAAGACAAACAGATAAATATAAAGGAAAGGTACAAAATAAGCAATTTATTGATGACCCAAAAAGTTTTATAGAGAATTGGGAAACAAGGTCAAAGGAATTGAAACACCACCAAAAAAGAAGAAATAGTTACATTTTGGAGAAGTGTCTATGAAGATCCTGTGAAACATAACAAAGATGCTAAATGGATAGAAGTAGTAAAAGAAAGAATAAGAAGTTTAAAAGTACAGGATATGAAATGGGATGAAGTAGCAGCCAGAGAGATTAAAACAAAGTTAAAAAAAGCCTCTAATTGGAAAACCCCAGGCCCACATGCAGTCCCTAACTTCTGGTTAAAAGAATTAACATCCTTACATGAAGATTTATCCACAAGTAAGAACTATTTATATGTGCACCCCAAACAGACACCAACCTGGCTAACAACAGGAAAAACAATGCTCCTACTTGGGTGAACCTGCAAGCTACCCTAAAAATTACAGACCAATAACTTACCTTCTGACGATGTGTAAACTGTACACTGGAATTGATGCCGACAGAGTTTATAGTCCTTTAGAAGAAAACTCAATTATGGCAATAGAACAAAAGGGCAATAAAAGAAAGTCATATGGAACAAAGGATCATTTGTTGTTTAAGTCATAGTGAGGAACTGTAAAAAGGGGACGAATCTAAGTATGGCATGGGTTGACTACAAAAAACCTTTTGATAATATCCCACATTCATGCATAAAAGTGTGCTTAAAAATGTGTAAGATAGACCCTATGGTGATCGAATACATTACAGCGACCATGAAATAGTGGCAGACCACTTTGCAGTTAAGCCATGATAAAGAACAAATTATTATTCCAGGGATAAAAAAATCAAAGGGGGATACTCCAGGGTAACACTATCATCGCTGCTGTTCTGCCTTCCCCTTAACCCATTAAGCTGTGTACTTAACCAGCTCAGGCCATGACTATAATTTGGCTCCTAGAAAACAACTAAGTATAAGGACTTCTCATCTTCGTTTTATCGATGATTTAAAACTGTGTAGTTCATCAGATGAGGAATTGAAATCACAATTGCAAACTGTCAAAACTTTTTCAAATGATATAAGAATGTCATTTTGGTCTTGATAAATGTACAGAAGCAACCTTTAAAGCAGGAAACCTGCAACACCAGGAAAACATCAGTTTGGGACAAGAATGTGATATAAAAGAACTGGAGCAGGAGGGAGTGTATAAATATTTGGGAATTCATTAGGGATCAACAATAAAACATGAACAAGTGCGAATAAATCTTAGTAAGAAATACTTTAGAAGACTTTAATCCTGAAAACAGCATTGACATCTAGGAACAAAATCCAAGGTATAAACCAGTTTGCTTTTCCTGTCAGTTTTGAAGTGATTGACTGCCTCAAAAAACATGTTGGATAGATTAGATAGGAAAACAAGAAGGATGTTTCATGCTCACCAAATGAAATCAGTGCATACCAAGATTATATATTCCCCGATGTTCTTCGTGTTTCACTGTTGCAGTCATCACATTTGGGTTATCTGCCTGCAGGTAGCCCTCAGCCAGCCTGAATACCAGAGTCTTTGGATTTCTGCATCGGATGCTGTCCCTTCTTCCATGATGTCAGGTCATCAGGGGAATAAAACATGCTGCCAATGCCATTACATCAGTCTTTCTTGCCATGCGGTGCCCAAAGCAGAAGCAGTTCGCAAGTGCTGGTCGGCCGACTCCTGAAATTTTCGTTTTCGAGTTTCAGACCTGAAGTCTTAAAAAACATAAATATGCCGTTGGGGATCCTTTTTTCTTGCTCTAACTGATGTCAGAAAAAATTAACAATTGTCTTGCCTGTGGAAAGCAAATACCTCATAGAGATTTTCATTCTTACTCCGCCACCTGTTTAGGCCCAGACCACAATGTCCCTCGCTGTCGGTTTTGTGCCTTGTTCAATGCCCGAACTATTTTTTTAGCTAAATACTTTCGTTCTTGATCTCTGTACTCCGAAATGGTTTCGATAAGCCATCCAACTACCGATCTTCCGAAAAAAACATAAGGATAAAGACAGAGACAGACTGCATAGGTCCAAAACTGCCGACAATGCTTCCGATAAGCTAGTTGCCAGTCCGCCGGTACTTGGTGTGAGGCACTTTCGCAGCCCCTGATACCCGCTACTACAGATTCGCATGCCTCTACTGAGACCCATTTAGAGTCCGGTATGCCGCGAGATGCTTCTTTGACTATGGAACCTGCGGATGTCTCTACCTTGGATGGGTCCAGAGCCACTGTGCAAGCACCGGCTTCTGAGGGTGTATTTAGGCCTACCGATTTTCATATTAAACCAACGACTTCGTTTCAAGCTAAGAATACTGAATTCCTCAGGCCTAAAGCTCGCACTAATCCTAGAAAACTGACAACCAAAGCACATTCTCAGGCCCATATGCCTCAAAAACAAATGATTAAAATGGCTGAAGACCTTATTACATTAATCAGGGGAAGCCAGCCTTCCCCCTCTAAAAGACCTAGAACTGATTTTCTTTATGATTCTTCTGATCAGGACTCTGATATCTCTGTTCCTTCTGACTATCAGGATTTACCCTTATCTACTTATGAGGATTCTGATGCAGAGGATTCCATTCCCTCTGCTTCCTCTCCAGAAGATTTTTCTTTTGGTGAAATCTTGCATACCCTTGGGGAGCATTTCCGCTGTGAAAGCCAGGACTATTCTCAGTCCAAAAAGACACTTAGGGAATGTTTAAACCTGCCTCAACACAGGTCTCTAGCTGTCCCTCCTGTTCTTGAGATTGTAGATGATGTTTTCTTGGAATCCAGCCATACCCCAGACACTTTGCCTCCAGCTCCCAGGAAACCTGACTGGTATTACAGAGGTACCTGACTCTCACAAATTCATTTTCAAGAATCCTACTGTGGATCCAGAGACCATTTCCCAAGGACCAAAAGGCATTAAGGCTACTGCTGCCAAAAATCCTACCCCTTCTGATAGGGATCCTAGAGCTTTAGACAGATGGAGTAAGAAGGTATATACTTCTGCTACTTTGGCAATTAGGGCTTTAAATTGCCAGTTTCATATGTTAAAGTATCAGCAGCATATTATGGGATTAATTAAACAGAAAATGATGTTGATTCCTGACTGTGCTGAACACAAAGATTTGCAAGAGTTAATGCATTCTGTTGACCAAGTAAGTAAACATACTTTGCAATGTGGTTTTGATGCTTTAGAAGCATCTTGCAGGGCTGCTGTCACTGGGTCTGTACTTAGAAGGCATGCTTGGCTTAAGGAACAAAACTTGCCAGATAAAGCTAAATTACTGGATGCACACTTAAACCAAGAGCGTCTTTTTGGCAACAAAGCAGAAGTTGTCCTCAAAAGGATGGAGGAAAAAGCTAAATCTATGCAAACTGTTAAAGATTTCTTACAAGTATAGCCATCTAGATTCAGTAGGCATTGGTCTTCAAAGAACTGGTCCTTTCCAGTCCCTTCCAGGCCTTCTAAGTCCAAACCCAGGAGCAGCAGACCACCAAGACTTCAGTCTCAGGTTATGCACAGATCTAAGCAGTGGGGCAGCCCTCACTTCCAAAGCAGGGAGTAGTAAGCCACCCCTATGGAAAAATGGCACAATGACTTATCCTTAACTCTACCAAGCCTTGCTCAACTACTTGATCCCTTAGGAGGAAAGCTCGCCCTGTATGCAAAAGACTGGGAACTCATGACCCAAGACAAATGGGTTTTAAACATAGTTTCCCTAGGATACAGATTCCACTTCCACTCACTCCCAACCCCAAGTGGATGGCCAGACCTCCCCCCAAACCAGTGGGCAGAGGCCCAAAAACAAGTGCTCTCTCTCCTCAGTATCAGGGCTATTCAACATGTCCCAGCAGAACAAAGGGGAGAAGGTTTTTATTCAAGACTGTTCCTGGTTCTCAAAAAAGAAAATTCCTGGTGTCCTATCCTGGACCTTTCTATTCTCAACACCTTTCTGGTGGTTCCAAAATTCAAAATGCTAACTCTTCAAACAGCTTTTTTCCTATGCTAGCCAAGGAAGCCTGGCTGGCAACTCTAGACTTAAGAAGCTTACCTGCACATCCCAATAAGGGAATCCTGCAGAAAATACCTACGCTTCAGGGCAGGCTCCATGCACTGTCAGTTCTCTGCACTTCCCTTTGGCTTATCTACTGTGCCCAGGGTATTCACAAAGTGCCTAGCTCCAGCCATTGCATTTTGCAGGCAGAGAAATATTTAGATTTACCCATACTTGGATTATTGCCTGATTCAGGCAGAGAGTCGGGACTTGCTATTACAACACCTGGCATTTGTAAAGAGACTTCTAACTTCACTGGGGGTACACCATCAACAAGAAGAAATCCCACCTAGTACCCTGCCGACAGATTGTATTCCTGGGAGCAAGCTTGAACACAACTTCCCATATGGCATTCCTCACTCCAGAGAAACAAGTTTATTTGACAACCTACTTCAAACTACTGGCCACAAAAAAACAGCTATCTGCAAGGAAAATCCTGCAAGCCCTAGGGTTCATGGCCTCTTGCATTCTGTTAATTCCATATGCAAGACTGCATATGAGGAAACTTCAGTGGTATCTAAAAAGTCTATGGTGTCAACATTCTCAGGACCTGGAAACAATGATTCCTATCATTCCTTGTCTAAGGGCAGAGTTCCTTAGGTGGGCAGAGGCCTGCTACTGTAACAAGGGACTCCCTTTCACTCTGTCTCCTGCCGCCCAAACCCTAACAACAGATGCATCAGACTATGCATGGGGGCCTCACATGACAGGGCAGTGCATTCAGGACAAATGGAACCCAAAACAGATGCACCTGCATATCAATCAAAAAGAAATGTTAACTGTACAGAATGCTCCGACAGCCTTCAAAGACCTTATTCTTCCAGGACAACTATTGGTAAAGACAGACAACACCACAGTTATGTGGTACATAAACAAGCAGGGAGGAACCCATTCCTACCCTCTCTGCAGACTAGCCATGGCTCTGTGGAACACAGCCTTGAGCTACCAAGTGAACCTACAAGCTCAATTCCTGCCAAGCAAACTAAATTCACTGGCAGATGACTTAAACAGAAATCTCATGGACCCACAAAAATGGAAACTGGAACCCAAAATATTTAAGCTCTTGAGGAATAAATGGGGGACACCAGAGGTAGACCTGCTTGCCTCCCCTCAGAACAATCAATTGAACAAATTCTGCACCAGAACCCCCCATAGTCAAGCTTGGAAAGAGGATGCCCTGTCCTTTACCTGGGAAAGCCTCTCAGTTTATGCCTTTCCCCCTCTGCTTCTCCTCTCAAAGGTTCTACTAAAGATCAAACAGGACAAGCCAAGGACAATACTGATTGCACCAGACTGGCCACGCCAGCACTGGTGCTCCCTTTTGTGTAGTCTGACAGTGTTGCAACCTTGGTACCTGCCTCAGACCCCCCTCCCTGCTGTCCCAGCAGGCAGGTCAGATTCTGCACCCTCAGCTTCAAACCCTGAACCTTGCAGCCTGGCTAATTCCCTGAGCTCACCTCCAGCAACCCTCAGTAAGCAGGTGCTGGATGTCATTCTTGAGGCAAGGAGGCCTAGTACTAGAAAATCGTGTTCAGAAAAGTGGAAAAGATGCTGTTCCTGGAACCAGGCTCAGGGGATGGGTACAACGGTGCCCAGCTTACCTCATATTCTAGATTATTTAACAGAAATGCTTCACAAGGGCCTATCTTTCTCTTCAATTAAGATTCATGCCTCTGCCATATCAGCACATTATAATACTGAGCCACCCCTCTTCTCTCATCTCCTGCTAAAACAATTCCTTAGAGGGGCCAAAAATTTAAGAGCTCCCACTCCAGCCTGGGACCTTAACTTTGTATTGGAAAAAGTGACTCTTTCCCCCCCTTTGAACCAGCTGCTACAGCAGAGTTGAAATTCCTTTCTTGGAAAACAGCTTTACTTCTAGCCATCACTTCTGCAAGAAGAGTGTCTGAACTCCAGGCTCTCATGGCAGTGGAATCCTTCATTATCTTCCATGCAGACAGAGTTTCCCTCGGGACTAATCCATCCTTTATGCCCAAGGTGGTGTAGTGTGGCTCTAAATCAGTCTATTCATTTGCCTACTTTTTCCCTAATCCTCAGAATAAAGGGGAAAGGATACTGCATTCTCTGGATGTACACAGATTAGATTCTATTTGGACAGGGCTAAGCCTCTCAGAAAAATCTGACCAGCTGCTAGTTAGCTTTGCTGCAGAGGCAGAGGCAAAGGCTATTTCAAAGCAAACCATTTCCAAATGGATAGCACATTGCATCCATTTCTGCTACAAACATCATGGCAAACCTACTGCACAGGGGATAAGAGCACATTCCACCAGGGGTGCATCTACCTCTGTGCATTTCTCAGAGGCATTCCTACCAGGGACATCCTGGAAGCTGCAACCTGGAGTTCTGTACATGCCTTCACCAAGCATTACCACCTGCCTCTCTTTTCTAAATCCAGAGCTGGATTTGCCACAGCAGTCTTACAGGGCCTTATTGCTAGCCCTAATGCTCTTTAACTGCCTCCACCCTTCCTTAGCTTTGGGAATCGACCCAAATGTGATGACTGCAACAGTGAAACTCAAAGAACATAGTACAGTTGTGTACACTTACTATAAATGTAGATGTTCAAGTGTATTCACTGTTGCGTCCTGGTTACCCTCCCTCCAGCCCCCTGACTTCTCTTGACTTTTACCTTTCCTCCTTGTTTGGTATATATTATATCATGTGCATTAGCTTTTTGCTGGGGGTGTTCCATACCATGTAATTGCTTCCTATTGTGGGGGCACCTGACATCTGGGGCAAGAAAAACTGATGTAATGGCGTCGGCTGCATGTTTTATACCCCTGATGACCTGACGTCATGGAAGAAGCGACAGCATCCGACGCTGAAATCCGAAGACTCTGGTATTCAGGCTGGCTGAGGGCTACCTGCAGGCAGATAACCCAAATATGATGACTGCAGCAGTAAATACACTCGAACATCTACATTTATGGTAAGTGTACACAACTGTACTTTCTGAAGGAGAGATGGGCCTCCTTGAAATTTATTACATTTATAGATCTGCAAATGTGGGACTCCACACACATCTGCTGACCTCACAAGACCCAAATGTAGTGAAAGTTTTGAAACACGAGGAGAATAATTCTAAGATGACTTCCCTGCTTGGTGTAGCAGAAGCATATCCGTGTCAAGCAGGAATGGAAATCAAACCATAAGTAGATAAAAATCAGGCACTGAGTGAATGTGCCAAAAAAAACAAAACAAAAAGAATATAATGTGAAAGACCAGGTGAGAAGGCAAGAAATGTAGAAAATGCATAAATATAGATTTATAGGTTCATAGGTAAGTACTAGGCTATCTGCTCAAGGGCATATGTAACTCTAGCCAGAATGTGTTGGCTTTCACTGCCCCCTTAGATTAGTTCCCTGTGCCTCTGTCCAGCAGAGCCATTAGTTCACTGTGCCTCTGTCCAGCAGAGCCACTGCAGTGATCCTCAGGGTAAATTTTCTGTTTCCCATCCACTCGTCAAGGTTTCTCTTGAAGAGTGTTAGTGAGGGGGCTCTGCCTAATGTAGATTGAAATCCTGTTCCAAAGTATGGGGTGTCTCTGGGACAGGAATCTATCCCTCCAGCAAGTCCTATTTATAGTTATGGTGAAGTTTAGATCCCTAGAGCTTGTGGCTCTTGGGGATTTTTTTTTTTTTTTTTTTATGTGGAGCATCCATCAGTTCTGTGTTGGACATGGCCTTGTATGTCAGGCAGAGATCACCTCTGAGTAGGCGGTATGCAACCGAGTACAGCTGGAGTTTCTTCAGTCGGGCTGCATAGGGCATCTGTTTTAGGCCAGTAATCCTCTTGGTGAGGTACTTCTGTGGTCTTTCCAGCTGTTGCAGGTTTCTTGTAAGGTACATCCCAAATGGGGCATTGTACTCTATGATGGGTCTGATGAGTAGAGGGGCACAATAACCTCTTTTGTTCTAGATGCAAAGCCTTTTGTGATTAGGTGGGCCACATAGAAGGATTTTCTAACCACCTTGGCAATATGATTATCAAAGGAGAGATTACTATCTACTTGGGTCGCCAGAACCCTTATTTCATTTTCTGTATTTAGGGGACTACCACGTATGTGGTAGTTCGCTGGTACTTTGTTTTTTTCCAAAGGGGATGACTGTGCACTTTTTGGCATTTAGCTTGAGGCCATGATTTTGACACCAGGTATCCGTCTCAGTGAGACCCTTCTGGAGGATGTCTGTATCAGCTGGAGAAGCAATTATGGCCCCCAGTTTGCAGTTGTCTGCGAACATGGTCAGCCATAGTCCTCCTGTGATTGCCTGTACCTCTGAAAAGTATATACCAAACAGGAGGGGTCCCAGGACTGAGCCCTGGGGGACGCCACTTGTAACCGGTTTAGAGTCGGACCTAGAGCCTGTAACTGTCACTGTGTGGATTCTATCCATGAGCCAATTGGCAACCCATCTTGTTACGTAGGGGTTTATGTTCAGGCTGGTGAGCTTGTCTATAATACCAGAATGGGGAATGGTGTCGAAAGCCTTTGCACGGTCTAGGTAGGCTGTGTGGACCTCCTTTCCCTCATCTAAAGCCTTGGTAACTGTCTCAAAGAAGTCCACCAGGTTTAGGAGGCATGATCTGCCCTTAACAAAGCCAAACTGGGTAGGGTCCAATGTTTAGAGGTTCCCATTGTCTCTGTTAATGAGTTCCATGATGATGTGCTCCATAGCCTTGCAGACCAGGCTAGTCAGGCTCGTAGGGCGATAGTTCCCAGGGTCCATTGTGGCTCCACCTTTGTGAAGCGGGATAACTGTTGCTGTGCACCACTCTATGGGTACTTAGCCTGTAGAGAGGCCGAGTTTGAACAGTGTGTTTAAGTGAGGGGGTAGTTCATTTTGGAGTTCATGTAAGACACAGCCTGGGACACCATCCGGTCCCATTGAAGCTGTATTTTTGGCTTTGGATTGAGCTGTTTTAACCTGTATGTCAGTCATTGACGGGGCTGTACATTTTTCTGGCATGGCTATGGGCCCTTTAGGGGGTGAGAGGGGGGTGAAGTTTGCACTAAACCTGTCTGCCAGAATGTTAGCAATATCAATCGGGTCAGTGTATTTTGTGCCATTCTGCACTAACTCAGAGCAGATCTGAGAGATTCTACTTAGGTTCTTGACTTAGCTAAAGAACACTTCATGATTATCTTTGGAGTCCTTGTCAGTTTTTCTTTCGAAGCTAGCCTTAGATGATTTTATGTGGGATCGTAGTTTCTTGCTGATACTGATCAGGGATGTCTTTCCTTCTTGGGATTTTACTCTTTTCTGTACTAGTTTCCTCCTTCTATTGTATAGCTTGTTTATGCAGGGGTCCACCAGACTGGTTTCCTTTTCTTGGAGGAGTGAGTCTTGGTTTTGCTTGGGATAGCATGATCCATGCATACTTGCAGGTGTTCATAGAGTGCCTTTGTAAGGGATTCAGCAGCTTGGACAGCATTGTCCTTTAGCATGGAGACTGTGAACCTTTCCACCTCTGTGTTAAGTAGCGTGAAGTTTTCTTTTGAAAAGTTTTTCATGGTGGTTTCCTTGATTGAGGGTGGAGGCGGAATGTGGATATCCAGAGAGATTAGTCTATGGTCTGATCTAACCAGCGAGGGGTTGACCTCCAGTGTAGAACACCAGTCGCCCATGTTGGTGATGACCAGGTCCAATATGTTGTCACCTCTGATATGGGTGTTGAACAGTTGATCCAAGGCGTTCGAGTTTATAAATTCTAGGAAGCATTGGGCAAGGGAGTTAGTACTTGAATAGTTCTCCCAGTTAATGTTTGGGTAATTGAAATCACCCAGTATTAGGACATTTGATAGGACCTTCATATTTTCCATTGTCTCCAGAAACACGGAATGGGGTTCCTGGGACATGGTGGGTGATCTGTAGCAAGCTACAATTTGAATTGCAGTTTTGCTCGTTGTTAGTTGCACGTGGATGATCTCTGGGGATTGTGCTGTGCCACTAACCTGGAGGTGTCGGTATCCTTGATGAATATGTATACACCCCTACCTTTTGTGTTTCGGTCTGGGTTCTGTGGCCGAAAAGTATGGTATGAGTTATAGCCTGGTAGTGCTAGGGTGCTCTCTGGAGCCTTAAACCAGGTTTCTGTTACTGCACAGATATCGATGTTCTCCATACTGAGGAGTGCCTCGATTGCATGCATTTTAAGGTTTAGACTTCTGGCGTTGAGTAGCATTACCCTTAGTTTTTGGTTACTTGCGCTATTTATGGTGGTGTGTTTGTCTTTTGAGCCTTGACTAATTAAGGCACTATGGGGGCGGCAAAAGACTTGGCCAGTATTTGAAAGCCTAAGGGTGACAGGTGCAAGCCATCTCTTGCAAAGCAACGTGGCTTGTCGAGCATGTCATCCCAGGTGGACAGATACTGGATCCCCTTTGAATGACACCAGAAACTTAGCCAGTTGTTGAAATTGATCATTTTTTCTTTATACTGTGGCATCATTCTTGGTGAGGGCAGGATGCTACTCAGGGTCAGGGTCATACAAGCTTGGGCTACGTGATCAGAGAGCTCTTCCATGTCTCTTTTCATGTAGTTCAGGGGGGTACATCTCAGATCATTCACACCAACATGGACAATGACAGAGTCATATTTGTACTTGTTCTGGAGTGACCTTCTCCTTGTCCAGCCTAGTTAGTGGGACATCAGTGTGCCTGACTATAGAGTCACCTATTACTAGTGTGTTGGGTATGTTATTTTGCCTTAAGGGCTGTGATTGCATGGCACACTGATAATGTGAAGTGTGTGTTTCATGGTTTGTGATGGGATGTGGAGGTTGCTTGGGTGTCTACTTTGGCGGTCTCTGTTGCTTTTGCAGATTTTTATTTAGAGCCTCTGAGTATATTTTTGTGTATTTATATGTGTTATTTGCTGGTGTTGGTTTAGTAGGTCTATGTGAGACTGTTGGTGTGTTGCAAACATTTTCCTTCTCCTCTTGACTGTCAGTTCCAGTCTTGGGTTGTGACAGCTTTGTCTCCACTTTGGCTGTATAATTGCATCTTTCGCATATATTAGTGTTTGGTGATAGTAGGAGAGGGTTGTCTGTGTACATGAGGCAGTTGTAACATTGCCTCAAAATGCCCAGATTCACCAGTTGGACTGGAGAGTACACCTGAAACTGCCCTTTGGACATGCCTGAATAGGTAAAGTGAGCTGTTTTACTGATTGGCTGGTAGGGACGAATAGAGAGCCTTGTCCTTCTGGACAGTATAGGGGGGGTCTAGTGCTATGGTTAATTAGTGCTTGCTATGAGATTTGAGAAAGTGCTGGGCTGTGAATTGAATGGTTTGAGTGCTTAAGTTGAAAGTTTGTCTAGTTCCAAGGGAAAAATTGAAGAGTAGATTTCGTGGAGCCGGGAATAGTTTAACCCTAGCTACCCAGCGCGCAAATGCAGTTTTTATAGTGGGGAAATGAAAGAGATAGAAATTAGCCTAAAATGGCCAATAAACTACTAACTTCTGGGCTGAAACCACTCCTCCAGAGACAGATAGGCTGCTCAAAGCTCCCCTCTCTCACAGGTGAACAGAGAAACTTCCATCTATCCAAGTAAGGTATGGGCAACACAGAAACTTGTAACACAGCCCTGAATTCAGCAATAACCTGAAAAATGGACTATACTAGTTCAGAAAGGCGTGAAACAAGTTTTTTTTTCCAGAAAATAAAGCAGATACAATTAAAAAAAAACACTTTAAATACACAGAAATGGCTATCACACTTTAGTGTGTAGTCTGCAACAGTTAAACAGATTATTTAAACACAAAAATGACTTAGTTCAAGTGCAGGCAGCAAATAAGTACAATATGTAGCAGAAATAAGCTTTTTAAATCACAGAAACGCTAAAAAATTGGCGTTTTAGGCGGAATTAGTTAAAGACATCATGAAAATGCAGAAAAATGAAGACAACAAGAAAATGCAGAAAAATGATAATCACTCCAAATTCTCCCTCTTGTCTCTCTGCTGCTGTAGAACTCTGCAGGATACCTGGCAGGCACTCACTGATCTGAATACAGGCGCAAAATAACACAAAAATGTTGTTTTTATAGCAGGGAAATGAAAGAGAGAGAAATTAGCCCAAAATGGCCAATAAACTACTAACTTCTGGGCTACAGCAAACAAGACACACAAATGTCAGAAATAAACAGTTCAAATAAGCAGGCACAATAAGCCTTTAACCAGAAATTCCCAGCTCAGAAGGGCAGGATCTAGCCTATTTCCCCACAAGAGTGCAGACCACAAACCTTCTTAATGTAAAATAACTGGCCCGAAGCCCAAGTGCTTAACAAGAACTAATGCACTTTTAGAATAACAGACACTAAGCCTTCAATCAGCAATTCCCAACTTAGAAGGATGTAAGCTACCTGTCCTGCCACAACAATGCAGTCCATAAACCTTCTTAATGTAAAACAACTGGTTGAAGCCCAAGTGCTTAAACCAAAAGGCTTAGAATAACAGTTACAATTTAATCAGGCTACTACCAAGCAGTAATAAATGCAGCAGAATAAACACAACTGAGTACTTTTAAGAAGCACAAGCAAAATAAGGTAATAAAATGGGAAGAAACACAATTACAGTAAAATCAGATTAATAAAGTACATTTTTATATAACAATAGAAAACGAGCAAACTGATTTAAATTAATTACCCAATTAACCAGTAAAAACTCAAAATTGAGCCCTGTTCCAGCAGTCTTCAATCAGACATGTTCAGGGCCTAAGTGGGTATGCCTACTCAGATGTTCTCTCTGTATTAGGCAGGATGAGCTAATGAGACTAGACTAGGATAGAGCTGGGATAGGGCTGAACAGATGGGAATGGTAGGAGTGTCTGAAATCAAAACATGACCTCACTGTACTCAGTTGAGTGAGCAAATGAGATGGGCAAAGGAGAAGTGTTCAAACACAAATTTACAGGAGGGGTGGTCAATTCCAAAACCACCAAGATTAATACCAAAACAAAAACAGGGAGGGTGGGTGGAAAAACTAACTGCAGACACAGAGAGAGCTCACAATTTTCAGTGAATAAATAAATAAGCAGATAAATGCAGTACTATTTTAACACAATATTCAATGAAACAATAAAACAGGAAAAAATGCAGTAATATCAACACTGCAAGTTTGTACTTATCTCAGCTTGTAATCAAGTTGTTGCGGCTCAAGTATGCAACTATTCAGCAGAAATAATTTCAGAGATAAGGGACTAAGACTTTAAGGCACAGAGAAGCCCTCTAGTCTAAGACTTCTACACCGAATATCAATGAAGTGAGAAGAATAAACCAACTAACTGCAGACACAGAGAGAACTTACAATTTTCAGTGAACAAATAAATATGCAGATAAATGCAGTACTTTTTTTAAAGCAATATTCAATGAAACAATAAAACAAAAAAAATGCAGTACTATCTTATAACACTGCAAGTTTGTACTTATCTCAGCTTGTAATAAAGTTGTTGCAGCTCAAGTATGCAACTATTCAACAATATAGATGCAAGTATAGAAAACTTCTGGAAGAACCTCATGTTGATCAGGAACAAATGCAGGCATGGTTAAGGAGAGGTGACTTCAAACCAAGAGATGAAAGGTTAATATTGGTGGCACAAGACAGTGGGCTGCGTACACATTGGTTTACAAAGTCCATTGAACATGTGGTAGAAACAGACAAATGTATGTTTTGTAAAACAGAATTGGAAACAATTGCACACCTCATTGCTGGTTGTGACATACAAATGGCAGAAGGACTGTATACTGAAAGGCTTAATAATGTGGCAAGACCTTTGCACTGGGGATTGTGCAAACATTATGGTATTGAAGTGGCTGAAAATCACTGGAAACATGAGCCACAAAGCATCATAGAAAATGATTTAGATCACATGGGATCACCCATTACTAGCAGTTAAAAAGACAAATGCTAGAAGACTGGATAAAGTGGTCCATGAAAAGACAAAAAGTAGCATTGATCATTGAAATCACCACACCCAGTGACTACAGTGTCTTGCATAAGGAGAGGCACAAAGTCATAAAATATCAGGATTTGCAGGCAGAAATGAGAGAAGTGTGGAAGAAAGATACCCAGATAGTTCCAATAGTAGTAGAAGCTGCTGGCCTTATAGGAAAAAAGTCTGCAATCATATTTGGATATGTTATCAGTACATGCAATTTCATACAAATGCAGGAGTTGTCATTACTGGGCACATTGCGGGTGCTGCAAGTAGCACTTCTTGTTGACATCAAAGATTGAAACAATACCGATTTCATGAACTTTAGTCGTACTTTGACTGAGGAGTGGAGGCCATTCCCATCATAGTGTTAGAAACCCAAAAGATTTGGAGAAATTAAAAAAAATAAGAGAATATTTTGGCACACACTGGGGCATTTTGGCAAACTCAGAACAGCTTTTACAATGCCAGAGGGAGGTCAGGGAATATTGGAATACTGTTATAACAACTTGAGCAGTACAGTAACAAACACATGGTGTTTCTTTAACGACTGTAGGCTGAAAGCAGTGATAAGGTTATACAAAATTAATAAATGCAGTAAAGAAATGTTAAATAATACTGAGACAGAGCAACTGCCAAAAGTACTTGTATCAGCTTTGTAGGTCCAGCTGATTTTAGAAGCAATCCAAGTCTTGGTAGTCACAGGTGTCCATCCCAGGCACAGGGAAGCTCTGAATAAATGAGCACAATCTCACAAAAATGTAATTCTTTTATACAAGTAGAATGGAAGCTTTTACACAGTTAGTCCCTCAGGCCAATTGGATAAAAATTCAAACTTGCAGTTTCACACTTGGATGGGTTGAATACAGCTCTGCTCAAAAGAACCCACTTAATGTAAAACAAACTGGTTTTGAGCTCAAGTGCAGTAACAAATGCCTTACAGAATTCCTTACAGAATTCCTGCAGTATCAGGAATCTTTGGGAATAAGTTTACTAACCCTGAGAAATGTGCAACAAAATACAGAAAGAAGTGCACACAAAATGAGTATCATTACCTGTTTTTCCATCAAATTGCCAAAAAAAACCCCACATAAAACAGCTATAAGCTAGACTAATGCAGTTGCTCCACTCAACTCCTTGTTGTGCTTTTTAAGTCTTTCATCAGTCCTGGTTTCCTGTTTTTTAAGTAAGTTCTGTGACTGGAGTGGGTGTAATACCCTGGTGATTATGGAGGAGTGGGGCGGTGTCTTGCAGTGCTGTTCAAACAGTGTCATTACTTGCTGTTCCATAAATATTGTGCACCTGCTGGGTTGCACAAAATCAGTCCCTCTTTTATAGTTGATTCCTGCTGCTCCTCCCATTCCACTCCCCCAGCCTTCGAACTCAGAATCACCAAGGTTTGCAATCCCAATCTACTCAGTCTACGTTATCTTAACATTTATTTTATTTTAGCATTCTTTTGTTTTTATTTTGTTTTATTATATTATATTATATTTGTATTACATTTGTATTTGTTTTCCAGGACAGAGCACTGATTTCTATGAACCATTGTCAGACGCAGTCTGGGAGTACTGTGAATTGTTCAGAATCATAGAGTTAGGCAGTAGAGGCCAAGAGAATCCAACCTTACACCTCTGGACCACAGGGAACAGCTCATTAACAGTGCCATTATCCTCTAAGCCAACTGCTAGGCTTTCCCTTCATTTTTTATTGTCAACATTCCATCTGTAAAAAAATACCTTTCACGAGGCAGAGAAAGTCATCTGAAACTTCAGTCTGCATTGAAAAGTTTTATCTGAATTATCATGATCCATATACACTGTCCATCCTACTGTTGTGAATGTTTCTGTGTTTGCCACAATTGCCTGATCACCTTTCTTTTTCATACATTATTACAGTCTGCACCAAAATAATTCCAGGTTTCCCATGTGTTGTCTTTGTACAGTCAATAGTAACTTCCACAGATTTCCAAATCAATTCCCAGTGACAATTTTATGAAGCCTGTCCATAGCACCTTCTTAGCTTTCATAAATTCAAACAAATCCACACCTTTCTCTTCTTGCAGTTCAATCATCCTCAGATGTTTTCTATTTCTTATCCTTCCTTGCACTCAATTGCTCTTCCATGTTTCTGCATGTTTACTTAATTTTACCATTCCATTTCCTACTTCAGATACCTGTAATTTAAATTGTGTTGCTGCAGTTCCCATGCATCTTTGTTTTACAATTCATTTCATTTCCATTTATGATGCTGATAAAGTAACAATTGGTTTGAAAAAAAGAAGCATTTAGTTTGTGTTCTAATGCTTTAGTTTCACTCCCTTCTCTGTTTTTCTCTATGAGCACACCTCAAAAATAATGTTATTGTGAGCACTGGGCAGTAATTTACATATACCGACAAGCCGTTATGGGTTAGCAAAAACAAATTACTTCTTTAGAAAAGCAGTTTCGTCATTTCATTGCGATTTCAGTACTGCACCATTACATACTTAATTTTCAATGTAATGTGTTTCACTTGCAGGATCTATTTTGCAACAGGATGAAAGAGTCTCCTATTGCTTCCATTAATACATAAATGTAGCGGTGTATTTTTCAAATTTAGGTAGTGAGACACTGTGGGTTCAGTCTTTCATGATGTTATGATAGGAGATTTCAACTTTAAGAATGTTTAAGGGGGGGTTCATCCTCAGTAACACAATAAATTGCAAAGATAACATACTTCATGCAACACAAACTGTATAAATCACTATAAGAATGTATGCACTTACGTAATTTGGGAGGTGCAGCAACACACTTCAGAAGGCATCACGGCAACCTGCTGAGCATGTGAAAAGTCGTTATCAAGAACATTGACTCGTTGCAGTTTTCCTTGCATATTTTCCAAATGCAGTCACAAGTGTCACAAACATACCTCTCAACCTCTTAGTACAAGAAATCTGGACAAAGCTTGACAAAATGGGGGGGGTCAAAGGGCGAAAAATAGTGACATAGTTTAAATATTGCTCTTATAAACTTAGAAAGTTGGTAGAGTAACAGGGTTTGTTTTGGCATACATTTTCTGAAAGATCTGAAATCTGAAACTAAAATGTATGCCATTATTTAGTGACTTTAGTCCTCAGATCATCTCAATGATTTGCCAGAAAACCACAAATTTTGTGAGGAACAAACCAAAAATATGAACCAAAAATTTGGACATTCTGCGGACATCTGGACAGTTGAAAGGTATGGTTGCAAACCAAATTTCACCTCTTCTTAACCTCTTTTTACTCGAGTTTAATGTTTTTATCTTCTTGAAAAGATTGTTGTGGTAACATTTCTAATGGCTTCACAGTCCGAGATAAGTCTATTTTTTTGCAGTCATTCAAACATCAACAAGACCTTCACACTTAGATTCACTAATTCATATTGAGAAGCTTGTATAGTGTCACACAAAATAACTTTACCCGTGATATATTGCATGATGAGAAGGGATTGCCAGCCTCTTCAATCAGCTTTACACTTTAATGTTTTAAGAAATTCACAATCTTTTGGTGTCCTCTGTAGGTCAGTAACATGTATAGACTCTGTAGGACTTTGTTCAGTAGTAAGTAATCAATGTCTAAAGAAAAGCAAACCCATTAACAGTAATTATTGAATTTCCATATAAGTGCTATTTTCAAGGAAAAAAATGAAATAGTTAAAAATACATTTAACACATCCATGCTAGTAACATTCCACACATGTGCTTTGTCAAGCTTCTTGCTTACTCCTCTTTCATGGAGGAAGGCATCGGATGTCTGGATCAAAAGTTTCAGTTTTGTACTATGTTTTCTCCTAATAAAATGATTCTAGGTGATTGCATTTGAGTCCCATTTCCACTATGACTTAGTCCTCAATAGTCCTAAAAACACAACTCTTCAGAATGAACTGTGTTCCATGATTGGTATATTGTTCTAGCTAGCTTATTGTCATTTGTAACTGTTGTGAAATAGGAAAGTGGGTGTGGTGAGAGAGTGAACTTGTCCTAGGTTGGAACTATATAATAACTTTCTTACAGGTTGAAACTATATAATAACTTTCTTACAGGTTCATAGTTTCATAGGTGTGTGCTAGGCTAATGGCCCTGGAGGCTTTACAAGCCTAGCCCATAGAAGTGGCCCTGACATCGTGCTGCCCGACTTTAGTTCCTAGTGCCTCTATCAAGTAGAGCCACTGCAGTGATTCCTGGGGTGAATTTTCTATTTCCCATCCACTCATCAAGATTTCTCTTGAAGAGGGACAGCGAGATGCTCTGCTCGACATATATTGGAAGTCTGTTCCATAGCATGGGCAGTCTCTGGGTGAGGAACCTGTCCCTCTTTGCCAGTTTTTTTCTTTCTTTGCCATTATGCCTTCACTTTTTTCCTTGGGTGTTTGCCTTATACTTTGTATTCCAGATAATAAGTGTTTTCTGTCTCGAATTCAAAAATCCAAACCACTGTGCTGTTCAGTGTCTTCATTAATTAATTAATTAATTTTATTTTTAAACTGGGTAAAACCATCTAGGTAAATCTTTGTATGAGACATAGCCAAATGAAAAGAAAAAAGGCACCAGTGTTTCAGAACTTTTAATTTGTGTTTCAGGCAGCAACAGCGAGCACAATTTCAGCAGAATCAGAAAAAATGGCATTAATCAATTCATAAGCAAGTTGTTTACTCCGAACAAATGTACTGCATTAAAATAATGTAGCACATACCAGTGTATAATACTCTCATTCTTTTATGCCATCGATGAGCTTTATAAATGTAGTTTAAGTACAAGAAAGTAGCTGTTGAAAACTTAGAGCTGTGTGTTTCACTTAGCGTTGGTAGGTAATAAAAATAATAGTCCAACATGTAACACCTTCATTTGTCATTCTTCCATACTTCAGGATATGGGTACTCTACCAGGCCTTCAGTGAATCTACAACGCACTCTTGTTTCTTCCAAAGAAGTGTTTAGTATGACCTAACATACTCCTCCTGACAAGTATAGGTACACCTTCATTTGCAAATGTGTAGGCACAGTGGTAGTAAGTAAATTTAAAGATATCAGTGGATGTTTACCTGCCTTTACAACAAGCACAGATACATATTCCATAGATGTGACTTCCACAGGTATGCCATGTGTCTGTGGCAACAAAAACCTTCACACTGCTCTCTATTTTTTTTTGTTAGACCTGCACCAGACTTTGAACCTATCAATATGCCTGATTATATTTGCACTGCTGCCTGTAACCATAATGTAACATATAGGACTCAATCAACTGTTTTACTTGTAGGAGCCACATAGGACCAGAACAATAGTTCTACATATACACTTCATTACTAGTGCTTTGCATTGATATCATTGAGCTGGCACCTCGGCATTCGTGAAAATCTACTGCCAATCATTAGCGGACCGGAGTTCCGCTGTGGCGACCCCTAACCGGGAAAAGCCAAAAGACAAACAAACATAAAACGATGAAGCCCTGACAATGACTTAGGCACATTGAGTTTAATTAGTAGGTCTGGTACCCGCTAAAGCTGATTATGGAAGAGAGATGAGTGAGGCAGCTTTGCCTGCTTCTCCATGTCATGTTGGATTGGCGGGGGGGGGGTCACTCCTAGGCCATATTTAATTTTATGCAGTAGCCTGTAAAAAGATACATTTAACATGCTGAAATTGTCAGTAAGTAAGTCATTCTGTCTATAAATAGCAGTGACATAGCTTAGACCCTTTCTCCTCCAGTGGCCACAGCTTCAAGTTTCCAGTATGGGGCTACCAGTGACCTTCGTAGGTTCATAGCTTGGTAGTAGGCTATCAGCCCTAGGGCCTATACAAGCTTAGCCATAACAATTCCCTGGCTATTTCATCCCACACTATTTACTTCCCTGGACCCCTGTCTAGCAGGGCGACTGATGTGATCCCCGGGGTGAATTTCCTTTCTCCCATCCAATCGTCAAGGTTCCTTTTGAAGAGGGCCAAAGAGACACTCTGCTTGACATGTACGGGCAATCTATTCCAGAGTCTGGGGAGTCTCTGGGTCAGGAACCTATCCCTCCAGCATGTTTTGTTTATTGTGATGACAATGTTTATATCCCTGGAGCGTGTGGCTCTGAGGGATTCAAATTTCTTTGTGTAGCATGTCCAACAGCTCTGGGCTTGACATGGCCTTGTATGTTAAGCAGAGATCGCCTCTGAGCAGACGATATGCGACAGAGTATAGCTGGAGTTTTTTAAGGTGGTCAGGGTAGGGCATCTGCTTTAGGTCTGTGATTCTTTTAGTGAGGCATTTCTGCGGCCTTTCCAGTTGTTGCAGATGTCTTGAGAGGTACATACCAAATGGGGCATTGTATTCTATAATGGGTCTAATGAGGGATGAGTACAATGGGACAATTACCTCCTATTTTCCTGGATGAAAAGCCCTTAGTGATGAGGTGTGCCACAAAGAAGGATTTCCTGACTGTTGTGGCAATGTGGTTATCGAAGGCGGGACCACTGTCCACCTGTGTCCCTAAGTCTCTTATCACACTTTCGGTGTTTAGTGTACTGCCACCTATATGGTAATTCACGGATACATGTTTTTTCCCAAAGGGGATAACTATACATTTCTTGGCATTGCTCTTGAGCCCATGGCTCTGGCACCAAGCATCAGCATTAAAAGCAGGTCATGTCCCCAAAATTATAACAGTGGATTGATGTAATAGGGGAGTTATAGGAAATTACACTGCTGCAGAACAAGCCCAACTCATGTGGCAGCTTCTGGTACAAAAAAAATGTACATTGACAACACTAAAAGTTGTAAAGCTGCCTAACCTGGTACTTTTATCAAAAATCGTCTTATGAGCCTGTTATTGTTCCAGATTTTTAATCTTATAAATGATAGGAGAAAGCCAGATGTGGATGTTAGCCTTTTAGATGTAAACATCCTGCAGGAAACAACCTTGCTATCACCAGAAATGTAATTTTATTTTTTCCTACAATCTTTTTAAACACCTTTATTGAATTATGACTTAAGACATGGGCAAACATACATTTGTATAAAAGAAAACAAACCATATTAACATATTCCCATTTGCAAACATTATGCATCACATGTATTCTCTTGTATGTTTATAACCAATTTATCATTATATAAATTGATCAGTTCCTGCCTTCCCTTAAACCTCACTCCTCTTCCAAAACATTATTGTGCATGTATTGTTTCCAGTCTCTCCATTTTCCTATGTAATTTGCTCCTACCCTTTTCTAAAAATCCCACTTTCATTTCTTTTATCTCTGTTACAATATTCAGTGCTCCAAATACAGTTGGTTTAGGCTTCAATTTCTACTTTCTAGTAATTGCTTTTTTGGCAGCCACCAGAATTAAAATTAAAAAGGCGTTACCATGTCTAGACAATTCAGATCCTGTGTCCCAGCTAAAAAAAAATGTTTTCTTAGTTATACATATTTGCAAACCCAATGTTTCTGAAAGAGAACTCCGTATGGAATTTTTAATGTCTGCAAAATCATTATACTCCCAAAACATGGGTTATCAGTTTTTTTCCACTTCACACCTACAACAGTTGCCATCTACCTGAGGAAAAATTCTTTGGAGTCTGCTTGAGGTATAAAAATACCTATGTAAACACTTCCAAGTGAAAATCCTAAATTCCTAAATCTTCTAGACTTTGTTGTATATTTGAAAGCTATACATAATGTCCTCACATTGTTTGTTTGTGAAATGCTTATCCAGCTGCCTTCCAGTCTTTTCTAACCTCCTCAGATCGATTCCCATTTTTGTTGTGCAGTATGTTTATACACCCTACTAATTATCCCTTTTTAACAGCAGCTTCTGTTTTGCATTAACATAAAAATGCTAACAGAGCAGCCCTGTCACTTAGGATTCCCCTGTCCCTTTTTCTTTGCCTATACTCTGATATCAGTCCCTGATAAATAGCCACTGGGGATGCACAAGCCAGTGCATTTCTTTGTGCCGGTCCCAAGCCCGGATAAATGGGGAGGGTTGCATTAGGAAGGGCATCTGGCATAACATTTTGCCAAATCATACATGCGGACAACAGTACAGATATACATACCGGATCAGTCGAGGCCCACGTTAACCATGACCGCTACCAGTACTGTTGGCCAACAGGGTGCTGGTGCAAATTGGGCTACTGTTGACCGAAGGAGGAGAAGAGGGGGAAGGCATGCCCAAAGGAAGGTAAAGGCTAGGACTGTGATAGTGAGGGTCAGAACTTTGAATGTTGGCAGTATGACTGGTATAGGGAGAGAGGTAGCTGATATGATGGACTGAAGGAAGGTTGGTATATTGTGTGTGCAAGAGACCAGATGGAAGGGAATCAAGGCTAGGTGTATCGGAGGCAGGTTCAAATTGTTTTATCATGGTGTGGATGGGAGGAGAAATGGCATAGGGGTTATCCTGAAGGAACAGTATGCTAAGAGTGTTTTGGAGGTGAAGAGAGTGTCGGATAGAGTGATTTTTATGAAGCTGGAAGTTGATGGTGTAATGATGAATGTTGATAGTGCATGTGCTCCACAAGTTGGGTGTGCGATGGATGAGAAAGAAAAATTCTGGATTGAGTTGGATGAAGTGGTGATGACTGTAGCCAAGGGTGAGAGACTGGTGATTGGAGCAGATTTCAGTGGGCATGTTGGTGAAGGGAACAGAGGGGATGAGGAAGTAATGGGTAGGTATGGTGTTAAGCAAAGGAATGCAGAAGGTCAGATGGTAGTGGATTTTGCGAAAAGGATGTACATGGCTGTGGTGAATATGTATTTTAACAAGAGGGAGGAGCATAGGGTGACATACAAGAGTGGAGGAAGATGTACACAGGTGGATTATATCTTATGTAGAAGGGCCAGTCTGACGGAGATTGGAGACTGTAAAGTGGTGGCAGGGGAAAGTGTAGTTAGGCAGCATAGGATGGTGGTTTGTAGGATGACATTGGTGGTCAAGAAGAGGAGGATGAGTGTGAGGGCAGCACCAAGGATCAAATGGTGAAAATTGAAAAAAGGTAATTGTGAGGCGGTGTTCAGGGAAGGGTTAAGACAGGCACTGGGTGGCAGTGAAGAGTTACTGAATAGCTGGGTAACTACAGCAGTCCTGTTGGTGGAATGAAGTAGTACAGGAGAGTATACAGTGAAAGAGGTTGGCGAAGAAGAAGTGGGATTGTCCGAGAGATGAAGAAAGTAGACAAGAGTATAAAGAGATGAGGTGCATGGCAAAGAGGGAGGTGGTGAAGGCTAATGATAAGGCGTATGAAGAGTTGTATGAAAGGTTGGACACTAAAGAGGGAGAAAAGGACCTGTACCGATTGTCTAGACAGAGGGACCGAGCTAGTAAAGATGTGCAGCAGGTAAGGGCGATAAAGGATATTAAGGGAAATGTACTCATACGTGAGGAGAGTGTGTTGAGCAGATGGAAAGAGTACTTTGAGGGGCTGATCAATGAAGAGAATGAGAGGGAGAGAAGGTTGGATGATGTGCGGATAGTGAATCATGAAGTGCAGTGGATTAGGAAGGAGGAAGGTAAGGATAGCTATGAAGAGGATGAAGAATGGAAAGGCTGTTGGCCCAGATGACATTCCTGTGGAAGCATGGAGGTGTTTAGGTGAAATGGCAGTGGAGTTTTTAACGAGATTGTTTAATGAAATCTTGGAAAGTGAGAGGATGCCTGAGGAATGGAGAAAAAGTGTTTTGGTACCAATTTTTAAGAGTAAGGGTGATGTGGAGAGCTGTAGTAACTACAGAGGATTAAATTGATCAGTCACAGCATGAAGTTATGGGAAAGAGTAGTGGAAGCTAGGTTAAGAAGGGAGGGGATGATTCGTGATCAGCAGTATGGTTTCATGCCAGGAAAGAGCACTACAAATGTGATGTTTGCTCTGAGAGTGTTGATGGAGAAGTACAGAGAAGGTCAGAAGGAGTTGCATCGTGTCTTTTTGGACTTGGAGAAAGCATATGACAGGGTGCGTAGAGAGGAGTTGTGGTATTGTATGAGAAAGTCGGGAGTGTCAGAGAAGTATGTAAGAGTGGTACAGGATATGTACAAGGGTAGTGTGACAGCGGTGAGGTCTGTGGTGGGAGTGTGGATGTGTTTAAGGTGGAGGTGGGATTACATCAAGGATCAGCTCTGAGCCCTTTCTTATTTGCAATGGTGATGGACAGGTTGATAGACAAGATCAGGCAGGAGTCCCCGTGAACTATGATGTTTGCAGATGACATTGTGATCTGTAGTGAGAGTAGGGAACAGGTGGAGGAGACCCTGAAGAGGTTGAGATATGCTCTAGAGAGAAGATGAATGAAGGTCAGCAGGACTAAGACAGAATATATGTGTGTGAATGAGAGGGAGGATAGAGGAATGGTGAGGATGCAGGGAATAGAAGTGGCGAAGGTGGATGAGTTTAAGTACTTGGGATTAACAGTTCAGAGTAATGGTGAGTGTGGAAGAGAGGTGAAGAAGAGAGTACAGGCAGGATGGAGTGGGTGGAGAAGAGTGTCAGGAGTGATTTGTGACCGACGAGTACCAGTAAGAGTCAAAGGGAAAGTCTACAAGAGGGAAGTGAGACCAGCTATGTTATATGGATTGGAGACCATGGCATTGACAAAAAGGCAGGAGTCAGAGCTTGATGTGGCAGAGTTGAAGATGTTGAGATTTGCACTGGGTGTGACAAGGATGGACAGGATTAGGAATAAGTATATTAGAGGGTCAGCCCAAAGTTTGGAGACAAAGCCAGAGAGGTAAGATTACGTTGGTTTGGACATGTGCTGAGGAGGGATGCAGAGTATATTGGGAAAAAGATGCTAAGGATGAAGCTGCCAGGTAACAGGAAAAGAGGAAGGCCTAAGATAAGGTTTATGGATGTGGTGAGAGAGGACATGCAGATGGTTGGTGTGACAGAGCACGATGCAGAGGACAGGAAGAAATGGAAACAGTTGATCCGCTGTGGCAACCCCTAACAGGAGCAGCCGAAAGAAGAAGTCCCTGATAGATAAGACAATCTCTAGCCTACAGTCCAAATGTCTTCTTGGCTTCTTCCCATTCTATTACGTTTCTTTGTCTAGGTATTTGGTTCAAATACCTTGGTTCTTTTGCCAGTTTTCTCTGGTAAATTCCAGCCCCCTTGCCTATTCTCTGTACTCTTAATTGCAGTCATTCCTATTGAGACAACCTTCTTCTTCATTCTTGTGTTGGCTTAATTCTTGAGTACTTTCTGCTACTTATGAGTATAATAATCTGTGTGGCTGTTATTCCCCTTAATAATCTGCATCCAAAATCTCTCTCTCTCCTTATTTTTACAATTTTCCATCAGCTTCATCATCATCCCTTTCCGCTTTGAACTAAAGCTGTCTGCTTGTGATATGTATATGAACCTTAACTGTGTAGCTCTAAAATATCCATTCAGATTAGAGTATCCTAATCTTCCTTGTCCTATTGGAAGGTTCGTCTTATCCAACATGATCCAACATGATCCTTTCCCTCTCATATAAAATTGTTCAACTGTTGATTAATTACTGTCCACAAATTCTCCTCGGGTTGGTAAAAATATGCCTGGCCTGTATATAAAATCTAAAGGGACTAAAATGATTTTCACTGCTTATATCTTGTTATCCATAAACAATGTCTTCCACTTATCTTTTTAGTCTCTTCCCACATAAACTTAGCTACCATACCAGGATCCTTTTGTCCCCATAAGTATAGATATTTCTGGACCAAATCATGTGTGGGTACATATTTTACAGCCTTTGTTTTATCTTCATTAACTTAATATCCCAAAAAGTCTTGAAACTGCCTCAAGATGTTCCAAGACACTGCAATGTCCTTTTCAGGTTTCATCAGGTACAAAATAATATTGTCTGCAAATAATGCCAACTTTTCATGAATACCATACCAATTATATAATAGAATTTCTGAGCCCCTTATTTTTTTTTGCCAGTGGCACTAAATACTAAGTGAATAACAAAGGGGAAAGGGGACACAGGGGACACCCCTGCCTGGTTCCTCTGCTCAGACACAACTTGTCAGAAAAAGGAACCTTCCTACTTAATTTTTGCCTCTGATCTCTCATAAATCCCCTTAATTAACCTTGTTATTGTATCCGGGAATGCAAATGCTTTCATTACCCTACTCATAAAAGGTCTAGCTTACTCTGTCAAATGCTTTCTGTGCATCATACCCAACAGCAGCAGTGATATTTTCTTGCACTGTGCTTCTGTCTGGATCATCATTGTTCTATTAATGTTGTCAAATGTTTGCCTCCCCTACACAAAATCACATTGATCCATATCTATTAATGTTGACTGCACCTTTACCACTCTTTTAGCTATTATAGGCATAACACTTTATAATCAATGTTTAAAACTGAAATGCCCTATGTGAAGCTGGGTCAGATGGATCTTAACCGTCTTTGGGTATTATAGCCACCACAGCTTTCTTCCAGGAATACTGGTGCTTCCTCTACTTATAAAATGATGCTAAACAAAACCTTCCAGATCTTTATTACTTTGTTCCCTCCTAGCTTCCAAACATCCACAGGAATATTATCTATTCCTGAAGGCTTTCATGCAGATTTATTGTACATCCCAGTGTTTATCTCATCTCCTCCTATGTTAACTGTTAATTGTTGAGCTTCATCAACCTCAAAACTGTGCATACTTAAATCTTCCATAAATATTTCCATCTGTGCTCTTTTTGGTTTCTACATTTCTCTGCTTTATACAGATTTTCATAAAATTTCCGAAATATATCCAATATCTGTACAGGATCTCTGGTTATTGTTCTTGTTAAAGGTTCTCTATGCTTGGCAAGACTCCTTTCCACTTTCTGTTGCCCAAGTCATTGTGCTAAAAGTGTTTGTGCTCTGGAGTTATTATCAAACATGCGTATTATACAGATACACCATTACCATCTCTTTAGCACTTCTTATTCTGTGTGATTCCCATGATTCAGCAATATTTAACCTTTATCAGCCCCTCTAAATAATTCCTTTGCTCCTTAACCATATCTGTTTTCTTTGTCTACCCTATTCCTAAAATCCACTTCATTTTATCCCACTTGCTAGCTATAACTTCTGAAGAAATTTCTATCTACCCCAATAACTGTTGAATAATTAATTTCCACTACCCAGTCCCTTACATTCACCTGTTTTTAACAGGTAGGTAGGGAAGCACCAGTGTCTCGTTTTTACTTCATTACCCTGCATTTTTATCTTGGCTGATACTTTCTCATGATCTGAAGTAGTTATTGGATATGTATCAAAGCTTCCAGTAAAATACACATGTTCCTGTGAAATATATTTTTTCTAGTCAAGCCCATTATTGTACCTTGGGGAAAATATGTAAATTCTCTGCAAGGTCCTACTATGTCTTCTATACCAAACATTTTCATAAATTTATTCAGAAATCTTTCCTGCTTTTTATATTTGCCTTCTGTGTCCCCCAAGTACATCATCAATGTTGCAAATTAAGTTCCACTCCCCAGCTGTAAGTAATATTCCTTGTTGAAAGCTTATTATTTCTTCCAAAGTTTTCATAAGCTTCATTACAGCAATTTTAGGTGGAATATAAATACATGCCAGCATAATTCTCCTCCCTTGCCAGTAGCCTCTTAATACTATAAATCTACCATTATTATCTTTTTTCCTCTTCTATCACTATTGAAGTTCCTCTAGCAATTAGTATTCCTCCCCTTTTCCTTTGTCCCCAATAATCTGCTGAATATCCATCCTGAATTCCTTTCTTTATTGTAATTCACATGCTCATTTCTTTCCCATGTATGTCTTCTGTATTCTCTCTCTCTGCATTTCTTAATATAATTCAGTACTCTTTCCTTCTTGTCTGTATCTGTGAGGACATTCATATTCTTAAATATGTTTCATGTAGCCATTATGATAAGAACTTATTATTCCCATGTGTTATATACGACAGTTTTTTTTTTTAATGTTTACTTCTAACTTCAGTGTTACATAGACCCACTAATGTTTAGCTGGTTGATGTCAAACAAAAAAAAAACTACCCCCTCCCCCAGAGCATATTAACTTAAAACAAATGTGTAACCCTCCTGATACTAACAGTTGTCCAAGATTTAGAGCTGCATACAGAGGCATAACCTAACCTAAAATTAATGTTCATGATAAGCCCGCATATTATATCCTGTGCTCCTACTTACACTAATTGCTGTCCATTCTTCTCTTATTTTTATTCCCCTCGCAGATTTGAAAACAGCTTGTTTGTTTTCAGAAATCATTAACTTTTAGACTTTTAGCTTTCACTGCATACCAGACAGGTTGTCTCCATAGAAAGCTAAGAATACATTATACACCTGTCCTCAGCTACAGACTTCTTAAACTGAACATTTTATTGCTAGAGTAAAACTTAGCATTTACACTCAGTGTTCGATTTAATTTGGGTTTTATCATGGTGTGGATGGGAGGAGAAATGGCATAGGGGTTATCCTGAAGGAACAGTATGCTAAGAGTGTTTTGGAGGTGAAGAGAGTGTCGGATAGAGTGATTTTTATGAAGCTGGAAATTGATGGTGTAATGATGAATGTTGATAGTGCATGTGCTTTACAAGTTGGGTGTGCGATGGATGAGAAAGAAAAATTCTGGAGTGAGTTGAATGAAGTGGTGATGACTGTACCCAAGGGTGAGAGACTGGTGATTGGAGCAGATTTCAATGGGCATGTTGGTGAAGGGAACAGAGGGGATGAGGAAGTAATGGGTAGGTATGGTGTTAAGCAAAGGAATGCAGAAGGTCAGATGGTAGTGGATTTTGCAAAAAGGATGTACATGGCTGTGGTGAATATGTATTTTAACAAGAGGGAGGAGCATAGGGTGACATACAAGAGTGGAGGAAGATGCACACAGGTGGATTATATCTTATGTAGAAGGGCCAGTCTGACGGAGATTGGAGACTGTAAAGTGGTGGCAGAGGAAAGTGTAGTTAGGCAACATAGGATGGTGGTTTGTAGGATGACATTGGTGATCAAGAAGAGGAGGATGAGTGTGAGGGCAGCACCAAGGATCAAATGGTGGAAATTGAAAAAGGGTAATTGTGAGGCGGAGTTCAGGGAAGGGTTAAGACAGGCACTGGGTGGCAGTGAAGAGTTATTGAATAGCTAGGTAACTACAGCAGTCCTGGTGGTGGAATGAAGTAGTACAGGAGAGTATACAGAGAAAGAGGTTGGCGAAGAAGAAGTGGGATTGTCAGAGAGATGAAGAAAGTAGACGAGTATAAGGAGATGAGGTGCATGGCAAAGAGGGAGGTGGTGAAGGCTAAGGATAAGGCGTATGAAGAGTTGTATGAAAGGTTGGACACTAAAGAGGGAGAAAAGGACCTATAACCGATTGGCTAGACAGGGGGACTGAGCTAGTAAAGATGTGCAGCAGGTAAGGGTGATAAAGGATAATGAGGGAAATGTACTCGTAAGCGAGGAGAGTGTGTTGAGCAGATGGAAAGAGTACTTTGAGGGGCTGATGAATGAAGAGAATGAGAGGGAGAGAAGGTTGGATGATGTGCGGATAGTGAATCATGAAGTGCAGTGGATTAGGAAGGAGGAAGGTAAGGATAGCTATGAAGAGGATGAAGAATGGAAAGGCTGTTGGCCCAGATGACATTCCTGTGGAAGCATGGAGGTGTTTAGGTGAAATGGCAGTGGAGTTTTTAACGAGATTGTTTAATGAAATCTTGGAAAGTGAGAGGATGCCTGAGGAATGGAGAAAAAGTGTTTTGGTACCAATTTTTAAGAGTAAGGGTGATGTGGAGAGCTGTAGTAACTACAGAGGGATTAAATTGATCAGTCACAGCATGAAGTTATGGGAAAGAGTAGTGGAAGCTAGGTTAAGAAGGGAGGGGATGATTCGTGATCAGCAGTATGGTTTCATGCCAGGAAAGAGCACTACAAATGTGATGTTTGCTCTGAGAGTGTTGATGGAGAAGTACAGAGAAGGTCAGAAGGAGTTGCATCGTGTCTTTTTGGACTTGGAGAAAGCATATGACAGGGTGCCTAGAGAGGAGTTGTGGTATTGTATGAGGAAGTCGGGAGTGTCGGAGAAGTATGTAAGAGTGGTACAGGATATGTACAAGGGTAGTGTGACAGCGGTGAGGTCTGTGGTGGGAGTGACGGATGTGTTTAAGGTGGAGGTGGGATTACATCAAGGATCAGCTCTGAGCCCTTTCTTATTTGCAATGGTGATGGACAGGTTGACAGACAAGATCAGGCAGGAGTCCCCGTGAACTATGATGTTTGCAGATGACATTGTGATCTGTAGTGAGAGTACGGAACAGGTGGAGGAGACCCTGGAGAGGTTGAGATATGCTCTAGAGAGAAGAGGAATGAAGGTCAGCAAGACTAAGACAGAATATATGTGTGTGAATGAGAGGGAGGATAGAGGAATGGTGAGGATGCAGGGAATAGAGGTGGCGAAGGTGGATGAGTTTAAGTACTTGGGATCAACAGTTCAGAGTAATGGTGAGTGTGGAAGAGAGGTGAAGAAGAGAGTACAGACAGGATGGAGTGGGTGGAGAAGAGTGTCAGGAGTGATTTGTGACAGACGAGTACCAGTAAGAGTCAAAGGGAAAGTCTACAAGAGGGAAGTGAGACCAGCTATGTTATATGGATTGGAGACCATGGGATTAACAAAAAGGCAGGAGTCAGAGCTTGATGTGGCAGAGTTGAAGATGTTGAGATTTGCACTGGGTGTGACAAGGATCGACAGGATTAGGAATAAGTATATTAGAGGGTCAGCCCAGGTTGGAAGTTTTGGAGACAAAGCCAGAGAGGTAAGATTACGTTGGTTTGGACATGTGCTGA
Source organism: Protopterus annectens (assembly GCF_019279795.1). Taxonomy (NCBI): domain Eukaryota; kingdom Metazoa; phylum Chordata; order Ceratodontiformes; family Protopteridae; genus Protopterus; species Protopterus annectens. The sequence goes on along the minus strand of NC_056745.1, from coordinate 1,101,238,388 downwards.
GGAGGGATGCAGAGTATATTGGGAAAAAGATGCTAAGGATGAAGCTGCCAGGTAACGGGAAAAGAGGAAGGCCTAAGATAAGGTTTATGGATGTGGTGAGAGAGGACATGCAAATGGTTGGTGTGACAGAGCACGATGCAGAGGACAGGAAGAAATGGAAACAGTTGATCCGCTGTGGCGACCCCTAACAGGAGCAGCCGAAAGAAGAAGTTGTCCCTGATAGATAAGACAATCTCTAGCCTACAGTCCAAATGTCTTCTTGTCTTCTTCCCATTCTATTACGTTTCTTTGTCTAGGTATTTGGTCCAAATACCTTGGTTCTTTTGCCAGTTTTCTCTGGTAAATTCCAGCCCCCTTGCCTATTCTCTCTACCCTTAATTGCAGGCATTCCTATTGACACAATCTTCTTCTTCATTCTTGTGTTGGCTTAATTCTTGAGTACTTTCTGCTACTTATGAGTATAATAATCTGTGTGGCTGTTATTCCCCTTAATAATCTGCATCCAAAATCTCTCTCTCTCCTTATTTCTATAATTCTCCATCAGCTTCATCATCATCCCTTTCCACTTTGAACTAAAGCTGTCTGCTTGTCATATGTGTATGAACCTTAACTGTGTAGCTCTAAAATATCCATTCAGATCAGAGTATCCTAATCTTCCTTGTCCTATTGGAAGGATCGTCTTATCCAACATGATCCTTGCCCTTTCACTCCCATATAAAATTGTTCAACTGTTGATTAATTACTGTCCACAAATTCTCCTCGGGTTGGTAAAAATATGCCTGACCTGTATATAAAATCTAAAGGGACTAAAATGATTTTCACTGCTTATATCTTGTTATCCATAAACAATGTCTTCCACTTATCTTTTTAGTCTCTTCCCACATAAACTTAGCTACCATACCAGGACCCTTTTGGTCCCCATAAGTATAGATATTTCTGGACCAAATCATGTGTGGGTACATATTTTACAACTATAGCCTTTGTTTTATCTTCATTAACTTAATATCCCAAAAAGTCTTGAAACTGCCTCAAGATGTTCCAAGACACTGTGATGTCCTTTTCAGGTTTCATCAGGTACAAAATAATATTGTCTGCAAATAAAGCCAACTTTTCTTGAATACCATACCAATTATATAATTGAATTTCTGAGCCCCTTATTTTTTTTTTTTTTGCCAGTGGCACTAAATACTAAGTGAATAACAAAGGGGAAAGGGGACACCCCTGCCTAGTTCCTCTGCTCAGACACAACTTGTCAGAAAAAGGAACCTTCCTACTTAATTTTTGCCTCTGATCTCTCATAAATCCCCTTAATTAACCTTGTTATTGTATCAGGGAATGCAAATGCTTTCATTACCCTACTCATAAAAGGTCTAGCTTACTCTGTCAAATGCTTTCTGTACATCATACCCAACAGCAGCAGTGGTATTTTCTTGCACTCTGCTTCTGTCTGGATCATCATTGTTCTATTAATGTTGTCAAATGTTTGCCTCCCCTACACAAAACCACATTGATCCATATCTATTAATTTTGACTGCACCTTTGCCACTCTTTTAGCTATTATAGGCATGACACTTTATAATCAATGTTTAAAACTGAAATGCCCTGTGTGAAGCTGGGTCAGATGGATCTTAACCGTCTTTGGGTATTATAGCCACCACAGCTTTCTTCCAGGAATACTGGTGCTTCCTCTACTTATAAAATGATGCTAAACAAAACCTTCCAGATCTTTATTACTTTGTTCCCTCCTAGCTTCCAAACTTCCACAGGAATATTATCTATTCCTGAAGGCTTTCCTGCAGATTTATTGTACATCCCAGTGTTTATCTCATCTCCTCCTATGTTAACTGTTAATTGTTGAGCTTCATCTACCTCTAAACTGTGCATACTTAAATCTTCCATAAATACTTCCATCTGTGCTCTTTTTGGTTTCTACATTTCTCTGCTTTATACAGATTTTCATAAAATTTCCGAAATATATCCAATATCTGTACAGGATCTCTGGTTATTGTTCTTGTTAAAGGTTCTCTATGCTTGGCAAGACTCCTTTCCACTTTCTGTTGCCCAAGTCATTGTGCTAAAAGTGTTTGTGCTCTGGAGTTATTATCAAACATGCATATTACACAGATACACCATTACCATCTCTTTAGCACTTCTTATTCTGTGTGATTCCCATGATTCAGCAATATTTAACCTTTATCAGCCCCTCTAAATAATTCCTTTTGCTCCTTAAACATATCTGTTTTTCTTTGTCTACCCTATTCCTAAAATCCACTTCATTTTATCCCACTTGCTAGCTATAACTTCTGAAGAAATTTCTATCTACCCCAATAACTGTTGAATAATTAATTTCCACTACCCAGTCCCTTACATTCACCTGTTTTTAACAGGTAGGTAGGGAAGCACCAGTGTCTCGTTTTTACTTCATTACCCTGCATTTTTATCTTTGCTGATACTTTCTCATGATCTGAAGTAGTTATTGGATATGTATCAAAGCTTCCAGTAAAATACACATGTTCCTGTGAAATATATTTTTTCTAGTCAAGCCCATTATTGTACCTTGGGGAAAATATGTAAATTCTCTCCAAGTTCCTACTATGTCTTCTATACCAAACATTTTCATAAATTTATTCAGAAATCTTCCCTGCTTTTTATATTTACCTTCTGTGTCCCCCAAGTACATCATCAATGTTGCAAATTAAGTTCCACTCCCCAGCTGTAAGTAATATTCCTTGTTGAAAGCTTATTATTTCTTCCAAAGTTTTCATAAGCTTCATTACAGCAATTTTAGGTGGAATATAAATACATGCCAGCATAATTCTCCTCCCTTGCCAGTAGCCTCTTAATACTATAAATCTACCATTATTATCTTTTTTCCTCTTCTATCACTATTGAACTTCCTCTAGCAATTAGTATTACTCCCCTTTTCCTTTGTCCCCAATAATCTGCTGAATATCCATCCTGAATTCCTTTCTTTATCGTAATTCACATGCTCATTTCTTTCCCATGTATGTCTTCTGTATTCTCTCTCTGCCTTTCTTAATATAATTCAGTACTCTTTCCTTCTTGTCTGTATCTGTGAGGACATTCATATTCTAAAATATGTTTCATGTAGCCATTATGATAAGAACTTATTATTCCCATGTGTTATATACAACAGTTTTTTTTAATGTTTACTTCTAACTTCAGTGTTACATAGACCCACTAATGTTTAGCTGGTTGATGTCAAACAAAAAAAACTACCCCCTCCCCCAGAGCATATTAACTTAAAACAAATGTGTAACCCTCCTGATACTAACAGTTGTCCAAGATTTAGAGCTGCATACAGAGGCATAACCTAACCTAAAATTAATGTTCATGATAAGCCCGCATATTATAGCCTGTCCTCTACTTACACTAATAGCTGTCCATTCTTCTCTTATTTTTATTCCCCTCGCAGATGTGAAAAACAGCTTGTTTGTTTTCAGAAATCATTAACTTTTAGACTTTTAGCTTTTACTGCATACCAGTCAGGTTGTCTCTATAGAAAGCTAAGAATAAATTATACACCTGTCCTCAGCTACAGACTTCTTAAACTGAACATTTTATTGCTAGAGTAAAACTTAGCATTTACACTCAGTGTTCTCTTATTTACTTGGTTACACAAAAACTTAAGATTAAGTTAAGGGCCTTAATCCAGACATGCACCTGTGCAAAAGTAAGAGAAAACATAATTTCTACATATATTATAATCTGTGCACTTTTACACCCCTTCCCAACCTCAACCCAAGATTACATCATATTAACTTAAATATCATTTTGTCCATTTCTTTTTACATTGCAATACTTACATTTCTTAAAATTAAGAAAAAAAGAAGAAAGGCTTTTACTCACTTTAGTAACTTTATCACACACAGCAATGACTGAAAATGCTTTACTATGTAACATGCAATTTATATGTTTCATACAAATACTGTTACGAACAAACATTTTTATGTAGTGACTTTTTTCCCTTTCCTTTTACTGTCCTTCCAAGCATTAATGACCTAAAGTGGAGTATACACTTTTCAGACCCCCAAAGTTTAATAAAATGAACAAAAGTCCAAGCTTTCCACTGTTTCTCACAAAGCCATATTTATTATTGATGGTTTACAGTCTCATATTTATTTACTAATTTCAGTGCTGCTAGTTTTCTTCTGTTTGTCAGCATCTCCTAACTCCAAACTCTGGTTCAACTCCAAGGAACATCCAATTCTTCTAGTCAACTCCTGTTTTTTTTTTTTCTTGTGTCTCAATCATTTTTCTTTGCATCATTGGTAAAGGCTTCACTGACAAAGTCTATCTATAATTTTTATTGTCAGAAGAATAAGAAGCAGAGGCAATTCTGTTTGCTGGCTCACTTTTTGTTGGACAAACTTTTGTATTTCCTCCTTAGCCTTGTTCTGCATCAAAAAAATTACTTTGATCTTCCAGGGAAGATATTCTGTAGGCAGGTGGGTACAACAGCTTAAACCTCACCTGCCTCTTGACATTCACTGATTGCTAGGATACATTTGCTTCTCTTCTGCCTGGTATACAGTGAATTCTCTGCTGTGTCCAATGTATAATACTTTGCCATTCTGCCACAGTTTTGTCAGGATTAACTCTTTCTGCTGGTAAGATTGCATCATTACTAGTACAAATCTTGAATGCTTTCTCGTGACCAGGTTTGGAGCATATGTACTATGTGGCCTTTCAGTTAACAAATCCTGCTGTGGAATACCAGACCAGTTGCTTTTTTTTTTCTTTCATAAAATTAATATAGTCTTTTCTTTCTAGTTCCTGTAGTATAGCAGACAATCCCAGGCTTTCTGTGTATGCTCTGTCCTCTAATATTTTTGAAATAGCTCTTCTTGAGCAGTCTCATACTCAGTGTGCCTTCTATTCATTTCATCTCTGATTTTTGTAGCCTTATCAGTTTATCTGAATAGCTGTTTAAAGCTTCTTCCATTTTTACAGCCTTTTATTTAAGATGATGTACTCCTTCAGTGTTCCATTTATTTTTATTCAGCTCTGAGCTCATTTGATTTATTTTTTTTCTCTAGATTATTGGAAGACATATCTTGCACTAGATCTGGAGCTTAAACTGCTTTTTACTGAACAGCTGCAGTATACTTCCCAGTCAGTGATATCCCTAACCATTTCTAGATGATCTTCTTTCAGGGTTTTTTTTTTTCACGCTGGAAGAAGTGAAATTAAGCTGTTTATCAATGTACAGCCATCTTGGAAGTCCCAGAAATGTACTTAAGTGATAATCTTGGCAGCTTTGGTTCTGTAGCCTCATGTGTCATTTTGTTTACCCAGTCCTTCAAAGTCCACCTTGCACTCTCTGCTAGGCCATTATATGAGATGAAAGAACTTACATTATTAGAAAGTAGTATTTATGGAATACTGTGTTTATTAGAACTGTAGCCTCCAAACATGCTTCATGCCTCATGAATGGAGAAAGACAACAGTCCCTCTGCACAAAGGTGGGTCATATACAGACCCTGGAACTACAGACCCATAAGTCTCATTAGTCTTATATGTTAAGCCATGGAAAGAATTATCATGGAGATGATCAACAGAGGTATAGCACACACTCATCTAATCTCTTCACTTCTTTATGCCTCACCCATTTTTACTAATCTACCTAAAAATAATCTTAGCAAATTGGAAATGTCTTACAATAACATTGCCAGATTTGCTACAGGCAGCCCATTTAGAACCCACCATTGCATTAATTTAAAACAGCTGGGATGGCTTGAACTACAAAATCTGATTAAATTCCATCAACTATCTATAGCCCACAACACTTTTTACAAACCTTCCAAAACTCCTATTCTAGCCACACTCATCACTCCCTATAAAAACCTGAAATCCTTAAGGTCTTCTCAGAGACTTCTAGTACATACCACTAAACCAAACAACAAGGCTGGTGACTCCCTCTTTTTTCTAATATTGTTGGAAAATCCTGGAATCTCCTCCCATTGAACTCTCCTCACTTCCCTCAGTATCATGCTTCAAAAACAAATTGAAAGTGTTCCTCAGAACACAGTGGTTATGCCCCTGTACTAAGCCTGACTAGTTATGTATCTCTTAATACTTTACTCTTCCTACCCCTTCTACTCATTAACTGTAATTCCTTCCTTATTAACCATAATACTGTCTCCCTCTAGAACATCTTGATTGTACTAGCATGCTATGTTATGCCTGTATTCTGCACTGCTGAATTTACTATGATAACCTGTAATATGCATTGTAAATATTTTTTTTTGTTTGTTTAATGTTTCCTTATTTGTTATCTTGTTAATTTCATTGTTCTATCTTGGAGCTTATCTCCCCAGGCCTCTACTGAAAATAGACATGTATCCAGTTAGACTAGCCTGGTCAACAAATGTAAAATAAATAAATAAAATAGTAAACCTCCGGAAACAGGGCCCAACCCAGTTTGGATCCATCAAGGGCAGATCATGCCTACTCAACCTAGCTGATTTCTTTGAAATGGTCACCAAAGCAATGGATGAGGGCAAAATCATCCACACTGCCCACCTAGACCTGGCCAAGGCATTTGACACAATACCCCACTCGAGCATTGTTGACAAGCTCAGGCGGTTAGGTACAAACCCATATGTCACCCGGTGGATAGCCAGCTGGCTCACAGACAGGACCCAGGAAGTCAGAATTGGCGAGTCCACCTCTACAAAGAGGCCTGTCATAAGTGGAGTCTCTCAGGGATCAGTTGGACCGCTCCTTTTTGGCATTTACTTCTCAGAAGTCAAAGCCAATGTCAGTGGTCTCTGGCTGACTAAATTGCAGATGATTGCAAATTAGGAGCTGTCATTGACTCTCACACTGACACAAATGTTCTACAGGAGGGGCTGACACAAACAACTGGTGTAAGAGCCATGGACTAAAACTAAATGCCAAGAAATGCATAATAGTTTCCTTTGGGAAGTCATCCATCCCTGGTAACTATCATATTGACAACTCACCCCATTAGAGTTGACCCAGTAGTCAGGGACTTAGGGACACACACAGATAGTAATCTAGCCTTTGATCATCATGTGTCTACAGTGGTGAGGAAATCATTCTCTGTTGCGCAACTTATAAACAAAGGTATGGCGTCTAAGTCCAAGGAAGTCTTTGTTCCACTGTATTCGGCATTCATCAGACCTACCCCCTTTGGTGTGCACCTTACAAGGCATATCCAACAATTGGAACATCCACAGAGGTTCCTCACTAAAAGAATTCAGGGTGTAAATAATATGTCCTATGCAGACCTTCTCAAGGCCCTATCCCTGTATTCTGTCTCCTACAGGCTTTTGAGGGGAGATTTATGCCTGGAATACATGACATTGTCAGACCTCACTCTGATTGACCTCCTGCATATCCACAAAACCAACAGCACCAGAATTACCCATTCTAAAGACTTAAACCTTGCCTGTGATATAAATAGGACCTGCTGAAGTGATAGGTATGTATCCCAGAGACTACCCCCATCTGTGGAACAGACTCCACATCCATGTGAAGCAGAGTTCCTCCCTAATTCAATTAATGTGCAGCTTGGACAATTGGATGGGAAACATTAAATGCATCCCTAGTTTGGCACCTATGTCTCTGTTGCAAACAAGTAACCTGTAAATGGTTAATCTCCCAGGCCCATGCTTACACTTATCAAGGGTAGCAAAACTTGTCAGAAGTTTGGGATGCAAGGCTAGGCTTAAAAAGGCCCTTGTGCTTGTTAGCCTAGTAAACACCTATGAACCTATTAATCTATACTTGATTCCTAGAGAAGAGTGAATTTGCTCATACGCATTCATCCACTTAGAATGATAGTCTTTCAAAACTAAAAGCACTTTACCAATAAGTGGGACAACACGGCACCTACATTCTGACCTAAACCTTGTCTTTTCAGGCCATTCCTATACTGTAAATGTGCATTAGATAATGACCCTGCATATTCTGACAGTTGTTATACTCATTACTTCTTGTTCAGAATCCTTGTCTGTGCCAGGACATTACAATCCATGTGGCTAAGGCTCTTTTCCTGGATTTTCCAGCATGAGCTTAATGCAATATTTTCTGTATTTTGTAAACAAGGCCTATAGAGAAAGTATATATGTCTTTAAAGCCCTGAAGTATAACAGAGGAAGACTACAGATAAATTGCTAAATGGTTTTATTTAAGTATTCAAGTTATCAAGTTGATATAAAAGTTACTTTGTCTCTCCCCTGAAAAAGGGTCAACAAAAGCAAGCAAATATATTTGTTTTTCCTAGACCAGTTATCCAAAAGCCATTTGTTGATGGCTAATTTTGTAAAAGTCTGGTTTCCTACTAGTAGTCCAGACAGGTCTTCCACTTAGTTTGGGGTTGTTTTTCCAAAGAAGCTACGTGGTTAACATTTAATTTATGATTTCCACACAGCTAAACAGTTCCTCCAAGTTTCAGTATGTATACTCCTTGACCTGTTCATTCTCAATATTTAACGGTATTTTTATTTTCTTTTAACCTCTTCCACCTTAGTATGTGTTGCATAATGAGGGTGATGTGGATATGAAAAAAAAATAGTTTTTCCACCAGTTGAAACTTGAATAGTAGTTGTAGTCCCTTTTTATATGCCCTATTTTTCTGTAAATGTGACCATTTGTTTAATAAGCACTTTCTTCAAAACAGTAACATTTCATGATTAGTGCTTTTGGTTTTTATTCCACTGTATCTGAATTTTTCTCAACCAGCTTCTTTCCTATAAATTTCTTTCATTACTTTTGACTAGCAATAGACATACAAGTTTTCTTTGTGTTCCTCTGAGATTTTATATTCTTATTTTTTTTTTCTTTAACTCCCTTCTTAACCATCCACACTGACCTACCACCTCATTTGATCGACTTGGTTCCCTCTTCTGCTTGGGGGCTACAGTCAAGCTGTGTCAGGCCATCATCTTGGGTAGTTTAACTATTTTTTTTTTCTTGCCTTACCTTCATTTTCCTGAGGAAGTGTTCAGCACATTCACTGGAGCCATACAGGATGTATGTATGTAAATTTTATCCAGTATCACCCTCATCGTCTTCGTGGCTGTTGTGCTTAGAGAAAATGCACCTCAGAAACTTGTACCCAGGTGCTGCTAGGTGTAATTGCCAAAGTACGACTTCCCCCGCCTTCCTACTGAAGAGTGAAAGCCAGCTTCTTCAGTGCTTAAGGCTTCTTTCCCCAACGGGTGTTACTGAACTTGTGTAATTTTGGCTGCTATCAGGGCTTTTACTCTCTATGCTGCATAACCAACTTTGCCCCTTAAAGTAGAACCACACCCAAAAACTGAAAAAAAATATGTTTTTTAGCAAATCTTGAACTTTTCTGCATTACCAATGCCTCTGTATCAAAATAAATGGTTGCTATTATTTTCTAATTTATTATACCCCAGAATGATCTGAAGAAGGCTTACATGGCTAGCATTATTTTGTTTTGCAGTCAATGACTTTGTCTTTCTGGTGTCACGTTAGAAGAACATAAAGTAATCCTTAAAGGAGTACAACAGGTTTCTCTAATGTATTCCTCAACTTCACTGCCCTTTTCCTCCCTATTTACATTGTCCTCTAGAAAGCAAAAACAATAAAGCATTTACAATTTTTATAATTCCCCTTACTTCTGTAACAGAAGCCTACCTTCTCATACTGTGATGGTTTCACTTACAAAATGATTCTCTCACGTTTGAATAAAACTTGCTGGAGTCGCCCAATTACTGACATCATCGAGGCCAGGCAGTGCAGGTACTTTTTTTTTTTTTAATCAGTTCCCCCTCCCAAAGTGACATCACCACAGCCATCATCTGATTCTAACTAAAATAATAAGACCCACCCATTCTGTGATGTCATAGCTCCCTTGTCCTTCCCCCAGCCTGAGTGCTGTTCATTTTATTCAGTAGTAGTGTAGTAACACCGATGTTTGGAAACACAGAAATGTGGTATGCATACTTGTACATTCTGCATGGCAAATGATGCTTAGGTGGTGAATCGCTTGCATACTTCTCTGTTGTATTTGCACCAGATACTGCTAGTGTGCAGTGCGGGAATAGAAAGATTAAAACATTACCCTGGTATCAGAGGTGGCAGTGCAACATATTCATAGTGGCTTAACATGAGAGTAGCTGTAAACAAGCGCCATGTGAAACCTGAACAAGCACCTAGAATTCAGTGCAGCTTCCACACCTTAAGTCTGAAAATGAATTCACATACTCACATGAACAGGAGTAGCTGCATATTGATGGCTAAAGGTGTATGGGCATGTCGGTGGTTACTACACTGCAAAACTAGTATGTAATGGTGGAAATATTTGGAAGGCATGAGCAAACACTCCAGTATATTAAAGCCATAGCACCAGTTGAACTGGAGGCTGGCAAATAGATTTAGTAAGGGATTTTGTCCATGCACACATATTTCAACAGTGATTCTTTGCAGTGGCATCCATTATCTGATTCAAGGTAAGTTAACCTTGATGTCCTTTATTTAAAAAAAAAATCAATAAAAAATTTACTTTGTTATAAGTGACTTCTGGACACAAGAAAACGGAAGGGGAAATATAGCAATGTGGTTTGTATGTACAAAGACAAATCCAGGGACACTGCAAAAGGTTTTTTTTGCAAACCAACCAATGGAGTAAAAACATATGAAGGCAAACACTGCATACCAACACACTTTGCACATGTAAATCTCAATTTTTAACAAGGTGGAAGCATGAAGTGATGCCTTAACACTTAAATTAATAAAGATCTAAACTGGTTAATAGTATAAATGTTTTATTCTTTAGCTCCTTGGTGCAAGACCTTTACTGGATGTGATTGCAGTCAAGTAAGGACATGGCTATAGTGCAGCCAAAAAAATGTCCCCTCTAACTAAGGAAATGCTAGAGCAAAGATTAAATTACATGAGTCAAGCACCCTGCTGAGGTCTGCCAAGCAATGGAATTACCAGGTCAAATTACCCTCAGGACTTTGACAGCTAGGGAAGCTAAGTGATATGGGGAGGGGAGAAGTAAATGGACTGGAATTCATTGTCTCACAAATTAGTGCCATTTAAACTAGATTAGAAAAAAAGGCAGCAGTAAACAGCACTTTGAGTGTCTTCTGTGGCATTTGCACTGTTTCTGTTTTAAGTAGTCATCCAGCAGCAGAGAATGCTACTTACAATACTTTGTATGCATGTAACATCTATGAAATGACAGGAACTTTAGGCAAACGGAGGCCTGCATGATGTAACATTTTTGAGCCAAACAATGATTTCTGGGATACTGGATGGCAACCTGATTTATCCAAACCACGTCAATATGCCAGCCTCCAGGTGGTCAGAGTCTGGAATTACATATAAAAATATTTTAAATCATGTAAATAATCCCAGAGTGCAGTTAAAGTGTAGGAAACATCATGCCATGTTTTAAACATGTTTTTTGAGTCTGTGGGTGCGGTACTCCTTTAAGATGATGGGATCATTTACTGCAGTTTTCTCTCTCATCAGTTGACAACATTGCTGTGACTGCTTACTTTTCACTGTCAGCATCAAGCCACATATTCCGTTACTTTGCTTCCTTTGATTTTCATCAGTGGCCATCTCTGTTGCAGCATTTTAAGGAATGTTTGAATGACAGGCTTGAAAATGTAGCGGAGTTAATTGTTCTTTTCACAGTAACAACTGTAGTTCAGTGGTTCAAGTGTGAGAAATCTGACCCCTGTGATTAATAGGTGTTACTTGGGATGATATGGTTTGTGTTGCATTCACAGTTTTAAATATTGCAGGCTGCAGCTAGAATTAAAGTTTTGTTGGTGATCTTCCTTCCCCAACTCCAGAAGAAACATGCACTTTTGCAGAAATTATAGTCTAAAAAAAAATGCAAAATCATATACTGATAGAAAGTAAGAAGAGTTATATTAACATATTTGCTTTCTTTTTGTGGCACTGAGTTTTATTACAGGAAAAGAGATTTGCATCTGAAAACTAAGCTTGAAAGCCCTGCCTTTGTTCAGATTCTAAGCTACACTGTTTATCTGAGGTGTGATGCTGGCAATCTGTAACTGATAAGGCACATTTAAATGTCATTGTTTTCTTAATAGCTCTGTCAGGATAAGTTACCTAATTTAAATACTGTGCCACTCTTAATAGCTGTTGTGATGTAACATTTGAGAAAGATGCAGGAAAGAAATGCAAACATAATTATTGTAAATTATACCATGACCCCAAAACAACAAACGCTGATTGGCCATTGGCATTGTTTGTCGTTCGAATCGAAAGTTATGAAAAAAGGTCGGTTGCCGGGACTTTTTCCTAGTATAACTCTCTTTTTTTTAAATTGTTTAGCTATGTTAAATGGGTTTAACAGAGATCTTGCTTTTTTCATTGCTTTTTGCCCACAAGTCTGATGTACTCTGCCGGATGCCAGGCATCTGAGGGGGGCGTAAACAGGCATTATACTATGCCATTATTTAAGAAAACTGGGTGTGTAAAATTGGCGGTTGGCTTCCATTGGTTTTTACGGGCTTCGCCTTTCGGGGGACCAAACCACGCCAACCGTGGGTTATTGCTATATTATGTTTTTCTCTCTGTAAAGTGTTTAGTCTTGGATCACAGGGAAGGAAAAGCACTTTTTTTGAAAAGAAAAACTTGACTTTTGGGTAGAGCTCTTCGTTAAAAGTAAGTTTAACTTCAACATCCCAGTATTTTGTAAGTTTGCCTATCTTATTTGGCAGTACCATGTAATTTTATTTTATTTATTTAACATTTGTTTACCGGGGAAGGCTGACTTGGAATGAAGCCAATTTTCAGCGGAGGCCTGTGGAGAAACACTGCAGATGCATGTCTTGGTAATGCAGGAGGAAACTGGAGCACCCAGAGGAAACCCACACAAATGCAGGGAGGACATGCAGACTCTGCACAGAAGGTACCCCAGCCGAGAATCAAACTGGAGAACCTGTTGCTGTGAGATGACAACACAGCCGCTGCACCTCTGTGCTGTCCATAATTTGATTGAAGGACTGCAGTTCCATCATTGACGCTGCTCTGATTTTCTAACTCAAAGTTCAAAGGCGTCCCCTTTGTTTCTTTTCCACCAGACATGGCTTTATTTTATTTTAAACCTTTAACACTGTGTTAGGAAAATAAAAAAAATAATTTCCATTTTTTTTTCTTCTTTCCTGAGTAAGAACACTGCTGGAGCAGCATCAGTGTTATCACTCACATTTTATTTGCATGCCTGTAACTAGACAAATTATGTGAAGTACCATAAAACATAGGGCATACAATTAAAGTCCAGTTAGTGATCAAACAAAAGCTGTCAGGCTGTAGATTAAAATGCGATGTTAAAATTAAGAACTGAACTCCTTCATTGACTTCCCAAATGCTCTGTGAAATTGGTAACCAGGGCCGGTGCTAGCATTTTGGGGGCCCCAGCAAGTTTCAAGTTGGGGGCCCTACCCAAGAGAATATAAAAAGTGTGATCACATTGCCATCACGCCCCCTTCCCTGTCAGGCTCATGCAGTACCAGTTAACAATCACTGTGTAGTGTTACTACATTCAAATCATTAAAAAGACTTGAAATGTCAAGGTACACACTGGTTGGCATGTAGTACCAATGTTACATTATGACTAGCTCCTATATCACAGCAAGGTAGCCACTCACAATGGAACACTCGCACACTGACTGGGACTGTGCAGTGGTACAGTGGTTAACATTGTTGCACCGCAACAAGAGGTTCTCCAGTTTGATTATCAGCTGGGGTGCTTTCTGTGCGGAGTCTGCATGTCCTCCCTGTGTTCGCGTGGGCTTCCTCCCACATTCCAAAGACATGCTTCTGCAACATTTCTCCCGGGCCTCTGCTAAAAATAGGCTCTGTCCTAGTTGGACTTTCCCGGTTGACAAATGTTAAATAAAATTTTGTACCAATAAATTATGACAGCCACACACAGAGGTTCGCACACTGACTGGCATTTAGTAACAAGCCCCTGTACCACAGCAAGGTAGACACGAACACACACACACACACACACACACACACACACACACACACACACACACACTGACTGACATTTAGTATGTTGTTACGTTATGGGAAGCCTCTGTACTGCATCAAGGTAGCCAGTCCCACAGAGGTACACAAAGACATCCAAACAGACTCCCTCACACAGGACAGAGACACAAGACAGACAGCTGCACAAACTTGCACACAGGACATACACACCCACACATGATGAAGACAGCACTACAGTAAGCCTGAACACTAAGAATTTACAATACTGGGTTTATGAACTAATGATGCTAGAATATGATTTTGCAGTTGCATGCGTTGTCTGACCCCACATATCTGAAGAACAGACCAAAGCTAACAAACATCTGGACATTCTGCAACATTCTCACAGCCCCTACCAACCTCCTAACCTCTCAGCATTATTCCAAAGCTGAAAATAACTGCAGAACAAAGGTGTAACATCAAGGATAGTTTCAAACATTGCATTTACAAACTTAGAAAGATATTACAATAACAGGGATTGCATTACATTCATTAAAATAATCATTACAGTCTGCAAGACTCATAGTCCCCCCAAAAGTCTCAGCACAATTCTAGAGGAGGTGCAAACAAACAAAAAACCCACAAGACAAGGACGTAACATTAGAGGTTTAAAACATTGTGGTTATAAACTAATAAAAATGGTAGGATGGTAGCATAACAGATTTTTCCAGTAGCATGCATTGTGTGAATTCACATTTTGATGACTAACAGACCAAAAATAGTTTTCAAACATCTAAACACTGTGCAACATTCTCACAGCCCCTATCCCTCTCCTAACCTCTCAGCTAAACAATTCCAGACAAAGCCAAAATTTATTTATTTATTTATTTTATTTATTTTACATTTGTTGACCGGGCTAGTCCAGCTGGATCAATGTCCATTTTCAGTGGAGGCCCGAGGAGAAAAGCTCCACAGATTAAAGCAAGGTTATAGAAATACATGTACAATAAACACTTATGATACAGGCAATGAGCAAAAATACAAAGATATTAGTCCAGGTCAGGTAATACAAATCTAAGAAAAAACAAATACCAACTATGTAATACCAATTATGTAATTAAAACAAAAAATCTTTTTTTTTTTTTTTTTTTTGTATGACAACAGTAGTAACAATAGAATCATTAAGTCATTTGTGATCAGAGAGAAAGATTGCAGTGTTGAATAAAGACATATGATAGTAGAAAGATGAAAGTAGGTTAGTCAGGATTGGTACAAGAGCAGAGCCAGAAATTGTTCAGATGTGAAAGAAGTTGTTTCTTAAAGAGAGGAAAAGTGGCTAGAGAGGAGATATGTAAGGGAAGGTTATTCCATATTCTGCCAACTGAGTTGGAGAAAAGGCAAAAAAAAAAAAAAAAACTGCAGAACAAAGGTGTAACATCAGGGATAGTTTGAAATTTTGCTATGATCAACTTCAGTAGTAGAACAGGGTTTGCATTTGCATGCATTAAGACATCAGTACATTCTGCAGAATTGTCACAGTCCCTACCCCCCAGTGTCTCACCAGAATAAATCTGGATGAAGTGAAATTAAAATAAAAACACACAGGCATAAAATTAAAAAGCAATCTGCTTATCAGCAAATAAAGATAGGTTCATAGGTAGGTACTAGGATATTGGCCCTAGGGCCTATATAAACCTAGCCAAAAAAGTACCCTGCCTTTTGCCACCCAAGAAAATTATTGTTCTGTGCCCCTGTCGAGCAGAGGCACAGAAGTGATTCCCCAGGGTGAATTTCCTATCTCCCATCCAATCATCAAGATTTTTCTTGGAGTGCTAATGAGGAGCTTTGTTTGATATAGATCGGTAGTTTGTTCCAGAGTATGGGAAGTCTCTGGGACAGGAATTTATCTCTTCAGCATGTTCTGTTTATTGTAGTGACAAGGCTTTTAGGCCCCTAGAGCGTGTAGCTCGGAGGGATTGGGATTTTTTAAGTGGAGCATGTCCAACAGCTCTGGGTTTGACATAGCTTTGTATGTTAGGCAGAGATTGCCTTTGAGTAGGCGATATGCGACAGAGTAAAGCTGGAGTTTTTTGAGACTGTCTGCATAGGGCATCTATTTGAGGCCATTAATCCTCTTTGTGAGGTATTTCTGCGGCCTTTCCAGTTGTAGATGTCTTGTGAGGTACATACCAAAAGGGGCGCTGTATTCTATAATCAGTCTAATGAGTGACGAGTAGAGGGGAATAAAGACCTCTTTTTTTCCTGGATGAGAAACCTTTTGTGATGAAGTGTGCCACGTTGAAGGATTTCCTCACTACTGTGGCGATGTGATTATCAAAGGAGAGACTACTGTCCACCTGTGTCCCAAGGTCTCTTATCACACTTTCAGTGTTAAGTAGACTACTGTCTATGTGATAGTTCATGGGTACAGAGTTTTTATCAAAGGGGATGACAGTGCACTTTTTGGCATTAAGCTTGGGGCCATGGCTTTGACACCAGGCATCTGTCTCATTGAGGCCCTTTTTGGATGTCCACATCATTAGGAGTTTCGATTATGGCTTCTAGTTTGCTGTCATCTGCGAACTTCATATGCCAAAGACCTTCTGTGTTAGCCTGTACTTCTGAGAAGTAGATACCAAACAGGAGAGGACCCAGGACTGAACCCTGTGATATTCCACTTGTCACTGGTCTGAAGTCAGATTTGGAGTCTGCTACTTTCACAGTGTGGGTTCTGTCAGTGAGACAGTTGGCAACCCCTCTTGTGACATAGGGATAGGGATTTATACCTAGTTTAGTGAGTTTATCTGTAATTCCAGAGTGGGGGATGGTGTTGAAAGGCTTGGCGAGATCTAGATAGGTTGTGTGAATGGCTTTGGTGACTGCTTCAAAGAAATGTATCAGGTTTAGGAGACATGATCTGCCTTTTACAAGCCCAAACTGGGTGGGGTCCAGAGCTTGAAGATTACCAGTGTCATTGTTTATAAGTTCCATGATGATATGTTCCATAGTCTTGCAGACCAGGCTCATCAGGCTAATGGGGTGGTAGTTCCCAGGGTCCGTGGTGGCTCCCCCACTTGTGGAGTGGAATAACCGTTGCTGTGTGCCATTCAGTAGGCACAAAGCCTGAGGTGAGGCTATGATTGAACATGGTACTTAGGTGGGGTGCCAGTTCATTGTAGTTCATGTAGAATGCAGCCTGGGATGTTGCGTTCTTGGCTTTGGAGAGTGTGGTTTTTACCTGTGCAGCCATGATTACAGGAACTTTACATTCTTCCAGTATAGAGATGGGCACTTTAGGGGGTGAGAGGGGGGTAAAGTTAGCATTGAACATATCTGCCAGGATGTTGGCAATATCATTTGGTTCTGTATATTTAGTGCCATTCTGCTGTAACTCAGAGCAGATCTGAGTGTTGCCATTGAGTTTCTTGACATAGCTATAGAATGCTTTGTGATTGTCTTTAGAATCGGTGACGACTATCTTTGGAGGATTTTATGAGGGATCTCAGCTTTTTACTGAGGCTGACCAGGGAGTTCCTCCAATCATGGGATTTTACTCTTTTTTTTTTTGCAACAGTTTTTTCTTCTGTTGTAGAGTTTATGTCAGGGGACCACCAGATTGGCTTCCTTTTTTTGGAGGATAGC
Source organism: Protopterus annectens (assembly GCF_019279795.1). Taxonomy (NCBI): domain Eukaryota; kingdom Metazoa; phylum Chordata; order Ceratodontiformes; family Protopteridae; genus Protopterus; species Protopterus annectens. Next base: position 1,101,220,760 of record NC_056745.1, on the reverse strand, counting down.
ATCTTGGTTCTGTTAGGGATTGCACGATCCATGCACTTGTGTAAGTGCTTATAAAGTGCATTTGTGTAGAATTTAGCAGTCGTACCTCTATTGTCCGTCTGCATGGGTGTTGTGAAGTTTGTCACTTCTGTCTTAAGAAGCGTGAAGTTGGCTTTGGAGGAATTGTTTACGGTGGTTTCCCTAATGGGGGGTGAGGGTGGGATGTGGATGTCTAGGCTGATTAGCTTGTGGTCGGATCTGACCAATGAGGATTTGACCTCTGGTGTGGAACACCGGTTGCCCATGTTGGTAATGACCAGGTCTAGGATATTGCTGCATTTGTGGGGGTGTGGATAAGTTGATCCAAGGTGTTGGAATTTATGAATTCCAGAAAACATTGAGCAAAAGAGTTGGTACATGAGTAGGTTCCCAGTTAATGGTGGGGTAGTTGAAATCGCCCATTATTAGGGTGTTAGGTTGTACCCTACTATTTTCCAGTGTATCAAGAAATTAGTGGGTATCCTGGGGCATGGTGGGGGATCTGTAGCAAGCTACAGTTTGGATTGCGGTCTTGCCCAGAGTTAGTTGCAATTGGATAATCTTGGATGCATTATGCTGAGCAACTAGCCTGGAGGTGTGGATATCCTTAATGAATATGGACATGCCTCCACCTTTAGTGTTTCAGGCCAGGTTAGGTGGCCAAAAGGTGTGGTCTGAATTATAGCTTGGTAATGCAGGGGTGCTCTCTGTAGCCTTGAACCAGGGCTCGAGTGAGTGCATTTTGAGGTTTAGACTTGTAGCACTGAGTAACATTACCCTCAGATTTTGCTTGCTTGTACCTGTTACAGTGGTGAGTTTGTCATTTCAACCTTGCACTATAGGGGTGGCAAAAGCTTTAGCCAGTATCCAGAATCTCAAGGGTGGCAGGTGCAGGCCATCTCTGGCAAAGCATCATGGTCTGTCAATCATGTCATTCCAGGCAGATACTGGATCCCTTTAGAATGACACCAGTAGCTTAGCCAATTGTTGAATTCAATCATTTTGTCCTTGTACTGTGGTATCATTCTGGGTGATGGCAGGATGCTACTCAGGGCTAGGGTTATACCTGACTGGGCTACAAGATCAGACAGCTCCTTCATGTTTCTCTCCATGTAGTCCCGGGAGGTATGTCTCGGGTCATTCACACCAACATGGACAATGACAGAGTCATATTTGTACTTGTTGGTAAGTGACCTGAGTGCGTGCAGTATGTGGTGGATCCTGGCACCAGACAGGCAGCTGACAGTAACTTTCTCCTTGTTTAGCCTGGTGAGTGGAACATTAGTGTGCCTGACTATAGAGTCACCTATTACCAGAGTGTTGGGTACGTTATTATGCCTTATGGGCTGTGGTTGAGTGGCACACTGAGTTTGTGGGCTGTGTGTAATTTGGGTTGTGTTGGGGGGGGGGGTGGAGGTTGCTTGCGTTTCTGCTTTGGAGGTCCCTGTTGCTTGGGCAGATTTCTGAGAGCCTCCATGAATGTAGGTGTGTGTTTTGTGTTTCTATGTGTGTGTTTTTTACAGGAAAGGCAGGAAACAAGCATAGAAATTCCATATGCTGGAATAACAGATTTTGCAGTAAAATGCATTGCGTAACCCCACATGTTTTAATGAAAATAGATAAATACAAAGCAAACATCTGAATATTGCACAAACTTCTCACAGACCGTAACCCACCTACCAATCTGTCAGCGCAATAACTCAAAGCAAAAAATTGTCATAGAAAAAAGGTGTACCATCAGGGGTAGTTGTAAACACTGCCGGTATACACAATAGGTTAATAGGTTGGTACTAGGCATAACAATTCCCTGGCTATTTCTTTCCACAGTATTTACTTCCCTGGACCCCTGTCTAGCAGGGCGACTGACGTGATTCCCCGGGGTAAATTTCCTATCTCCCATCCAGTCATCAAGGTTCCTTTTTAAGAGGGCCAAGGAGGTGCTCTGCTTGACATGTATGGGCAGTCTATTCCAGAGTATGGGGAGTCTCTGGGTCAGAAGCCTATCCCTCAAGCATGTTTTGTTCATTGTAATGACAAGTTTTAGGTCCCCGGAGTATGTGGCTCTGATGAATTGGGATTTCTTTAAGTGTAGCATGTTCAACAGCTCTGGTTTGCAATACTAGTATAATAGGGTTTGCATTAGTATACATTAAAACAACAGCTGTGGATTCTGCAACATTCTCACAGCCACTAACTCCCCTCCCAACCTCTCAGCACAATAATTCCAGACAGAGCAAAAAATGATCATAGAACAAAGGTGTAGCATCTGGCAGATAGTTGCAAACATTGCTGGTATACACAAAACATACTAGCAGAACAGTTTGCATTGGTATACATTAAAACATCTGTATATTCTGCAGCATTCGCACAGCCACTACCCCCCACTACCAATATTTCAGCACAATTGCACACAAAACAAAAAATGCAATAATGAATATTCGTATGCAAGACTAGATAAAAAACTACATCAAATCTGGACATTAATTACAAACAGGCCTTCCTTCCTCAGTCTGTTAGTAGAAGAATTCTGGACAAAGATAAAATAAAACTGTTACAACCACAGCCCCTCAGAAAAAGTTATACAATCCTCCCCCTAGGTTTCCTCGCCCCCCCCCCCAAGCAAAAAATAAAGTTAAAAAGTAAACCCAGCAACTTACCTTTTCTGCAGTTCATAGAAGGCTGCTACTAATCCTCTGCTTGCTTCTCCTACACACAGACCAGACCTGTTCAGCCCTTTTAAATTGACCTCAAAAGGACAGTTTTTCAGATCTTTTAGAAATTGCCCTTACAAAGACAGTTAAAATACAGATGCTTTGCTGGTCCCATGGTCATTCCAGGAAAACTTCATCCTCCATCCATCCTCACAGCATACTTCTCAACCTCTTAGTATGAAAAATCTGGACAAAACCAAAAATAATGGGGGTACAGAGGCTTTAAAAATAGGGACACTTTTTAGATATTGCTCTTATAAACTTACAAGCTAGCTTTTAGACTTTGCTTTAGCATACATTTTCTAAATGATATAAAGTCTGAAACTTGAATACTCATTGATGTATAAGAAAACCACAAATTGTATGAAGAACAGACCAAAAACATAAAGCAAAAATCTGGATATTCTAAAAAAATCTGGGCAGTTCAGATGTGTGCATAACACCTATAATCAACAGAACTGACCCAACAGACCCGATATTATGGCAAAGCCAATCAGGTCCCTTGCTTCACTGAGGCAGACCTGACTGAGTGCAGCTTACAAGTAAAGCAAGGAACCTGATTGGCTGCAGCAGTCAAGGAAGGAAGTTCTTTCAGGGAAAACAAAAAGACGGAATCGGGCGTTGGCGCTAAACAGCAGAATGAACGAGGCACCAAGCAAGGAGTGGAAGAGATGGAGAAACCCACAGCTGCTTCATATGGGGACCATCATACGTGGGGAGTTAATCGAGGTCTCTTCGCAGCCACGAGTTTGGTGGGTGCCTAATGCCAGCTATGTTGGTAACTAAATGCATAAATGGAATTGCTTTCAAGAAGCTGATATGGTAATAAATTCCATAGGTCAGAGACATTAAAGGAAAAAGCCCCAAGTCCAGATGAATAAAGCGTGAACCTTGCTAGCAGCTCCATGGTAGCTCAATAAGGTACATGAGATGGCCGATAGATCACCAATAGCTCTTTCAGACTGGTGGAGTCATGGTTATGTGTGGCTTTATACACCATCACAAAGACTTTAAAGTTGATGTAATACTTAAAAAGAAGTCAGAGTAGAGAATGGAAGATAGGTATGATTTGACTGTACATAATTTCCAGCTGCTCAGTTCTCTACTTCCAGCAACCTGTCAAACAAAGGGCCAAAAAGCCTCAGGTAATGGGCATTGCAATAGTCCATATGAGCAATGACCTAAACCTGCCCAATGATTAGCAAGCCCACAGAAAAAAATAAGGTGCTTAATATAGGTACTGTTCCTCAGTTGGTGACTGCAATACCAGACAGAAGTTGGCACAATCTAGTCCTGGGATGTCAGCCAATCATCAGGGATCCCTCTGAAATTACATAGCTTGGACATTATCTCAAGCCTTTGACCCCTGTATGTATTGTGGTGTAAGGAATGGAGTTGTGAAGATCCTTAGAGTGGCATGAAAGGCCACAGAAACAGACTGGCAGGGATTGTATTTTAGTTCTTTTGGCTCGTTTACATCCAGCTGAGTACATCTTACAAACTATCCTTATTGTTATCCAAGATCTCCATGCACTCTTGGGAAAAGGAGTAAAGCTTAGTGACTATAGCTGTGGTGTTGCAGATCTCTCAACTGACTAGTTTACTGAAGGATGATGAATGCAAATGAATACAAGATATAGCCCCATGGAACCCTACTACTAAGAGGGTAGAAACTGGACTGAAATAGATCTTGTGGTTCATTGGCATTAGGACTTGCAGCAGGTGCCTCGCATGCCACTTTCCTAAAGACTGGAAATTGAGGTGGAGCAGAAGCTATTCATAAAGCCTAGACCCAAGGCAGAATTCTTAAAAACTGCACTAATCAAGGCCTCCTTTAAACAGATGGAAATGCCTCTATGCCCAGAAAGGATTGGATGATTCTGAAAATGAAAGGACACAATACATCCAAACAGGAAATTAACAGTCTGAGAGGGCCAGGGTCCAACCAATGTGTAGTGTGATGCAAAGCTGAAAGCAGCTGTTTGAAGTAGGACAGGTTATAACACTGGGCTCATCCTAAATCGTATCTACAAATCTTCAGCAAGTGCAGACCCACTGTGCACTCCTTAAGGAATAGTTCCTTGTTGGAAGTATGAGACTGGATTCTGCACTTCAAAATTTAACATTCAATTCAACCAAAAAGAGTGAATTCTAAAACTCAGTCAAACTTTTAAAGCACTTTTCCATGCAGCCCCAACATGTGTAACCACACACCTAGTACTTATTCCCACATATAATAATCTCTGGATTGCTATTTATTCCCTCATTCACACACAAATTTTTGATGTTTTAAGGACTATACCTGCAGTCCTCAAGCTTTCTTCAGGCACCCCAGAAGAAGCATTACCAGAGTTCACTTTGTCTAGGAAGAATAGAACTACCAGTTCACAGTCATGAGAAGTAAAGGCCATTCTGATGATCAGACAAGCCATAATGGACTGCAGTGTCTGTTGACCACCTGAAAAAGGCAATGTTGATTCCTTGCAACAAAGATCTCCATGGACAAGTATTCTTGCAGGCTATTTCCTTCTTGTATATAAGAGTAATGCTAGACCAGTGGCAGTTAGCACTTTTACCAAGTTGCACACCAAGATTGAATTAATCATTCTACCTCTTCTGCATGGGGACTAGGACAAGAGTATGCAAAAAAGAGTCATCATTGCCACCGAATGGTTATGTTCCGCATCCATTAGCTCACCATTACCTGCACTGCAATCCTGGAGGATTTTGATGGTGCTGTTTATTTTAAATACATTTTTGCACATGATGAGCTCAGCATCAGGTGGGATATAGCAATGCAGCTCACAGCTGAACCTGGCTGAGTAGTATGTACTAAACTTCCTTTCACCTTTCAGTGCTTGCTTTCTTCAAATATTGCTTTAATCATTAACAGGATCTTGCTTTCATGTCCAGATTTGTTGTATACATGGCATTTTTTCTTGAATTTATACCAGATATGTGGGCAGTTTCCCAGAGTATCAATAACAAACATTAGCTATGCTACCTTCCTTTACTGTGTGTGCTTACCAGTTACGTCTGCATGACTGTGCACTGTTCTATGCCACCACAGTCTGTCTGTGTAAAATTTGTACAATTTTTCTATTCACTTCTGCTACTAAAGAAATCATTAAAGCATTCTCGTATGATGAAATACCTTTGGACAGTAACTGTCTTTGGCTATGCTTTCTTTATTGTGCACAACTGCCTGTCACAAATATTAAGTACTGAAATTCTGTGTCATGGATATTAGAGAAAAAGAAAACATTTTTTGCTGGGAGCCTGCACCCTGAAGTTGGGGATTGTACTTCCAGGCCCTGCTGTTACACATGTATTCACTCCAAGATCGGTGTGTCTCGGAGAAATGGGAATTCTCCAAGGTACCACAGCCTGTGCATATCCCCACCCATTCACACATGCAGTTCCTCTGCTCTGAGGATTACAGGTTAAATCTTTGAAATTTCAACAAATACGCATTGTAGGCACATTCCTATCTTTCAGCATTTACTGCAATGTTTCACCATAACTACAATCCGAAGTCAGTTTTCTCATCTAAATAGCATGTTCAGTCACACATTCATTAAGCTTTCTTTCACAAGAATCAAATTTGAGTCTTTGCAATATCCCACGCAGTTTAATGTTAAAATAAATCACTCAGCCATAGCCTTCTACTCAGTAAATTCAAAAGGATCAGCTTTGGACATGACAATTTATACTGGTTTCACAACTATCTGAAAGAGAACTTTCCAAGTCCATACTAACATCTCATCCTTTAGTGCTCTTGCACTTAACATTGGCGTACCGCAAGGTTCTCTGCTAGGTCCTCTCATTGTCTCCCTTTTAGTCAATGATCTCAACCTACAACTTCCAAATCTAAATGTACACAGATGATGTACTACTCTTGCTGTCCAGTACAAGTGTTCTGACCTGCAAAAGAAATTACAGGCATTACTCCGTCATTTACCAGATCCACATCCAAGAAGCTAATGCTAAGAAAGCTAATGTCGTGGACTTTGCCCCAGTCAAGAAATTACCCACTATCTATCCCATTCTTTAACGGATCTTAATGGGAACATGATACCCAATATCACAGAACAGAGGTACTGAGGTCTTTTACTTTGCCTTAGTCTCTCCTTTACCACACATACAGGTTCTGTAACTAAAAAAGTCATTGCTCAGTTAAAACATTTTCCTTGTTATGCATTCAGCCCAAAATACTCACAGAATACAGGTTGCTGAGAATAAAACCTGTGGATTCAATCTGTTAGCAAACCAATAGATGCACCATTATAATTTGCTAAACAATTCCAAATAGCTGTCATGGCTTCATATGGCTGTTTGTTTCTAAATACTCTAATTTGGTAGGTTCTTAAGCATAGTAACTGCCTGTAAGAGGGGAAACTACCTTTACAAGACAGCCCTTATGAATTCAGAAGTACACAGGACAACAGTTTCTGTCTGGTGTACCCTCCTTTTAAATGTGCTACATGAGAAAACCTTCTGTAGAGTGAGGCCTGTAACCTGGAGTCATCTGCCTACTGAGATCAAAATCCTAGAAATAATTTAAAGCTTCCAAGATGCACTTAGAGCATCTCGTAGTCTGTCTGCAGCTGCTGCCACAGCAGTGGTTTGCTAACTTACCACCTCATATTATAGATGCTAGAATATTCTAGAAATATTTGCCAATTTCATAATGTGGCCTTTTATATATGTGTGTGTGTATAATTTCAGATGTACACAGGAGTATACATTTATGTATTACTGTACATCTTTCTTTACACTGTACCTTTGTATTTGTTTTCCTTTTTGTTCTTATTTCAGTGCAGTTTGACTTGATCATCTTTATCTTAGTCTGTCTACATTGAGTCTTATTCTGTACTGAATTTCATCATTTATTCTGTATATGACAATTTTAATTAGTAAGATCCTAATTGTTTCTGCTCTTTGAGCCTGGGTTGTGGCAGAAAAGTTTCAGTAGACCAGCTCTCATAACCTGTGAACAAACAGTAACACATGCATACATACATATATGCATACGGTCAGTGTGCATTTTGTCGAACATTGCTTTGTTCAACCACCGCCAGGGTGATTGAGATTGTTGAACATTCAGATAGTTGCATATCCGGAAGTGCTATTTCTTTGAAAGTGCTGAGTTGGGATTTGGAGGGGATAGACTGTCTACGTGTGTATTCGGGTGTTAGGGTAAGAGTTGGTTAAGGGTACTGGGGTTGTGTGCTTGCATGCAAGAATGTGTTTTTTATGGTTAGGCAAGAATTAGGTCTTTTATCTGTAGTCGGTGTTGGTGTGTGTTTAGGTGTATGTTCATAGGAAGGTACTAGGCTATCTGCCCAAGGGCATTTATAAGCCTAGCCAGAGTGTGTCGGCTTTTGCCACCCCACTGATTAATTAACTGATCCTCTGTTAAGCAGAGCCAATGAAGTGATCGCAGGGGTGTATTTTCTGTTACCCATCCACTCGTCAAGGTTTCTCTTGAAGAATGTTAGTGAGGGGCTCTGCCTAATGTAGTTTGGAATTTTGTTCCAAAGCATGGGGAGTCTCTGTGACAGGAATCTATCCCTCCAGCATGTTCTATTTATTGTGGGGGCAAGGTTTAGCTCACTAGAGCGCATGGCTCGCAGTGACTTGGATTTCTTTAGGTGGAGCATGTCCATCAATTCTGAGTTGGACATGGCTTTGTAAGTCAGGCAAAGATCACCTCTGAGTAAGCGATATGCCACTGAGTACAGCCGGAGTTGTTTCAGTCTGTCTGCATAGGACATACTTTTGAGGCCAGTAATCCTCTTGGTGAGGTACTTTTGTGGTCTCTCCAGCTGTTGTAAGCGTCTTGAGGTACATCCCAAATGGGGCATTGTACTCTATGATGGGTCTGATGAGTGACGAGTAGAGGGGCACTATAACCTCTTTATTTCTAGATGCGAACCCTTTAGTAATTAGATGGGCCACATAGAAGGATTTCCTAACTACTTTGGCAATATGATCCCCAGATCTCTTATTACCTCTTCTGTATTAAGGGGGTTGCCACCTATTTGGTAATTTGTGGGTGTTTTGTTTTTCCCAAATGGGATGACTATGCATTTTTGGCATTTAGCTTGAGGCCATGACTTTGACACCAGGTGTCCGTCTCAGTAAGGCCCTTTTGGAGGATGTCCATGTCAGCTGGAGAGTCCATTATGGCTCCCAGTTTGCAGTCATCGGCGAACTTGGTTAGCCATAGTCCTGTGTTTGCCTGTACTTCTGAGAAGTATATGCCGAACAGTAGGGGTTCCCAAGACCGAGCCTTGCGGGACACCACTTGTGACTGGTTTAGAGTCAGACCTGGAGCCCGCTATTCTTACCGTGTGAGTTCTGTCTGTAAGCCAGTTGGCAACCCATCTCGTGACATAGGGGTTTATGTTCAGGCTGGTGAGTTTTTCTGGAATACCCAAGTGGGGAATGGTGTCAAAAGCCTTGGCGAGGTCAAGGTAGGCTGTGTGAACAACCTTTCCCTCATCTATGGCCTTGGTAACTATCTCGAAGAAGTCAACCAGGTTTAGTAGGCATGAGGTTCCCAATGTCTTTGTTAATGAGTTCCATGATGATGCAATCCATAGCCTTGCAGACCAGGCTAGTCAGGCTTATGGGGAGATAGTTACCATGGTCAGTTGTGGCCCCTCCTTTGTGGGGTGGAATAACCATTGCTTTGTGCCATTCTATGGGCATGTAGCCTGTGGAGAGGCTGAGGATGAACAACGTGTTTAGGTGGGGGGGGGTTAGTTCGTTCTGTAGTTTGTGCTAGACGCAGCCTGGGACACCATCTGGCCCCATTGATGCTGTGTTTTTGGCTTTTGAAAGAGCTATTTTCACCTGTGCATCTGTGATTTCCGGGACACTACACTTTTCCGGTATTGTTGTGGGCCCTTTTGGGGGTGAGAGGGGGGTGAAGTTTGCACTGAATCTATCTGCCAGGATGTTGGCAATATCAGTAGGTTCAGTATATTTTGTGCTATTTTGCACTAGTTCACTGCATATCTGCAAGTTGCCACTTAGATTCTTAACATAGCTAAAGAAGGCTTTGTGGTTATCTTTTGAATCCTTGGCTATTTTTCTTTCAAAGTTAGCCTTGGATGATTTTATGAGGGACCTTAGTTTCTTGCTGATACTGATCAGGGATGTCTTTCCTTCTTGGGATTTGCTTTTTTTCTGAACTAGTTTCCTCCTCCTATTGTACAGTCTGTTTATTGCAGGGGTCCATCAAACTGGTTTCCTTCTATTAGAGGAGTGAGTCTTGGTTTTGCTAGGGATGGCAAGATCCATGCATCCTTGTAGGTGCTCATAGAGTGCATTTGTAAAGGTTTCTGCATCTTGAGCAGCGTTATCCTTTACCGTGGGGGCTGTGAAACTTAACACCTCTGTCTTAAGTAAGGTAAAGTTTGCTTTAGAAAAGTTTTTTTTTACTGTGGTTTCCTTAGTTGGGGGTGGTGGTGGGGTGTGGACATCCAGAGTGATTAGTTTACGGTCTGATCTAACCAGTGACTGGTTGACCTCCAGTGTGGAACACCTGTCGCCCATGTTTGTGATGACCAGATCCAATATGTTATCACCTCTGGTAGGGGAGTTTACCAGCTGATCCAGGGCATTTGAGTTGATGAATTACAGGAAGCGCTGGGCCTGGGAGTTTGTACTCGAGTAGTTTTCCCAGTTAATGTTAGGGTAATTGAAATTGCCCAATATCAAGGTATTCAGTAGGACCTTCATGTTTTCCAGTGTCTCCAGAAAGGTGAAGTGGTGGTCCTGGGTCATGTAGGGTGATCTGTAGCAGGCCACAATTTGCATTGCAGATATGCCCGATGTTAGTTGCACATGGATGATCTCAGAGGTGGTCTGCTGCACCACTAACCTGGAGGTGTGGGTATCCTTAATGAATATGGATACACTCCCTCATTTTGTGTTTTGGTCCATGTTCTGTGTCTGAAACGTGTGGTACGAGTTGTAGCCTGGTAGTGCTGGGGTGCTCTCTGGAGCCTTGAACCAGGTTTCAGTTACTGCACAGATGTCGACGTTCTCCATACTGAGGAGTGCTTTGAGCACGTGCATTTTGAGATTTAAACTCCTGGCATTGAGTAGCATAACCCTCAGTTTTTTTTGTTAATTGTGCTGTTTACAGAGGTGGGTTTGACTTTTAAGCCTTGCCTAAAAAAGGCACTATGGGGGCAGCAAGAGCCTTGGCCAGTATTCAAAAGCCTAGGGGTGACAGGTGCAAGCCATCTCTTGTGAAGCTATTTTAAACCAAGACGTGTGTGTCTTGTGTAGTGGCATTGTTACAGGAAGGATTTTTAAGCTATGGTGTGGGGTTAGGGTTAGCACTCATTTCTGATGTGACGTAGGGGAGCCACTATTCAGACAAATAGGAGACTAATGTCATGGAGCTGTTTAGTGTAAACACTGTGAAGGAAACATATTTTCCTTTTTGGTTGTTTCCTTTGTTCAATGTTTAAGTAATTTGATGTTACGTATCTTCAGTCTTATTTTTGTCAGAACATTTTGTTCGACATTAAGCAAGTTCAGTCATATATAACAAAGTCATACATACATACATACTTAATTAAGTAGAACATTGATTTTTTTTTTTTCTTCCTGGTAGTAATTTAAACAGATACTTTCTATATAAAATTGTTGTGTGTGTGATGTGAAAGTTGCTGGTACTCCTCCTGTAAATAAAATTGCAATAACTAGGGTACCAAAGGAATCAGAGGATCAGTACTAGGCTGTCTCCTGTTGGCATTTATTTTGCATACATCCAAACTAATACCATAGATGTGTGGTTGTCCAAGTTTGCTAATGACTGCAAGCTGAGTGCTACTGTCTGTTCATCAGCTGATACTAAGCTGCTCCAACAAGGAATGAAATATGCATACATCTGTTGCACTGAAATGTTTCTCAAGCTAAATGTAAAATGTGCACCACAGCAGCATTCAGAAAAAAATGCTGCTGTAAACATGTAAGTAGTTCTCTTCAGAGAGAGATGGTCTTAAGAGACCTGAAACCTACATCGACAATGGTCTCTAATTTCATCATGTTTCTACCATGGTCAGGAAATTCTGCTCTCTGGCCTATGGCCAGTTAATTTTCAAGGGCGTATGTCTTCAAGATCCAAAAAAGTCCACTTGTACTCTTCCTTTATCAGACTTGTCACTGAATACAGTATATGCTTTAGTATGTACAAATCTATCATATCACTCATGTGGAAAGGCCTCAGTACTTTTAATCAGGAAAATTAAAGGCCTTAAGTACTTCAACTATCTGTACTGATTTGCACAACTCTCCTTGTACTAACTAGCTTATGGGCTACTCCAAGATGATCTGTATCTCACTTTTTGAACCATGAAAGAACTAGTCCTTTTTGTCCGCCATTTTCTTTGCAAAATCAGTGGTTCTACAAGCACTCACACTAGGGACCTAAATCTTCAGCAATGAATAAACAAGTCTCACTCGTGAGATAGGTTCCTGACTCGTATACCCAGCATATAGAATCAGTCACTACTACTGCTGCTTCAGGACAAGCAAAGTGCTACTTTTCCTGCATTTAAGGTTAGTCTTGATGACTGGATGGGTAGACGTACTCTGCTTGATTTGGGAGGTGAGCACTATTAAGTGCTTGTATATGGTGGCAAGAACTCTGAAGTGTATCTACTTAAAGGTGTATATGGCTAAGCATCTTATGGTTCCTGCATTGCCTCTGTTAGTACTGTACTGTTCGTTTGTGTGTATTTGTGTTTGTGAATCTTTATGCACGTATTTTAACAACAACCAAAGATAACTAATGTAGCAAAACTAAGTGTTGTAATACTTACTTTGGCTATTTCTGTTTGAATACAAGAACAGCATTAAAATATCAAATATTGTTTAAAATTTATGTTTTAGTTTAAAAAAAAAAACATTTTTAGGATCTGTTTGAAGAATATGGCCATTTCCAGAACTGTAGCTCAGACTTGGCTGTATTGGTTCCACTGTAAAGAAGCTGTGGGTTGTAGGGGTAGTGCCAGCTAGTTTTGCTGCAGTAAAATATTAACATGTTTATTCACTAACCCTCAGTCAAATAAGATGTTCTTCATGTTTCATTGTTGCAGTCATCTCATTTGGGTTATTTGCTTGCAGTAGCCCTCAGTCTGCCTGATTATCAAAGTCTTCGGTCCTGCGTCGGTTGCTGTCTCATCTTCCGTGAAGTCAGGTAGTCAGGGGTATAAAGCATGCAGCCAACACCATTACATCAGTCTTTCTTGCCATGCGGTGCCCAAAGCAGAAGCAGTTTCGCAAGTGCCGGTCGGCCGACTCCTGAAACTTTTGTTTTCGAGTTTCAGAACCGAAGTCTTCAACTAAAGCTATGTACCCCATTGGGGAAACCTTTTCTTGCTCTAAACCAATGCCAGTAAAAGTCAGTAATTGTATTTCTTGTGGAAAGCAAATACCTCATAAAGATTTTCATTCGTACTGTATTCCTTGCCTATGCCCTGACCACGATGTACCTCGCTGTCGGATTTGTGCCTTATTTAAACCACGAACTATTCGTCGTCGGTACATTTTCGCTTCTAAATGTTTTGGTACTCAGTTAAATTATCCAGATATGTCTTCGGTAAGCCACCCGACTACTGATATTCCAAAAACGCAAAGATAAAGACAGAGAACGGCCTAGGTCCAAAGCTGCTGACGACTCTTCTCCTAAACTAGTCGCCAGTTCGCCGGTACTCTGTGACGTGCTTTTGCAGCCCCTGATACCCACTACTTCAGATTCGCAGGCCTCTAAATGAGGCCCATTCGGAGTCTGGTATGCCTCGAGATGCTTCAACTGTAGAACCTGCGGATGTCTCTACCTTGGATGGGTCTGGAGCTGCTTTGCAAGCACCGGCTTCTGAGGGGTGTATTCAGGCTTACTGACTTGCATATTAAACCGATGCCATCTTTTTCTAGGCCTAAAACTCTAACCATACCTAGGAAACCACCCAGACCCACATGGTCAGGCCTCTATGCCTAAAAAACAAATGATAAGAATGGCTGAAGACCTTATTACTTTAATCAGGGGAAGCCAACATTCCCCCTCTAAGAGACCTAGGACTGAATTTGCTTACGATACTTCGGACCAGAATTCTGAAATTTCTGTCTCTGATGACCAGGATTTACCCTCATCTACCTATGAGGATTCTGATGCATTTTCACTGGGAAAGCCAGGATTACTCTGATTCTAAAAAGAGGCTTAGAGATTTCTTACTCCTGTCCCAACACAGGCCTTTAGCTATCCCTCCTGTGCTGGACATTGTTGGAGATGCCTTTTCAGAATCTAGCTTGGCCCCTGACTCATTACCTCCTGCTCCCAGAAAACCTGATAGATATTACAGGGTTCCTGATTCTCACAAGTTCCTTTTTAAAAATCCTACTGCGGATCCTGAGAGCATTTCACAGTGACCCAAGGGCATTAATGCTACTACTGCCAAAAATCCTACCCCCTCTGATAGAGATTTCAGGGCCCTGGATAGATGGGGTAAGAAGGTATACACCTCTGCAACCTTGGCCATCGGAGCTTTAAATTGCCAGTTTCATATGTTAAAGTATCAGCAGCATATTATTGGATTGCTTAAACAGAAAATTATGTTGATTCCTGATTGTGCTAAAAATAAGGATTTATAGGATTTAATGCATTCTGCTGAACAGGTTGGAAAACATACTTTGCAATGTGGTTTTGATTCACTAGAGGCATCTTGCAGGGCTGCTGCCACCGGGTCTGTACTTAGAAGGCATGCTTGGCTTAAGGAGCAATCTTTGCCAGATCATGTCAAAACTAAATTGCTGGATGCTCCTTTAAATCAAGACCGCCTGTTTGTCGACAAAGCAGAAGAAGTTCTAAAAAAGAATGAGGAAAAAGCTAAATATATGCAAACTGTTAAAGATTTCTTACAAGTGCAGCCTTATAGATTTAGTAGGCATTGGCCCTCAAAAAATTGGTCTTTTCCTGCCTCTTCCAGGCCTTCTCAGTTCAACCCCAGAACCAGGAGAACACCCAGGCTTCAGTCCCAGGGTACGCACAGGACTAAGCAGTGGGGGTATCCCATTTCCAAATCAGGGAATAGTAAGACTCCCCCCTATGGTAAGCTGTCTCAATGACTTAACTTTAAAACTTCCAAGCACTTCTCAACTGACTGCTCCTTTAAGAGGAAAGATTGCTCTGCAGGCATAAAACTGGGAACTCATTACCCAGGACAAATGGGTGTTAAATGTAGTTTCCCAAGGATACAGATTTCACTTTCACACGTTGCCAACCCAAAACGGTTGGCCAGATCTACCCCCAAATCAGTGGGCAGAGGCTTAAAAGGCTATTCAGACTGTACCAGAAGAGGAAAAGGGACAAGGTTTCTACTCAAGACTTTTCCTGGTACCCAGAAAAGACAACTCATGGCGTCCTATCCTGGACCTGTCTATCCTAAACACCATTTTGGTGATTCCAAAATTCAAGATGCTAACTCTTCACCAGTTGCTTCCCATGATAGGCAAAGATGCCTGGTTGGCAACACTGGATTTAAAGGAAGCCTACCTGCACATCACAATCAGGGAATCTTGCAGAAAATACCTACGCTTCAAAGCAGGCTACATGCACTATCAGTTATCTGCACTGCCCCTTGGCTTATCTACTGCACCCAGGGTATTCACAAAGTGCCTAGCTCCAGTCATTGCATTTTGCAGGCAAAGAAATATTCAAATATACCCATACCTGGACGATTGTCTAATTCAGGCAGAAAGCCAGGACATACTTCTGAATCATCTGGCATTTCTACAAAAAGTGTTAACTTGTCTGGGGTATACCCTAAACGACAAGAAATCACAGCTGGTACCCAGTCAACAAATTGTATTCCTGGGAGCAAGCTTTAACACAATTTCCCAGATGGCTTTCCTCATGCCAGAGAAACAAATTCATTTGACAACTTACTTCAAACTAGTGGCCCCAAAAACCCTGCTATCTGCAAGGCAAATACTGCAAGCCTTGGGGTTCGTGGCTTTGTGCATTCTACAAATTCCATATGCAAGACTGCATATGAGGAAACTACAATGGTATCTAAAAAGCCTATGGTGTCAACATTGTTAGGATCTAGAAGCAATGATTCCGATCATACCTTGCCTACGGTTAGAATTCCTTTGGTGGGCAGAGGCCTGCCACCAAAACAAGGGACTACCATTCACTCTACCCCCTGTCACCCAAACCCTAACAACAGACACATCAGACTATGCATGGGGGGGCTCACCTGGCAGGGAAGTGCATTCAGGGCAAATGGAACCCAAGTCAAATGCATCTGCATATCAATCAAAAAGAAATGTTAGCTGTACAGAATGCTCTGACAGGCTTCAAGGACCACATTCTTCCAGGACAATTAATGATAAAGACGGACAACACCACTGTTATGTGGTACATAAACAAGCACGGGGGTACCCATTCTTACCCCCTCTGCAGACTAGCCAATGCTCTGTAGAATGCAGCCTTGAGCTACCAAGTTCATCTACATGCTCAATTCCTGCAAGGAAAACTAAATACACTGGCAGACAAACTAAGCAGAAATCTCATGGACCCACACAAGTGGTAACTGGAACCAAAGATTTTCAACATGTTGATCAACAAATGGGGGATCCCAGATATAGACCTGTTTGCCTCCCCCCAGAACTACCTATTGGACAAATTCTGCACAAGAATTCCCCACAAACAAGCTTGGAAATTGGGTGCTCTGTCTTTCAGCTGGAAAAATCTATCAGTTTATGCCTTTTCTCCCCTACCTCTCTTATCCAAAGTACTATGAAGATCAAACAGGACAAACCAAGGTTGATACTGATTGCACCAGACTGGCCACTTCAACACTGGGTACCCCCTCTTGCGCAATGTGTCACAGCTGGCCCCATGGCACCTACCTTAGACCCCTACTCTGCTGTCTCAGCAGGAGTCAGATTCTGCATCCCTCCAGCTTCAAACCCTGAACCTGGCAGCCTGGCTAATTGCCTAATCTCTCCAGTACCATCCCTCAATAAACAAGTGTTGGATGTCATTTTGGAGGCAAGGAGGCCTAGTACTAGAAAATCTTTTGCTGAAAAATGGAAAAGATTCTGTGCCTGGAACCAAACTCAAGGGATGGCCACAGCAGCGCCCAATTTACCTCAGATTCTTCAATACTTAACTGAAATGCTTCACAAGCGCCTTTCCTTTTCCTCCATCAAAATTCACGCCTCAGCCATTTCAGCTCATTACAACACAGAACCACCCTTCTTTTCTCACCACTGCTCAAGCAGTTCCTCAGAAGGTCCAAAAACTTAAGACCACCCAGGAGAGCCCCAGCTCCAGCCCGGGACCTTAATTTTGTATTGGAAAAACTCAGTCTTCCTCCTTTTGCGCCAACTGCAACTGTAGAGTTAAAATTCCTTTCTTGGAAAACCGCTTTCCTTTTAGCAATCACTTCAGCAAGAAGGGTATCTGAATTACAGGCCCTTATAGTAGTGGAGCCTTTCATCATTATTCATGCAGGCAGGCTGTTCCTCAGGACCAATCCCTCTTTCATGCCCAAGGTGGTATTCAGTGTGGCTCTTAATCAGTCCATTCATTTGCCAACCTTCTTTTCATATCCACAGAACAAAGGGGATAGGATACTGCACTCCTTAGATGTGCACAGACAACTTAGATTTTACTTGGACAGGACTAAACCTCAAAGGAAATCTGAACAACTGCTGGTGGAATTTGTTGCAGGGGCAGAGGGGAAGGCTAATTCAAAGCAAACCATGTCTAAATGGATAAGCTATTGCATTAATTTCTGCAATAAGCACCATGGAAAACCTATCCCACAGGGTATTAGACCCCATTCAACCAGGGCTGCATCTACTTCTACAGCCTTTCTCAGAGGTGTTCCTACCAGAGACATCCTAGAAGCTGCTACCTGGAGTTTTGTACATACTTTCACCAAGCATTACCATTTGCCAATTTTCTCTAAATCCAGAGCTGGCTTTGCCACTGCAGTCTTGCAGGGCCTTATAGCTGGTCATAATGCTATCTAAATTCCTCCTCCCATCCTTAGCTTTGGGAATCTATCCAAATTTGATGACTGCAACAGTGAAACATGAAGAACATAGTACAGTTGTGTACACTTACCATAAATGTAGATGTTCGAGTGTATTCACTGTTGCAGTCCTGGTTACCCTCCCTCCAGCCCCCTGACTTCTTTTGGCTATAAATCTATTCTCCTTTAATATACATAAAAGGTTTTTGGTGTATTTGCTTTTTTGTTGGAGGTATAACCTTGTGTATGTGTGTGTGTGTATATATATTTATATATATATATATATATATATATATATATATATATATATATATATATATAATTGCTTTCCTTTAAGGGGGGCACCTACCATCTGGGGCAAGAAAAACTGATGCAATGGCGTTGGCTGCATGCTTTGTAGCCCTGACTACCCGACGTCATAGAAGATGAGACAGCAACCAACGCAAGACCCAAGACTTTGATAATCAGGTCGACAGAGGGCTACTGCAAGCTGATAACCCAAATGTGATGACTGCAATAATGAATACACTTGAACATCTACATTTATGGTAAGTGTACACAACTGTACTTTCCTACGTCTTTGTGAACATTTGATGTTTTGCAGGGTTAGCATTAAGCTCCTTGAAAAGATAAGGTATTCCATTCTCATTTTTAACATGATTGAAAAACTTATCCACTCCACCTTTGCCAGAAACAGTGACACTTTAGTTATGTGAAGTTGAGGAAGGGAGTCATTTGTAAGCTGTTTATTAGTTTCAAATAAGGAATCTAAGTTATGTTAGCAGATATTACATCCTCTTAGCTGCTTTACTCTTTATATGCTTGAATCTTGATATGCAATTTGTGATTTAAACTTGTCGCCAGTATTGGAATATGGTTTGTAGAAATTAACAAGTCCAATATTATTATTTCATGTTTTGGTTCTTCAGTTTCTGGTTATGAACCAGTCATAGCTGCTTATTAACTAACAAGTTCTTGTTAACTGTTTGCTGGCCACTGTTTGAGGATGAGATATGAAAATTAACTACGAGTCCGATTTTTTAATTTCCATAGTCTGCTCATATTTCTGTGTTGGACATATGCTTGTATAATGAAATACAATAGCATGTGGAGGTGTCAGACTTTCAGCACACATAAAGTGAGAGGATGAAGCATGCTTAGCTCATTTAGCAAGAAGTTCCCTCTCCAGCTACACTTTGAAAAGATAAGTTAAAATTGCTGCATTTTGAAGCTTCCATACAGCAAATGGGCCACTCTTTACCATCTCAAATATCTCCTGTAATGACTAGGTTACTCTTTATGTGCAGACATGTACAACAGCATGTAATTACGATGTGAACCTGTTTTGTCATGTCATTCACTACTATACAAGCAGCAATAGCATTCTGTCATGGTTTATGTCCATTCCATCTCAATGGTTGTTACTGTGGTGATAGTGGTCACCAAAAATTATTATCCAAACTCTTTTCTTCACTAAACTGATGTCTCTGCCTACTTCCACTGCTACATAACTCTGTGCATGCAAATCTCTCATGTAGTCTGAAAAGCCATTATGTTACTTCGTTTGTTAAAATATTATCTAATAAGTGAGTGAACTTGAAATTTCTTTTATTTTAATCACTTGTGCTTATATAGCAGGAGTATCCTGCTCCAACAGCCAGGATTTCCCCAGATCCTAAAGTTCACCACATTTTTCTTTCTAGCTTGGTTTATGAGATCAGGTGGACTTAGTATCCCTAATGTAAATGGAGCTGAATACACCAATGTCACCCTAACTTAGCTTACAAGGTCAATTCTTTTTACTCCTTAATTGCCATTAAAAAATCCATATTACTACAATGTATTGCTGGCCTCTGTCCCCACTGGCAACTTGGGACATAATTTATGGACTTTCCTTTTGGCAGCATTACAGATTCATTACTTGAACACCAAGCCTCTTGCATGGGCTATGCCTGGCTCAGTTCAACCTTGCTACCCTACCCTACCTCCGATTCCCACCTACCCCCACTTGCACCTAACTGAACTCCAGTCCTATTCTCTCCTACCAATCAAAAACTCATAACTAACACAGTCATGCACCTGTACTTTTTGTTACTAACAAATTTCTCCTTTCCCAGTCACATGTTCGCCTTCTTTAACTTCTCTTGCCCATACATGTACTTTCGCCACTCAAATATAACCCTGTACATCTGCATTAATAACATAAGTCTTAACTCATCCTACACTGGTAATACTTCACAACCTAATACTCATAGTCCTAGTTTATCAGCCACACATCCACCAACAACCTAATGCAACTACAACTTTATCTGCATCACTACACAGCCATGTTCTAGTCACACTTACAGTTGTTCTCACACTCTTAAGCCATATTATGTCATACCATGTCATAGTCCCACCAAAATCATTTCACCCACATTTATTCTGCCCTCACATTGCATCATTCCACACTTCATAATCTCAGTTACACTTTTTTTTACACAAACCACAAGTACCTTTTTTAGTTCTAGACTACTAAATACCCTAAGTATTTACCCCTGTACCCTAACACTACTAGACCTTCTTCCACGCTAGCATCAATAAAAACATTAGTATTTAATCTGCTATTGCTGATGCTTAGTCTCTATATCTTCACCACTTTTAAAAGCCTGTACCACCACGATTTCCACTTCCCAAAAGGACAGACCACCTCCCCAGACTTCTGTAATACAGCAGCTCATCTAAATATCCCCTTCACATTTAACCTCTCATCCCCTTTAATGTTCCACCCTGTTAGAACCTTTAATTCCAGTCCCAGGGATAAATAGTATCTAAAACTTTTAAGTAAATTATTAAAGGTCATTATCAGGCTACACTACAGTCTGATGATAGACGGGGACATTCATCCCAACCCCCCCCTCCACCCACACCTCACCCTGGTGACAACCCCCATGCCACAGGCCCACCAATATGATACTCCTCAACAGGTCTACTAACTCTCTCCTAATCTTTCACTTAAATATTAGAAGCATAAACTTTAAAGTTCACAACCTGCATGCTCTCTTAGCAGTCCATTCCCCAGATATGTGTCTTACAGAAACCTGGCTAAAACCCACTGTACCTGACAATTTTTTACCTTATATTTATACACCCGATTGAATGAATCACCCAAGAAGGGAGGGAGGTGGATAGCAATTTTTAAAAAAATACACTATAGTGTAAGGGATTTCATTACACAACCACCCCTATTTAGTAATGCAGAAATCCTAACTACTAAACTTAAAATTAATAACAACAAATCCATAAACATTGTCTGTGTCTACATACCCCCAGGTAACAACATAAGCATACTAGAAGACATTCTCCATTGGCTATTCACTACCTACCCCCAGGAAACCATTGTTCTTGGTGATTTTAATATTGACTGGTTCACATGCTTAGCTGAATCCCTGGTCACCCACATAAATCTTTTTGCGTTCACACAATTAATAACCATTCCAACTAGGATTAGCAAACCCACTAACAGAGCAAGTATTTTAAACTGGATACTCATCTATAGCCACCCCCATTTGTATAAATCTGGGACCCTCCCTGATGATCTCAGTGATCACTCCCTAACCTACATAATTAAACATAAGGTCGAGAACCCCCAACTTATTACATACAAGACAATCAGAAATACTAAGAACTTCAATCCCATCAAATTCCAACAAGAACTTAAGTCGCTTAATTGGTCGGCCCTCAAACAACTACCACTAGAAGAAGCAGTAGCATACTTTAACACTAAATTCCTGAGTATACTTGACTTACATGCTCCTGAACGTACTATTATAAACAAATCTAATACTGCACCGTGGCTCACAAAAGAAGCCAAGTCTAAAATCAAACTTAGAAATAAAGCTTGGGACAACTGGCGAGCAATTAAAACCCCTCTTGACCAACTGAGATTCCATCAACTTAGGAATGACACTAAAAAATCCATTTTGCTAGACAAAAAAAAAAAAAAAACTACTACCTTAACCTTCAACAAAAACATCAAAACAATCCCCAAAAGTTCTGGGCAGGAATAAACCAACTACTTCATCCAGGACAATCTACCACTCCAACCCCTTCCAACTCCGTCCAAAAATCTCCTGAGGACATCGCTAGTGCCTTTAATATTTTTTTCCTTATACTATTCGGTCCCTAGCTAACCAACTCACTTCCACATGCACTAACATTACCTGAACCACATCTGCTACTCATCACCTGTTTAACTTCCAACCGGTCTCTACCGCTCTTATCCAATCCTAATCAAAAAATTAAAACCTACCACCCTAGCTGCCATCCTCCTCCCTGCTGAATACCTACAAATAGCTGCAGACGCCATAGCATATCCCTATCTCTATCTTGCTCAATAGGACCTTAACAGATAATGCTATCTCTTCCATCTGGAAAATATCCCACGTTATCCCACTACACAAAGGAGGAAGCTCAACCGAATTGTCCAATTATAGACCCATAGCTATTCTTTCACTACGGGCCAAAGTAATGGAGAAGTGCGTCCATAAGCGACTAATGCTCTATCTCACTCAGAACAGCCTACTGGTAAACTCTCAGCATAGCTTTAGGCCACATCACAACACCACATCTGCCCTACTTTCCTTCACTAATTTTATTAACCTAAATCGGAATGCTAATATGCTGTCCTCAACCCTCTTTCTAGACTTAGTGTTTCACTGTTGCAGTCATTATATTTGGGTAATCTGCTGGCAGGTTGCCCTCAGTCGGCCTGATTAACAAAGTCTTCGGTCCTGCATCAGTTGCTGTTCCTTCTTCCATGATGTCAGGTCGTCAGGGGTATAAAACATACAGCCAATGCCATTTTCATCAGTCTTTCTTGCCGCGCGGTGCCCGAAGCAGAAGCAGTTCGCAAGTGCCAGTCGGCTGACTCCTGAAATTTTCATTTTTGAGTTTCAGAACCAAAGTCTTCAACCTAAAGCTAAGTACCCCGTTGAGGAAACTTTTTCTTGTTCCTTACCGAATGTCAGTAAAAGTTAATAATTGTATTACTTGTGGGAAGCAAATACCTCATAAGTATTTTCATTTGTACTGTATTCCTTGCCTAGGCCCTGACCACAACGTGGCTTGCTGTCGTTTTTGTGCTAAATTTAATCAACACACTATTAAGCGTCGGTATATTTTTGCATCTAAATATTTTGGCTCGAGATTTAACTATCCAGAAATGTCGTCGGTTAGCAATCCGACTACCGAATACACAAAAAACGCAAAGAAAAAGAGACAGACCGACGACGAAGCTTTCTCCTAAGCCAGTCACGGGTTCGCCAGTACTCAGTGAGGTGCTTTCGCAGCCCCTGATACCTGCTACTTTTGATTCGCAGGCCTCTATTGAGACCCATTCGGAGTCCGTTATACCATGAGACACTTTTAAGTATTGAACCCGCGGATGTCTCTACCTTAGATGGGTCCGGAGCCGCTGAGCAGGCACTGGCTTCTGAGGGTATTTTCAGGCCTAAAGATTTGTATATTAAACCGACGCCATCTTCAAAACCTAATCCAAAATCAACTTCTATGTCTAAAAAAAAATGACACTTGGGCCACGTGCACAGGCCCCTATGCCTATAAAACAAATGATCAAAATGGCTGGATTTAATTACCTTGATCAGGGGTTCCCATCCCCCTCCTGCTAAGAGGCCTAGGCAAGGCACTGACTATGAATCTTCAGATCAGGTTTCTATTTTTTCTGATTCCTCTTCTGATCAGGAATTATCTATTCCACCTTATGAGGACTCTGATGCAGAAGATTCCATCCCTTCTGCTTCTCCTCCTGAGGATTTTTCTTTAGGAGAAACTTTGAATACCTTAAGGGAACACTTTCACTGGGAGAGTCAGGATTTCTCAGAATCTAAAAAGAGGCTTAGGGATTTCCTCCTTCTTCCTCCTCAGCATAGGCCTTTGGCTATACCTCTTGTTCTAGACATTGTTGGTGATGTTTTCTCAGAATCCAGCATGGCTCTTGATTTCCTACCTCCTGCTCCTAGTAAGCCAGACAGATATTACAGGGTTCCTGACTCCCACAAATTCCTATTTAAAAACCCTACTGCAGACCCTGAAACCATTTCTCAGGGTCCCAGGGGCATTAAGGCTTCTAATGTTAAAAATCTTACCCCTTCTGATAGAGACTCCAGGGCGCTGGATAGATGGGGTAAGAAGGTTTACGCGTCTGCAACCTTGGCAATCAGGGCTTTAAACTGTCAATTTCTTATGCTTAAATATCATTAGCATGTCATGGGCTTACTTAAAAAGAAAATTATGTTGATTTCTGACTGTGAGGAAAATAGAGTTGCTGGATTTATTGCATTCAGCTGAAGAAGTTGGAAAGCATACTTTGCAATGTGGTTTTGATTCCTTAGAGGCCTCTTGCAGGGCTGCTGTAACTGGATCTGTGATAAGAAGGCATGCTTGGCTCAAGGAGCAAAATCTGCCTGATCATGTTAAAGCAAAATTGTTGGATGCTCCTTTACAACAGGACGGTCTATTTGGTAATAAGGCAGAAGAAGTTTTGAAAACGATGGAAGATAAAGCTAAATCTATGCAAACTGTAAAAGATTTCCTACAAGTGCAGCTGCCCAGGTTCAGTAGGCACTGGCCTACTAAGAATTGGTCCTTTCCAGTACCCACCCGAGCCACTCAGGTCAAACCCAGACACTCCAAAGGCTCCAGGTTTCAGACACAAGGAACTTACAGAATAAAACAATGGGGTGTCTCCACCTCCAAATCTGGAAGTAACAAGGCACCTCCCTTTGGTATACAGTCTCAATGACTTTCCTCTGCCATCAACAAAAACTTATCTTTTGGCAGCCCCTTTACGGGGAAAACTGGCACTTCATGCACTAAATTGGCATCTAATTACCCAGGACAAGTGGGTTTTAATTATAGTATCCCAGGGATACAGATTTCATTTCCACATGTTGCCAGTCCCAAACAGATGGCCAGATCTGCCTCCAAATCAGTGGGCAGAGGCCCAGAAACAAGTTATGTCCCTCGTGAATATGGGGGCTATTCAACCAGTACCAGAAAAGGGACAAGGTTTTTATTCAAGACTTTTCCTGGTACCCAGAAAAGACAAGTCATGGCACCCAATGCTGGACTTATCCATTCTAAATAAATTTCTGGACATTCCAAAATTCAAGATGCTGACTCTACAACAGTTACTGCCTATGCTAGGCAAGGATGCCTGGTTGGTAACTCTAGACTTAAAAGAGGCTTACATGCATATTCCAATCAGGGAATCTTGCAGAAGATACCTCCGCTTTAAAGCAGGTGATTTGCATTACCAGTTCTTTGCACTGCCCTTTGGCTTATCTACTGCACCCAGGGTCTTCACAAAGTGCCTGGCACCAGTAATTGCATTTTGCAGATAAAGAAACATTCAAATTTATCCTTATCTGGACGATTGTTTAATTCAGGCAGAAAACAAAGACACTCTTCTACAGCATCTGGCATTTGTAAAAAGGCTTCTAACTTGTCTAGGGTACACCATAAAAAAAAGAAATCACAACTGGTACCCTCTCAAATAATTACATTCCTGGGTGCAAGCTTGAATACAACTGCCCAGATGACTTACCTCACGCCAGACAAACAAATTCAATTGATGACTTACTTCAAACAAGTGGCCAGAAAAACCCAGCTATTTGCAAGACAAATTCTGCAGGCCTTGGGGTTCATGGCTTCCTGCATTCTACTAATTCCATATGCAAGACTGCACATGAGGAAACTTCAATGGTACCTAAAAAGCTTATGGAGTCAATATTGTCACAGCCTGGAAACAATGATTCCTATCATTCCTTGCCTGTAGCAAGAGTTCCTATGGTGGGTAGAGGCCTGTCACCAAAACAAGGGGCTGTCATTCATTCCACCCCCTGCCACCCAAACCCTGACTGCAGACGCATCAGATTATGCTTGGGGGACGCATCTGACAGGGAGATGCATTCAGGGCGAATGGAGCCCAAATCAAATGCACCTACATATCAACCAGAAAGAGATGCTAGCTGTACAGAATGCTCAGACAGCCTTCAAGGACTATCTTCATCCAGGGCAACTACTGATAAAGACAGACAACACCACAGTTATGTGGTACATAAACAAGCAGGGGGGTACCCATTCTTAATCCCTTTGCAGACTAGCCATGGCTTTGTGGAAGACGGCCTTGACTTACCAAATACATATAAAAGCTCAATTCCTGCCAGGAAAGCAAAATACTCTGGCAGACGAACTAAGCAGAAATCTTATGGACCTGCACAAATGGAAACTGGATCTACAAATCTTCAGCATGTTGACACGCAAATGGGGGAGCCCAGACATAGATCTTTTTGCCTCACCCCAAAACTATCAGTTGGACAAATTCTGCACAAGAATTCATCACAAAAAAGCTTGGAAAGTGGATGCTCTAGCCTTCAGCTGGAAAAACCTGTCAGTCTATACCTTTCCCCTCTGCCTCTGCTCTCCAAGGTCTTACTAAAAGTCAGACAGGAAAAACAAAAAATTATTCTGATTGCTCCACACTGGCCTCCCCAATACTGGCACCCGCTCCTATGCAATATGTCACACCTTCCTCCATAGTACCTGCCTCAGACACCTTATCTACTATCTCAGCAGAACTATCAAATTCTGCACACTCAGCTCCAAACTCTGAATCTTGCAGCATGGCTAATCAACTAATTTCACCAGTTACATCTCTCAGCAAACCTGTGATGGATGTCATTTTGGAGGCTAGAAGGCCTAGTACTAGAAAATCTTATGCTGATAAATGGAAAAGATTATGTGCCTGGATCCAAACACAAGGAATAAATACAGCAATGCCCAATATTCCCCAGATTCTGCAATATTTAACTGAGATGCTTCACAAGGGCCTATTCTTTTTCTTCCATATAAATCCATGCCTCTGTCATTTCAGCTCACTACAACACAGACCCTCCTCTCTTTTCTCATCCCCTGCTAAAGCAGTACCTCAGAGGGGCCAAAAATTTGAGACCTCCCAGGAGAGCACCAACTCCTGCATGGGACCTCAATTTTGTGATGGAAAAACTCACCCTACCTCTTTTTCAACCAGCTGCTACTGCAGACCTAAAATTTCTCTCTTGGAAAACAGCTTTTCTTTTAGCAGTCACTTCAGCTAGAAGGATTTCAGAACTACAGGCTCTCATGGCAGTGGAGCCTTTTATTATCTTTTACCCGGACAGAGTGGCTCTCGGGACCAATCCATCCTTTATGCCTAAAGTGGTATCTAGTATGGCTCTTAATCAGACCATTCATATGCCAGCCTTTTTCCCAAATCAACAGAACAAGGGTGAGCAGATTCTGCAGTCATTGGATGTACACAGACAACTAAGATTCTACTTAAACAGGACAAAATCTCTGAGAAAATCTGAGCAATTACTGGCGGCATTTGCTGCAGGGGCAGAGGGAAAGGCCATTTCAAAGCAGTCTATTTCAAAATGAATAAGCTATTGTATTCATTTCTGCTACATGCACCATGGTAATCCTGTCCCCAAGGGGATCAGATCCCTTTCCACCAGGGCTGCATCTACTTCTGCAGCCTTTCTCAGAGGGGTTTCTACCAGAGACATTTTAGAAGCTGCTACCTGGTGCTCAGTTCATACATTCACCAAACATTACCATTTACCTCTCTTCTCTAAATCCAGAGCAGGCTTTGCCACTGCTGTCCTGCAGGGCCTTATAGCTGCTCCTAATGCTATATAAATCCATCCTCCCAACCATAGCTTTGGGACTCTACCCAAATGTAATGACAGCAACAGTGAAACACGAAGAACATAGTACAGTTGTGTACACTTACCATAAATGTAGATGTTCGAGTGTATTCACTGTTGCAGTCCTGGTTACCCACCCGCCAGCCCCCTATTTTTCTCTTACTATACCTCTTCTTTCCTTTACTATGCTCAAAAGCCTTTTTGGTATATTTGCTTTTATTTGGAGGTATATATTTTTTGTGTTCTAAATTACATGCATATATATATATATATATATATATATATATATATATATATATATATATATATATATATACATACATATATATAATATATATATATATATATATATATTTTTTTTTTTTTGCTCCCCATTTGGGGGGCACCTAACATCTGGGGCAAGAAAAACTGATGAAAATGGCGTTGGCTGCATGTTTTATACTCCTGATGACCTGACGTCATGGAAGAAGGGACAGCAACCGACGCAGGACCCAAGACTTTGTTAATCAGGCCAACTGAGGGCAGCCTGCCAGCAGATTACCCAAATGTAATGACTGCAACAGTGAATACACTCAAACATCTACATTTATGGTAAGTGTACACAACTGTACTTTCTCATCCTATCTGAATGGTAGAAAGCAGGCTGTATTATGGCAGGACAAATTGTCCACCCTGCTTCCTCTTACCCTTGGTGTCCCCCAGGGCTCTATTTTAGGTCCCCTACTCTTTTTCTCTATTCATCAATAACCTTCACACTGTCATCCCTGAAGTGACCTGTATCCAGTATGCAGACAACTTCACTCTGATCTGCTCTGCCTCCTCCCTGTCAGACCTGCAAACCTTAACCCAGAATACATTTAACACTGGCTCTCTAATCAACACCTACTCTTAAATCCCAACAAAACTAAGCTACTACTCTTCTCCCCCACCAGTAGGTCCATCCCACTTTCCTTCTGCATAACCTCCAACAATGGTACCTCTATTTCCCTAGACACCCACACTAAGCTCCTAGGGGTTATAGTAGATAATCTCAAATAATTTGATTTTCATGTTAATAAAACTATCAAAAGCATTAATCAGAAG
This sequence comes from Protopterus annectens, assembly GCF_019279795.1. Classification (NCBI taxonomy): domain Eukaryota; kingdom Metazoa; phylum Chordata; order Ceratodontiformes; family Protopteridae; genus Protopterus; species Protopterus annectens. The sequence continues at coordinate 1,101,192,128 of NC_056745.1, read as the reverse complement.
CTTGGCTTACTCTATAGAAATAATAAAACTATCAAAAGCATTAATCAGAAGCTTGGCTTACTCTATAGAAATAAACCTTTCCTAACCCCATTAGCAAGGATCGCTATCGCTCGCTCTCACCTGCTTTCTCACTTCCTTTATGCTTCTCCTATACTCGTCAATTTGAACAAAACTGAAATCAACAAACTCTCGCGCTGCTACAACCATATTTCAAGATTTGCCACTAAATCTATATGCAGGACACATCACTGTCAAAACCTCCATCCCTTAGGGTGGCTAGAGCTCCCTAATTTACTTCGGTTTAATCAGCTCACTGTTCCACACAAAATTCTTAATCACCCTGAAAATACTCCTGCACTTAAACATTATTAAACCCTATAGCAACCTCAGACTGCTCTGCTCATCCAACAAGCAGCTGGTCCAAACTCACAAAGCCATTAACTTGGATGGAGAATCCCTGTTTGCCAACTTTGTTGGTAAAACTTGGAACTCACTCCCAGCTAACTTTACTCTTGAACCATCACGAAATCTCTTTAAGAAAGGCCTCAAACAATATTTTAAAATGCACTGGCTTTGTCCCTGCATCAACCCTGATTAACTTATTACCTACCTTCTTGTATATTTTAGTACAGTATGCATTTTTTCCAACAACTGTATGCTGTTACCTAGTTAGTTTGGTATTTTATGGAACACTGTGAACCTGTTGTGTTCCCATTGAAGGCTACACAGAACTTACTCTGTATATACTCTGTAAATATGTTTTTTCTCTGAAGGTGTTTTTGTTGCTGCATGCCTGTCTTAATGTGCTATGTTTATATCTGTAATCTGGAGCTTTTCTCCCCGGTTCTCCACTGAAAATGGACATGTATCCAGTCGGACTATCCCGGTCAACAAATGTAAAGTAAAATAAATAACACTCCTAATCACCTTAAAATTTAACAAACATCTAAATTTAGCCTACAAAAATACCCCACATACTGTTAAACTACAAAAAGACCACTTTGTGATGACATTCATCAAAATCCAGGTCCTATCACAAAGCAGTCCTGAAACAGTGCATCTTTATCCACCCCTTCCCTTCTGCAGTCCTCCACCAGTCCAAAAAATACCTCAGTATACAACTACTGATTATCTGTAGTGTCCATAATAAACTAACAGAACTTCGTGTCTGGGTTGCCCATTACTCTCCAGGCATTCTAGACGTTACTGAAACTTGGCTTGTACCTTCAACAGCTGACACTGAAATACTTCCTCCCAGTTAAAATATCCTCAGAAAAGACTGTGCAATAAAAAGGAAGACAGAATTGCCTTAATATACTCAAACTACCATGAATTCAGCCATAAACAGCTCTGCATTATCAATAGCTATGTCCCATCTGGACCAAGCATAGATATATTGGAATACATCTTGTCCTAGGCCATAAACACATCCTGCATGAAATGTCATAGTAGGTGATGCCAGTACTGACTGGCACAATTTTACAGTAAACTCCTTAAATACAAGTATTAATCTATGTGGCCTGACCCAACTAATTAAAACTCCAATGAGCTATAATAAAACCAATAACAACCATTCCAATCTTGACTTGATTATGGTATCTGACCACGATAAATATACTGATTCAGGAACCCTATCATGTTCCCTTAGTGACCACCTACCAGCCTATGCCAGTCCTATCATAGCACATCAAGCAAAACAACACCAATATAACATGACTCAGAATCTCAGAACCTTTACCCCATAGGTTCTTCATTTCAGCCTTAAGTCTCATTAACTAGTCTTGACTATACAATCTTCCCATAGAAAATGTAGTCTTTCCATTTAACAAAACCTTCATAGACTCTAAACAGCATGGTACGGTACCAATCTGGATAAAACTGGTAAAATCCACTTAAACACCCTGTCTATCAAATAATACCTGGATGCTCATGAAACCCAAAGATAAAGCCTGGAAACAATAGCTAGCAAACAAAAGTGCCCAGCTTCTACAGAAATTCAGAGAACTCCATAACACAACATAAAAACAAGTAATCATTGACAAAAAAAAAATACTACTAAAACCTTCGGCAAATCCAAAAAATAGACCCAAATAATTATGGTCAACTACCAGCAAAGTACTCCATCCAGTAACAAAAGCTAACGTAAAGCCTCTACCAGACAAAGCCACACTGAAAACTGCCATATACTATATAGTACATACTTCACAGATACCATATCTGCCCTTACCAAAGATGGCACCTTGTATGCAACCACCCCATCTTCATATAATCTCAATGCTACTACATCTACCTTTTTCTTCCAAAATTTCCTACCTTTCTTTTAAAAAAAAAAAATCTTAAACTAAAACCATGGTCATCCTCCGTAGACCACCTACCAACAGAAAAGTTAAAATGGCCGCAGATGCTATAGCATATTCAATTTCCATTGTTATAAATAGATCCATACTAGAAACCCATGACCCAGCATTCTGGAAACAGTCTTGCATTACTCTCTTCACAAAGGAGGAAACTCCTCAGGCATCAAATTTTTGCTCCATAGCTATACCCTCCCCATTGTTAAAATACTAAAAAAAAAAATTACATTCACAAATAACATCTTAAGTACCTACTGCAGCAACAGCTCCTCGCTCCCACCCAGCATGGTTTCTGCCCTGTCCACAGCACCACCACTTCCTTTAATATAATTTACAGATTTGCAGACACTATTAATAAAGCTAGGGATGAGGGATGACAACAAATGTATATCTTCCATTTTTCTGGATCTGTCTAAAGCCTGTGACATTGTATCCCATGCCAAGCTACTAGAGCAACTGGAACTACTACACCTGTCCTCATCCTTTCTCAGATGGTTTCACAGCTACCTGTCTGAGAGACAACAATCTGATAAAATGTCTCAATCCCCTCTGTCCTTCTCTTCCTGCCTCCAAAGCTCAGTCCTTGTCCCCTCCTGTTCATCATGTTCACTAAAGTCTTCACACTTACACACACAAATGCCTCCCTAGTCCAACACATGGCCAACGCCACCCTTATCTGTTGTTCTGACAGTCTTGTTCATTAACCCAGGAGGCCTTCCACTCCATTGAAAAATGTCTCAACAATGACCAGCTACTATTTAACCCCCCCCCAAAAAAAAAACTAAGTAAACTACTACTCTTTTTCCCAAATCTCACAACTATCTTAAAAAGAATTTCAAAATCATATCCAGAGTAGTATCAAATTGACTCTCAAAAATCTCTGCATGCTCTGCAGATCTAAAGAATTTCTCACTAGTTCCACCATAGCAACTAGAGCCTCCTCCTGCTGACTTTCCACACTGCTTTATGTCACACCTGTATTCACTAACCTGCAAACATCAATTCTTACCAAGTTAGAAGAAAGCTACAAGAAAATAGCTCAGTTTGCTACCTGCAAATCCTATATTACCCACTACTGCATAGCTCCAAAACACTTACATTTTCTGGAACTACACCACTTTTACTCATGTCATAATAGCCTACAAAATTCTGCATAAACATGCCAATTTCCTTGCCTTTTCCATTCTACTGCACACTGATCTGACAAAAAACTACTCTCTAAAAATCTAATCAAACTACATGGCTTTAGTCTTTATTCCAGCTATTTAGCTATAAAATATGGAACTCTGTCCCTGTGCTAATCAAAAACTCCCCAAATATTCCTACTTTCAAAACCTCTTTAAACCCCTCCCCCCAATGGGACCATAGGTAGGTACTAGGCTATCTGCCCAAAGGCATTTATAAACCTAGCCGGAATGTGTTGGCTTTCGCCACCACTTTAGATTAGTTCCCTGTGCCTCTGTTCAGCAGAGCCATTGAAGTGATCCCTGGGGTAAACTTTGTTTCCCATCCACTCGTCAAGGTTACTCTTGAAGAGGGTTAGCGAGGAGCTCCGCCTAATGTAGAGTGGAATCTTGTTCCAGAGCATTGGAAGTCTCTGGGACAGGAATCTATCCCTCCAGCACGTCCTATTTATTGTTGTGGTGAGGTTTAGATCCCTGGAGCATGTGGCTTGAGGGGATATGGTTTTCTTTAGGTTGAGCATGTCCATCAATTCTGGGTTGGACATGGCCTTGTATGTCAGGCAGAGATCACCTCTGAGTAGGCGGTATGCAACCGAGTACAGCTGGAGTTTCTTCAGTCGAGCTGCATAGGGCATCTGCTTGAGGCCAGTGATCCTCTTGGTGAGGAACTTCTGTGGTCTTTCCAGTTGTTGCAGGTGTCTTGTAAGGTACATCCCAAATGGGGCATTGTACTCTATGATGGGTCTGATGAGTGATGCATAGAGGGGCCCAATGACCTCTTTCATTCTGGATGCAAACCCTTATGTGATTAGGTGGACCACATAGAAGGATTTTCTAACCACTTTGGCAATGCGATTATCAAAGGAGACGTTACTATCTACTTGGGTCCCAGATCCCTTATTACGTCTTCCATATTTAGGGGGCTACCACCTGTGTGGTAGTTTGTGGGTACTTTATTTTTACCAAAGGGGATGACTATGCACTTTTTGGCATTTAGCTTGAGGCCATGGTTTTGACACCAGGTATCTGTCTCAGTGAGACCCTTTTGGAGGATGTCTGTGTCAGCCGGAGAGTCAATTATAGCCCCTGGTTTGCAGTAGTCTGCGAACTTGGTCAGCCATAGTCCTCCTGTGCTTGCCTGTATCTCAGAGAAGTATATGCCGAACAGGAGGGGTCCTAGGACTGAGCCCTGGGGAATGCCACTTGTAACCGGTTTAGAGTCAGACCTAGCTCCCGCAACTCTTACCATGTGGGTTCTGTCCGTGAGCCAGTTGACAGCCCATCTCGTGACATAGGGGTTTATGTTCAGGCTGGTGAGCTTGTCTATAATACCTGAGTGGGGAATGGTGTTGAAGGTCTTTGCGAGGTCTAGGTAAGTTGTGTGGACCACATTTCCCTCATCTGTAGCCTCGCATGTATTAGTGTTTGGTGGAAGGAGGAGAGGGTTGTCTGTGTACATGAGGCAATTGTAACATTGCTTCAAAATGCCCAGATTCACCAGATGGACTGGAGAGTACACCTGAAACTGCCCTTTGGACATGCCTGGATAAGGACAGTGAACTGTTTTACTGATTGGCTGGTAAGGTCGAATAGAGAGCCTTGTCCTTCTCTACAGTATGGGGGGGTCTAGTGCTAAGGTTTATTAGTGCTTGCTATGAGTTTTGGGCAAGTGCCGGGATGAGAAGTGACTGATTTGAGTGCTTAAGGGTAAAGTTTGTCTAGTTCCAAGGGAAAAATTGAAGAGTAGACTTTGTGGAGCCGGGAATAGTTATACCCTAGCTACCCGGCGCGCAAAACCGTGCCAGTGCGGGTTTTGTAGCAGGGAAATGAGAGAGAGAGAAATTAGCCCAAAATGGCCAATAAACTACTAATTTCTGGGCTGAAACCACTCCTCCAGGGACATATAGGCTGCTCAAAGCTCCCTCTCTCACAGTGAACAGAGAAACTTCCTCCTATCCAAGTAAGGTCTGGGCAAACACTGAAACTTGTAACACAGCCCTGAATTTAGCACTAACCTGAAAACTGGATTAAACTAGCTTAGAAAGGCGGGAAAACAAGTATTTTTTTTGTTTTCTTCAGAAAATAAAGCAGATACAATAAAAAAAAAACACTTTAAATGCACAAAAATGGCTGTCATACTTGAGTGTGTAGCCTACAACAGTTAGGTAATTTAAACACAAAAACGACTTTGTTAAAGTGCAGGCAGTAAAATAAGTACAATATGTAGCTGAAACAAGCTTTTTAAATCACAGAAACTCTAGAAAATCAGCGTTTTAGGCAGAATTAGCTAAAGGCAGCAAGAAAATGCAGAAAAATTATACTTAATCACTCCAAAGTCTATCTTTTGTCTCTCTGCTGCTGTAGAACTCTGCGGGGCACCAGGCAGGAGCTTGCTGAGCTGTATACCACAATCCTTATACTATAGGTGATGGAAAAATTGCTCAAGAGTGAGCAGAAAGTTAAGATGCTTGTGCATTGGTCCTTTGCTTTAAACCAGAAGGATGCAAAGAAAGTATGAATGTCCTTACATTCACTGCTGCAGTATTCTTAACATTTGGGATTCCCTGCTATGGAAGCCCGTCATCCAGCCAGTATACCAAAAATGTCCTGTTGTATTTAAAGGTATGCCTGAACATCACTCAAATGCTCCTTGCAAACCATAGGGCATAAAGGTGATGTTCAGGCTTACAATAAACAGAACTTCTTTGGCTCCAGTCTGAATGCATCTTTTCACTGTCCATTTTGCCAGTTGAATACATTTTCATTCTGCCGTGATTACCTATGACTGTATGCAGTACGGGTAAGTGCCCCATTGTTTTTTTATTTTCTTTTGCTGTTTTGTGCTTTTTGGGGTTAATGTCATCCAGGAAGGGTAAATGCCAGGTGGGAGACAGATTCCCCATAAAGATTGCCACAATAAGAGAATGTGTCTTTTTTTTTTTTTTTTTTGTCTAGGAGCGTCTCATGACCATACGTCTTGTTCTGTCAGATGTTCATTCCAAAAACCCTTCATGGTAGACTTTTTTTCCCTTTCCTTGTATCTTGAGAACCAGCATGTTAAGCTTCTTGCTAAAGATGCAATGGATGGAATCTCCTGCCCCAAGGGTCAGCCATTAGGGAAGAAGAAGGTGGAAAAGGTATGATTGGAATTTTACTTACACTGTCCAGCCTCTAACAGATCTTTCTCCTGAAGTTGTTATAAACTGGGAGGCTCACCCGGCTGTGTTGTCAGATTCTTCTGCAGCAACCGTGTTGGAGGCCGGTGAGTTTCAGACTGGCAGCATGTCTAATAACGTTTCGTAGGTGTCTGACTTGGATGTTCAGTGGGAGCCATGGTTGATTTTTTTTCTGAGGGGCTTAGGGTAGTTCCTCAAATTCTAGTTGGGGAAGAAGTTCCTACTGTGATTCTCGACTACCATCCTGGGTTTGTCTTCTCAGTTTTTTGGATGAAATGTTCCCTTAAAAAAAGAAACAAAAACTTAAACATGTTTCTTTTGCTCCTAGGGATCCTCAAAGTGGATGCCAGGCTTTCACTCAGGGGCTATTTTCTGCTTTAATGTCTTTAAAGCCTCCTCAAGGGGTTCTAGTTCCTCCTCCTCCTTGGATGTTCATCGTGCATACAGCTGCAGTCATAACAGATGGGTTATCCTGCCGTCAGGCGGGTCCTCGGTCAGCCGAATTCCAAAGTCTAGGTCCTGCGTCGGTTGTCATCGCTTCTTCCCTGAGAATACCCCCAAAAAGGTTTCTTTTATGGTGTATTTGCTTGCAACTATTGTTTTTGATTTATCAACATTGCATCTTTGCATTACATTATGTTTGCCTTCCTTCTGCGGGCACCTGACATCTGGGGAAAGAAAAACTGAAGAAAATGGCGTCGGCTGCCTCTTTTATACCCCTGCCGCACTGACGTCAGGGAAGAAGCGACGACAACCAACGCAGGACCTAGACTTTGGAATTCGGCCGACTGAGGACCGGCCTGAAGGCAGGATAACCCATCTGTTATGACTGCAGCTGTATGAGCACTCGAACATCTACATTTATGGTAGGTACAAAACTGTACTTTCTCTACTCCCCTTAAAAGCCTAGAGAACAGGACGTTTCTGAGAATGAGTCGGATTCTGATGATAAATCCCTGACTTCTACTCAAATTCCTTTGCCTTTGGACTATGAGTCAGAGGAGGAGGAGGAATCTATTCATCCCGATGCTCCTTTTGAAGAAATTTCCTTTGGGGATGCACTCTCTAGGATGATGGATATTTTTAAGTGGGATTTTACTCTGGTCGCTGATATCCGTAGAAGGTACTGTGAGTTGCTACATTTGGAGTGTCCTAAACCTGCAGGTATTCCTCATGTTTTGGCTGCTTTGCTGGATGTTTTTTTCCTGCTTCCAAGAAGCCTGATAGGTTTTATAGGGTGCCTGTGGATTGTTTCTTTTTGTATAAATGTCCTGCTGCTGACCCTTCTGTGGTGTCTGTAACCTCTGATAAACCATCTCTATTGCTTCCTTCGCCCAAGTTATTGCCTTCTGACAAATATACCAGAAGTATGGAATGGCTGGGTAAGAAGGATTACACTTTTTCTACCATAGATTTTAGGGCTATTAATTATCAGACCCCGTATGTCTAGGTATGTATTGGCCCTTTTTTCTCAGACCTGTAAACTTATTTATGATTTACCTAATTCTGAGGGCAAAACTTCTGTTCTTTCCTTGCAAAGGACTTCCTCACAAGACTTTTGTCATTCTATTAAATGTAGTTATGATGCTGCAAATGCCTCTTCTAGGGCTGCTGTTTTTGGTTCATTTATGATGAGATATTCTTTGGTTAGGCTCCAGCCTCTACTTGATATTAAAGCTAAGTTGATGGATGCTCCCCTGTATTCTAAACTTTTGTTTGGGGAAGTTGCTGCTGCTGGTTTAAGTCCCTTTATGATAAGAAGCTTAAACATGTTTTTGATGTTCTTCGTGTTTCACTGTTGCAGTCATCACATTTGGGTTATCTGCTTGCAGTAGCCCTCAGGCGGCCTGATTATCAAAGTCTTGGGTCCTGCGTCGGTCGCTGTCTCATCTTCCGTGACGTCAGGTAGTCAGGGGTATAAAGCATGCAGCCAATGCCATTACATTAGTCTTTCTTGCTGTGCGGTGCCCGAAGCAGAAATTTTCGTTTTCGAGTTTCAGAACCGAAGTCTTCAACTAAAGCTAAGTACCCCATTGGGGAATCTTTTTCTTGCTCTCTAAACCAATGTCAGTAAAAGTCAATAAATGTATTTCTTGTGGAAAGCAAATACCTCATAAAGATTTTAATTTGTACTGTATTCCTTTCCTAGGCCCTGACCACGATGTACCTTACTGTCAGTTTTGTGCCTTATTTAAACCACAAACTATTCGTCGTCGGTACATTTTTACTTCTAAATATTTTGGTACTCGGTTCAATTATCCAGATATGTCTTCGGTAAGCCACCTGACTACCAACATTCTATAAAAATGCAAAGATAAAGACAGAGAAAGGCCGCCTAGGTCCAAAGCTGCTGACGACACTTCTCCTAAGCTAGTCAGTCGCCAGTTCACCGGTACTCAGTGAGGCACTTTCGCAGCCCCTGATACCTGCTATTTCAGATATGCAGGCCTCTACTGAGACCCATTTGGAGTCCGGTATGCCGTGATATGCTTCAGCAGTGGAACCTGCGGATGTCTCTACCTTGGATGGGTCTGGAGCTGCTGTGCAGGCACCGGCTTCTGAGGGAGTATTCAGGCCTACTGACTTGCATATTAAACTGATGCCGTCTTCTTCTTCTAGGCCTACAACTCGAACCATGCCTAGGAAACCAACGCCCAGACTGCATGGTCAGGCCTCTATGCCTAAAAAACAAATGATAAGAATGGCTGAAGACCTTATTACTTTCATCAGGGGAAGCCAGCCTTCCCCATCTAAGAGACCTAGGACTGAATTTGCTTATAATACTTCTGACCAGGATTCTGAAATTTCTGTCTCCTCTGATGACCAGGATTTACCCTCATCTACCTATGAGGATTCTGATGCAGAGGACTCTATTCCCTCTGCTTCTCTCCCAGAGGATTTTTCTTTTGGTGAAACCTTGCATACTCTTAGGGAGCCTTTTCACTGGGAAAGCCAGGATTATTCTGATTCTAAAAAGAGGCTTAGAGATTTCTTACTTCTGCCCCCGACACAGGCCTTTAGGTATCCCTCCTGTGCTGGACATTGACGATGCCTTTTCGGAATCTAGCTTGGCCCCTGACTCTCTAAATCCTGCTTCCAGAAAACCTGATGGATATTACAGTGTTCCTGATTCTCACAAGTTCCTTTTTAAAAATCCTCCTGAGACCATTTCACAGGGACCCAAGGGCATTAAGGCTACTACTGCCAACAATCCTACCCCCTCTGATAGAGATTCCAGGGCCCTGGATAGATGGGGTAAAAAGGTATACACCTCTGCAACCTTGGCCATCAGGGCCTTAAATTGCCAGTTTTATATGTTAAAGTATCAGCAGCATATTATTGGATTGCTTAAACAGAAATTGATGTTGATTCCTGGTTTTGCTGAAAATAAGAATTTTTAGTATTCAATGCATTCTGCTGAACAGGTTGGAAAACATACTTTGCAATGTGGTTTTGATTCACTAGAGGCATCTTGCAGGTCTGCTGTCACCAGATCTGTACTTAGAAGGCATGCTTGGCTTAAGGAGCAATCTTTGCCAGATCATGTTAAAACTAAATTGCTGGATGTTCCCTTAAATCAGGACCGCCTGTTTGTCGACAAAGCAGAAGTAGTTCTTAAAAAGAATGAGGAAAAAGCTAAATTTATGCAAACTGTCAAAGATTTCTTACAAGTGTAGCCTCCTAGGTTTAGTAGGCATTGGCCCTCAAAAAATTGGTCCTTTCCTGCCTCTTCCAGGCTTTCTCAGTTTAAACCCAGAACCAGCAGAACACCCAGGCATCAGTTCCAGGGTACGCACAGGACTAAACAGTGGGGGGCTCCCACTTCCAAATCAGGGAGTAGTAAGACTCCCCCCTATGGTAAGCTGTCTCAATGACTTAACTTTAAAACTTCGAAACACTTCTCAACTGACTGTTCCTTTAGGGAGAAAGATTGCTATGCAAGCAAAAAACTGGGAACTCATTACCCAGGACAAATGGGTGTTAAACATAGTTTCCCAAGGATACAGATTTCACTTCCACACGCTACCAACCCCAACGGTTGGACAGATCTACCCCCAAATCAGTGGACAGAGGCTCAAAAGCAAGTATTCTCTCTCTTAAGATTAAAGGCTATTCAGACTGTACCAGAAGAGGAAAAAGGGACAATGTTTCTACTCAAGACTTTTCCTGGTACCCAGAAAAGACAACTCATGATGTCCTATCCTGGACCTGTCTATCCTAAACACCTTTTCGGTGATTCCAAAATTCAAGATGCTAACTCTCCACCAGTTGCTTCCCATGATGGGCAATGATGCCTGGTTGGCAACACTGGATTTAAAGGAAGCCTACCTGCACATCCCAATCAGGGAATCTTGCAGAAAATATCTACGCTTCAAAGCAGGCTGCATGCATTATCAGTTCTCTGCACTGCCCTTTGGCTTATGTACTGCATCCAGGGTGTTCACAAAGTGCCTAGCTCCAGTCATTGCATTTTGCAGGCAAAGAAATATTCAAATATACCCATACCTGGACGATTGTCTAATTCAGGCAGAAAGCCACAACATACTTCTGAATCATCTGGCATTTGTACAAAAGGTGTTGTCTGGGGTGCACCATAAACGAAAAGAAGTCACAGCTGGCACCCTGTCAACAATGTATTCCTGGGAGAAAACTTGAACACAACTTCCCAGATGGCTTTCCTCACGCCAGAGAAACAAATTCATTTGACAACTTACTTCAAACTAGTGGCCACAAAAACCCTGCTATCTGCAAGGCAAGTACTGCACGCCTTGGGGTTCATGGCTTCGTGCATTCTACTAATTCCATATGCAAGACTGCATATGAGGAAACTACAATGGTATTTAAAAAGCCTATGGTGTCAACATTCTCAGGATCTAGAAGCAATGATTCCTATCATACCTTGCCTAAGGTTAGAATACCTTTGGGGGGGCAGAGGCCTGCCACCAAAACAAGGGACTACCGTTCACTCTACCCCCTGCCACCCAAACCCTAACAACAGACGCTTCAGACTATGCATGGGGAGCTTACCTGGTAGGGAAGTGCATTCAGGGCAAATGCAACCCAACTCAAATGCACCTGCATATCAATCAAAAATAAATGTTAGCTGTACAGAATGCTCTGACAGCCTTCAAGGACCACATTCTTCCAGGACAATTAATGGTAAAGACAGACAACACCACTGTTATGTGGTACATAAACAAGCAGGGGGGTACCCATTCTTACCCCCTCTGCAGACTAGCCATGGCTCTGTGGAACACAGCCTTGAGCTACCAAGTTCATCTACAAGCTCAGTTCCTGCCAGGAAAACTAAATACACTGGCAGACGAACTAAGCAGAAATCTCATGGACCCACATGAGTGGAAACTGGAACCAAAGATTTTCAACATGTTGATCAGCAAATGGGGATCCCAGATATAAACCTGTTTGCCTCCCCCCAGAACTACCAGTTGGACAAATGCTGCACAGAAACTCCCCACAAACAAACTTAGAAAGTGGATGTTGTATCCTTCAGCTTGAAAATCTATCAGTTTATGCCTTTCCTCCTCTGCCTCTCCTCTCCAAAGTACTACTAAAGATCAAACAGGACAAACCAAGGATGATACTAATTGCACCAGACTTGCCACGCCAGCACTGGTACCCCCTCTTGTGCAGTATGTCACAGCTGGCCCCATGGCACCTACCTCAGACTCCTACCCTGCTGTCTCAGCAGGAGAGCCAGATTCTGCACCCCCCCAGCTTCAAACCCTGAACCTGGCAGCCTGGCTAATTACCTAATCTCGCCATTACCATCCCTCATTAAACAAGTGTTGGATGTCATTTTGGAGGCAAGGAGGCCTAGTACTAGAAAATCTTATGCTGAAAAATGGAAAAGATTCTGTGCCTGGAACCAAACTCAAGGGATGGCCACAACAGCACCTAATGTACCTCAGATTCTTCAGTACTTAACTGAGATGCTTCACAAGGGCCTTTCCTTTTCCTCCATCAAAATTCACGCCTCAGCCATTTCAGCTCATTACAACACAGAACCACCCCTCTTTTCTCACTCACTGCTCAAGCAGTTCCTCAGAGGGGCCAAAAACGTAAGACCACCCAGGAGAGCCCCAACTCCAGCCTGGGACCTTAATTTTGTACTGGAAAAGCTCACTCTTCCTCCTTTTGAGCCAGCTGCAACTGCAGAGTTAAAATTCCTTTCCTGGAAAACAGCTTTCCTTTTAGCAATAACTTCAGCAAGAAGGGTATTTGAATTACAGGCCCTTATGGCAGTGGAGCCTTTCCTCATCCTTCATGTGGACAGGGTGTCCCTCAAGACCAATCCCTCTTTCATGCCCAAGGTGGAATCCAGTGTGGCTCTTAATCAGTCCATTCATTTGCCAACCTTCTTTTCTAATCCACAGAACAAAGGGGAACAGATACTTCACTCCTTGGATGTGCACAGACAACTTAGATCTTACTTGGACAAGACTAAACCTCAAAGGAAAACTGAACAACTGCTGGTGGCATTTGCTGCAGGGGCAGAGAGGAAGGCTATTTCAAAGCAAACCATTTCTAAATGGATAGGCCATTGCATTCATTTCTGCTATAAGCACCATGGAAAACCTATCCCACAGGGGATTAGACCCCATTCAACCAGGGATGCATATACCTCTACAGCCTTTCTCAGAGCTGTCCCTACCAGAGACATCATAGAAGCTGCTACCTGGAGTTTTGTACATACTTTCACCAAGCATTACCATTTGCCAATTTTCTCTAAATCCAGAACTGGCTATGCCACTGTAGTCTTGCAGAGTCTTATAGCTGGGCCTAATGCTATCTAAATTCCTCCTCCCATTCTTAGCTTTGGGAATCTACCTAAATGTGATGACTGCAACAGTAAAACATGAAGAACATGGTACAGTTGTGTACACTTACCATAAATGTAGATGTTCGAGTGTATTCACTGTTGCAGTCCTGGTTACCCTCCCTCCAGCCCCCTGACTTTGGCTATACTCTCCTTTTACTTACTTAAAAGCTTTTGGTGTATTTGCTTTTTGTTGGAGGTATAACTTGTGTGTGAGTGTATATTATATATATATATATATATATATATATATATATATATATAGATAGTTTAAGGGGGGCACCTGACATCTGCCTAACGTCACGGAAGATGAGATAGCGACTGACGCAGGACCCAAGACTTTGATAATCAGGCCGACTGAGGACTACTGCAAGCAGATAACCCAAATGTGATGACTGCAACAGTGAATAACCAGAATACTGGTGTGGGCACTCCACAATAACCACGGCTCGATTCTTAATAAGGGGGTATACTTTGTCCCCATTCCTGTCTAACATATTCCACCACTCTAACTTGGCGGTTGTGGTGAATTGGTTTGCCATTCTCCTAAGAAAGATTTATGTAATCCTTCATGTATAGACAATAGCACACAGATGGACATCCCTAATGGGCAAGTGTGTGCTATGGACGACAGGGAGTTGTCGCTGCAGGAAACGTGCTTAACAACTAGCAGAAAAATCAATGTGAGTCGCACGTCTGACAATAACTTCACTTTTGATTTCAGTTTATTTCACAACCGCAATGAAACGGAGCGACTAGGGGCTTGTCCCAAATGTGCAATACCAGTGAAAACATATTCTACTGTGACGCGGACTCAGACTGACAATACGAAAGGTACTGTGGCTGGTAATAATTTTTTCAAGCCCCTTTTCTGGTAATGAACACAGACAACATGTTTTTAAAAACAACTGTACAAACAGAGTGAGAAGTATTAATGGAGGGGACTGTCTTGATCGATTTTTAACTGACGACTATGAATTTGCTAACAACACTGAACAAGTCAACATTTCAAACAAAGCAAGGCATTATAGTCATGGTAAAGATTTACCCCAGGACTCAAAGATTCTATTTATTTGTTAGGCAAGAAATTATTTAATATTAAAAGTATTAAGATTGACAATGCTTATTTAAGCAAATGTATTTTATTACAAATTGTACCTAAGGGTCTTAGGTTTTTTAAATTGCCTATGGGCGTTGAATATAGTGTGGGAAACATGAATAAATTTGATAAACTGACAGTTTTGGTATTAGTTACATGAAAATGCTCATCAAATTAAATGATGAAAAATTATCTGCCAATGTATGTGAAGTGGAGAAATTAAATCATGAAATAGTAAATGATCCATTGTTTTTACAGTGGAAAGAATTATATGAAAAACAGTTTATTATGGCGGAGAATAAGGCCAAAACTATTTTTAACAGAAAGAGTAGGAAAATAGAGAGAGACATCGAGCAATATAATGAGAAAGAGGCTTATATCTGGCCACAAGATAGATCAAGAATTGATATAGATAGAAATAACAGAAATATGGTAGGACAAATGGATAAGGACACTAATTTTCAGGGGGGCAGATATTATCCAGCCCCAAAAAATCAAATGACAAATTGGAACAGGAGGGGGAGACAACAATACTGGAACTAAGTCAATCAATAGGTAATCGATTTATAAGAACAGAAGAAGATGATATTACACCGCCTCAGGAAGAATATTGAAGGCAGGGTGAAAATAATAACAATACACTTTCAGAAAATGTCATTCAATCTTATAAAGGGTTCAATGTATTCAATTACACTGGAATGGACATCACTAAAGAATTCTTTACGTTATTCAGTAAAGAAATGAAGTTTATCCCTTCAGTAGGATTTAATTTAGTTGACACCATCACAGAAGTTAAATTATATTGCAGGAGACTTAATTTAGCTATGCAATTTAAACAAGAGGAAGATGGTGGGGAAGCCATTATTAAAAAAGATCTTAAGAAGAAGAGTACATTTATACCTAACTCAAATATTCAAGTCTTGAATTTTGAAAAGATGGTGTGTCAAGATATTTATAGGTGGAACTTAACCCGAAAGAGAGATCGTAAGTTTGAACATGTTATTAATGATAATTTATCTGTGGATGAACGTAAATGTTTAAATTAATTTATGATAAACAATCAAATCAGAATCATGAAACCGGATAAGGGGGGTGGGATTGTGTTATACAATACATTGGATTATAATAATCAAATACACATTTTATATTTAACGGGGAACTATGATGTAGTGTCACTAAATGAAATTAACATTGGTTATAAGAAAATAGATTTAGCAATAGAAGAATATTTTATTGACCATAGAATTACTAGTGACACATACAATTATTTAAAGGTCGAGACGCCTACTTTGGCTAATATCATAGGTATCCCCAAAGTACACAAAAGTGTAACCAACCCCCCTTTCAGACCTATTGTCTCGGGGAGTAGATCGAAGACCTATCCAATTGGGGTGGCCATAGACAGATGGGTCAAACCTGTCTATGACAACATTCCACACCTTATTAAGGACTCATGGACATTTTTAGGTCATCTCACGTCGGATTTATGGAACAAACAATTATTTTTTGTAACCATAGACGTTGTAGACTTATTTTCTTGCATTCCCAGAGACATAGGTTTGGAATTCTTTAGCAATAGCTTAAGAAATTTTTCAGTTATGGAATGGGACCGGATATGTTTGATTACAGACATGATGGGATTGGTGTTAGATCACAATTATATACAATTTGAAGGTGAATTCTTCAGGCAGAAAAGAGGTGTTGCTATGGGAGCATCTTGTGCTCCCATTTTCGCCAATCTTGTCATGTTACAATGGGAGACAGAATTTCTTTTTACTAGTGATTTCTACACTCACATAGTCTATTATACTAGATACTTAGATGATTTGTTTCTTTTATGGAATGGTCCAAAGGATGACATTCAATCATTTATTGATTATATCAACAGCACCACCGAGTTCTTAAAATTTACTCACAATATTAGTGATAGTGGTATTGCATATTTGGACACATTCATTAGTCATTCAGAGGAAGGTTTTGTTTCACAAATATATAGGAAAGAGACATTTTCCAATGATTATATTGAATTCAATAGTAATCACCCATTATATGTTTTCAAAAATGTTTTTAAGGGCCAGTGTATTAGGGCCGCTCGAATGTCTTCTACTAGAGAAATTTTGGACAAAGAACTTGAACTATTGATGACTATGTTCAGTATTAGAGGCTATCCTTTTAAATTATTAACAGATATATTAGAATATGTTAGACAGGAATGGGGGAACAAGTATACCCCCTTATTAGGCAAGAACTCTGTCAATGTTAAAAAAGATCAGTCCTTATCCCAAAGCCACACCAATCCGAGTGTGTGTTTTGATGTACTCACCTTATGTTAAATACATCATGAACATTGTTAAGCAGCATTGGAATTTAATTATGGTGAATGATGATACAGCTTCTATTTTGGGTAGTCAACCCAGATTTGTATTTAAGACTGGACCCAACATTAAAAAGTTGCTTGAAAAAGTGTCAAAACAGCCAGGTAATAAAAAGAAAGTGCAAGGAACTAAAAAATGTGGGCGATGTAAACAATGTAGTGCAATCAATAAAGTAGAAAGTATTGTATTGGAAGATATCAACAATACACATATAAGATGCAGGGCGGGCAATTGCAACACCTCACATGTTGTTTACATCGCAACTTGCAATGCCTGCCCTGCATTTTATATAGGGAAGACAGAGAGACACTTCAAGAGACGAATTTATGAACATATATACAGGATAAAAGTGAAGGATAAAAACAATGCACTGTATAGACATTTCTCTGTCAAAGGAGACAAACATCAATTTAAGTTCGCCTTAATAGATCAGGTTGATGTTTCACCATATGGAGGGAATTGGAAAGCGTTATTGGCCAGTAAAGAAAGTAAATGGCAAATTATTACTGACGCTACAAGATCTCCTGGTATAAATGAATATATTAGTATTAAGCCATTTCTTATTATGGCATAGTTCATGTTTTATGTTTAACATATGTTTTTACATATGATATATTTTAGTGCATTTTTAGTAATCATTTTTAACATTTATTCATTCATTGCTGATATCATAGAGTAGGGGGATATCATTTATTATTGAGGCAATGTCTCTTTAAATTTTAAATGTTTTTTATATACAGTTTTGGCGCCAAAGAGGTTATTTAAATGGTGTTTTTAAAAATGTAAGATTGGTTCTGAGGAAGTCTGTACTTTATACAGATGAAAGCGCTTAACTGATCACTACATCTACGTTTGGAATTGTGAACTGTGGATTAGTAATAAAATATTTTTTCCTGTTCGAGCCGTGGTTATTGTGGAGTGCCCACGCCAGTATTTTGGTTATTGGTTTCTAGTGTTGCCTGTTGTTGCAACAGTGAATACACTCGAACATCTACATTTAAGATAATTGTACACAACTGCACTTTTCTCTTGTGCCTAAATTTCAGAGAAACTATCCGTCTAAGCCTGACTTTATTCATAGACATTCCTGCCTGTTCTACTAAAGGCAAGAATAGTGGCAAACAGGCTTCTCCTGCGAAGGCGACTCATTTTTTAGGGTGTCCGAAGTCTTCCTTTCCAGACAAACCAGGTGCTATATTACTAGCCGTCTCATCCCAGCCACATTCCCCTTTCTCTTTGCCTTTCTTTTTCTCTTCCTGCTTGGCTTCAGATCATTTAAAATTCTTGAGTTCTGTCAATCATTCATCAGGGGTAGGGGTACTTCATGATGTGGAAATCCCACCCTTCTTTTCTCCCAGACGTTCTTCAAACTGTCTTGCCTCAGGGTACTATTCAGGAGGTGCCTGTGTCTCAAAGGGGAAAATTGTTCTACTCCAGACTGTTTATAGTGCTGAGAAAAGAGGACACTTGGAGACCTGTTCTAGACCTCTCTCATCTAAAAACTTTTTTTTAAAGTGCCTTCCTTTCATGTCTCTTTAGATTCTATTTCCTCTCCTGCTCCCTCAGTCCTATATGGTGTCTCTGGATCTCAAGGATGGTTATCTCCATATTCCAATCCATCCTCTTTTCAGGAAGCTTTTACTTTTCTCTGTTTCTTCCTGGCATTTTCAGTTTCCTGCTCTGGCCTTTCTGCTGACTCAAGGATGCTCACCAATTCCTTGGTCCTGTAATTGCTTTTTGCAGACTTGACAGGGTCTAGATATTTCCTTACTTAGATGATCTATTGATTAAGACACCCTCTCCAGAGACTCTCTTGCAAAATCTTCATTTTGCCATTTCCCTTCTTCAGAGTCTGGGGTTCACAATAAATTTCACAAAGTCTTCTTTGACTCCTTCTTAGAATCATGTTTTTCTGGGTTGCAGGATTTATTCGGTGCCTGTGATTGCATCCCTGCCCCCTCAGAAGGCCTTAAGTCTCATTTCTTTCTTTGACACTCTTCTTTGTCTGGTTTCTGTTGCTGCCAGGGAATTTCTGAGAGATGTGGGCTTCATGGCATCCACCATTCTGATGCTCCCTCTGGCCAAAATTCAAAGTTTCAGTGATTTCTGAATTAAGTGTGGCTTCAACATGCACATCCTCTAGATTTTGTAGTTCCTGTTCTTCCTTGTCACAGACAGGAACTTCACTGGTGGATTCGGCAGTTGTCTCTGAACCCAGGGATCCCTCTTCATCCCCCTCTTCCCTCTAAGGAATTGTTCACAGATGCTTCAGACGTGGGTTGGGGGCGAATTTTGGCTCTCTAAAAGTACAGGGGATGTGTTTGCTTTGCCAGCAGAGGCAGCATATCATTGTCAAAGAGATGAGTGCTCTTCTGCTGGCCCTTCAGGCCGTTTGTCCTCTTTTCTCTTCAGGACCTCTCATGGCTTTCACCGACAATACCACAGTGATGTGGTATATCAACAAACAGGGAGGAATGAGATCCTACCTTCTTTGCCAGTTGGCACTTCTGGTTTGGGATCTTGTTGTGAAGTATCAAATGACTCTTCAGGTGGTTTATATCTCTTCTGGTCAGAACAGTATGGCAGACACTCTGAGCAAGTTCTTAACTCAGTCCCACAAATGGATGCTTCACAGGGATATGTTTGTGGACATTATTCACCAGTGAGGTGCTCCTCAAGTGGATCTTTTTGCCTCCCCTCTGAACAGACAACTTCCTCTGTTTTGTGGCAGAGTCCCAGGTCCTCTGGTATGGAAGGTAGGCACCCTCTCATTCTCTTAGAAGGGGATGTTTCTTTATGCATTCCCTTCTCTTCCTCTCATTCCAAAAGTCCTGTTCAAAATTCAACAGGATGCTCCCAGAATCTTGTTGGTGACTTCCTTTTGACCACAACAGCACTGGATGTTCATCGTGTTATACTGCTGCAGTCATTACACTTAGGTTATCCTGCCGTCAGGCGGTTCCTCAGTCGGCCTGAGTTCCAAAGTCTTGGTCCGGCATCGGTTGCTGTTGTCTCCTCCCTAACATCAGTGCGACAGGGGTATATAAGATGCAGCCAACATAAAAAGCGCAAAGACAAGGACAGGCATCTGAGGCCCAAAACTGACGACGAAGCCTCTTCTAGGCCGGTCGCCAGTTCTCCAGTTTTCAGCGAGGTGCCTTCGCAGCCCCTGATGACCACTTCTGCAGAACCACAGACTGCCTCCGACTCCCACGTGGAGATGGCTGGGCTTTCGGATGCACACATTTTTCAGCCTACCGAACCTAACCCTTCAAAGGGATCCAGAGTAGCTGAGCAACCTGAAGCTTCAGAGGGCGTTTTTAGACCTACTCAGTTAAGCATTAAACCCCCTGCTAAGTCTAAGCCTCCTTTAAAAACAAAGAAACACATACAGCTTTCTCCAGGACAGGCCTCCATGCCTAAGAAACAAATGCTCAAAATGGCCGAAGACCTAATCACTCTGATCAGGGGGTCCCATTCCCCTCCTGATAAAAGGCCCAGACAGGATGCAGACTATGACTCATCTGACCAGGTGTCCATTACTTCCGATTCATCCTCAGACCTAGGATAGTCTTTACTCCCTTATGAGGACTCTGATGCTGAGGAATCAATTCCATCAGCCTCTCTGCCTGAGGACTACTCCTTTGGGGAAACCCTACATACCATGAGGGAGCATTTCCATTGGGAAGGCCAGGATTACTCAGAATCCAAGAAAATGCTCAGAGACTTCCCTTTATTACCTCAACACAGACCCCTTGCTATTCCGCCAGTGTTAGATATTGTGGATGATGTGTATACTGAATCTAGCTTAAATCCTGACTCCTTTCCTCCAGCCCCAGTTAAACCTGACATACTTACAGAGTCCCTGACTCACACAAATTTCTGTATAAAAGCCCTGTTGCTGACCCTGAAACTATTTCTCAGGGACCCAAAGGGATTAAGGCCTCATCAGCAAAAAATCCAGTCCCCTCTGACAGAGATTCCAGAGCATTAGACAGATGGGGAAAGAAAGTATATACGTCTGCAACCTTAGCAACAAGAGCCTTAAATTGCCAGTTTCACATGCTAAAATATCAGCTATTTTTGATGTCTCAGTTGAAACAAAAAATGCTTCCAGATTCAGATAAGAAATGCAGGATTTATTGCATGTAGCTGAACAAGTGGGAAAGCATACTTTGCAATGTAGCTTTGATTCTTTAGAGGCCTCCTGTAGAGCAGCAGTTACAGGCTCTGTAATTAGAAGGCATGCTTGGTTAAAAGAACATATGTTACCAGATCATGTTAAAGCAAAATTATTGGGTGCACCTTTGCAGCAGGATGTGTTATTTGGAGTTAAGGCAGAAGAGGTATTAAAGAAAATGGAGGATAAGGCAAAATCTATGCAAACGGTGAAGGATTTCTTACAGGTTCAGCCTCCAAGATTTAGCAGAAATTGGCCAACAAAGAATTGGTCCTTTCCAGTTACAGACAAACCTCAAAGGGGCAGATACAGACATCCAAGAGGTAGAGGTCAACCACAAGGTCCTTACAGGCCTTGACAATGGGGTGCACCAGGCCAGAAAGAAGGGGAAGACAGGCCCCAACCATATAAAAAGCAGCCTCCATGACTTCCCATTACAGCTGCCAAACAACTCTCTCTTGGCAGCCCCCTTGGGAGGAAAACTGGCACTTTTCTATCACAATTGGCATTGGATCACCAAAGACAAATGGGTTCTCAACACTGTATCTCAAGGTTACAGGTTCAACTTTCACACTCTGCCAAGGCTAAAAGGAATGCCAAATCTGCCACCAAATCATTGGGCAGAGGCTCAAAAACAAATTACAGCACTCATTGAAATGAGAGCTATTCAAAAGGTACCACCACAAGAGCAAGGACAAGGATTTTACTCAAGAATCTTTCTGGTTCCCAGAAAGGACAAAGCCTGGAGGCCCATTCTGGATCTTTCTTCTCTAAACACTTACCTGGATGTTCCAAAATTCAAAATGTTGACACGACAGCAGCTTCTTCCCATGCTGGGCAAGAAAGCTTGGCTCATGACCTTGGACCTCAAGGAGGCATACCTGCATGTCCCTATCAGACAAAACTGCAGCAGATACCTCAGATTCATAGCAGGCTCAATGCACTATCAATTCTCTGCACTGCCCTTTGGCTTATCTACTGCGCCCAGGGTCTTCACAAAATGCCTGGCACTGGTAATTGCATTTTGCAGACGGAAAGGAATTCAAATATATCCGTACTTGCCTGATTCAAGCAGAGAGCAAGGACATTCTTCTGAAGCATCTGGCGTTTGTAAAAAAGTTATTAAGTTGCCTGGGGTACACAGTAAATGAAAAGAAATCAAAACTAGTGCCCTCACAAGAGATAATATTCCTGGGTGCCAGCTTGAACACAACGGCCCAGATGGCTTATCTCATGCCAGACAAGCAAGGACAACTGACTCTCAATTGATGGCAACAAAAACCCAACTCCCTGCAAGAAAAATTCTGCAGGCTTTTGGTTACATGGCATCTTGCATACTACTAATTCCATATGCCAGACTGCATATGAGGAAACTACAATGGTACCTAAAGATTGTATGGTCTCAACACTGTCAACGTTTGGAAACAGTTATACCACTAATTCCTTGCCTTCAACAGGAGTTTCGATGGTGGGCTCAAGCTTGTCACCTCAACAAGGGACAGCCTTTTAGTCAACCCACAGCCAGGCAAACACCGACAACAGATGCATCGGATTACACCTGGGGAGCACACATGGCAGGAAAATGTATTCAGGGCAAGTGGCCCGCAGAACAAAGGCATCTTCACATCAATCAAAAAGAGATGTTAGCTGTACAAAATGCCCTTATAGCTTTCAAGGACCTGCTGCATCCAGGACAACTACTAAAGACAGACAACACCACAGTTATGTGGTACATAAACAAGCAAGGGGGCACTCACTCCTACCCCCTCTGCAGACAAGCCATGACCTTGTGGAACACAGCTCTAAACTATCAATTTCATCTGCAAGCACAATTACTGCCAGGAGAGAAAAACACACTGGCAGATGACTTAAGCAGAAACATCATGGATCCCCATGAATGGGAATTGAATCCACAAATATTCAGAATGATAACACAGAAGTGGTGGAGCCCGGACATAGATCTGTTTGCATCCCCAATGAACTGCCAGCTACAGAAATTCTGCACAAGGAGTTACCATCCACAAGCATGGAAAGTGGATGCCCTCTCATTCAGCTGGAAAACCCTAAAAGTATACGCTTTCCCACCACTACCTCTCCTTCCAAAGGTACTCATAAAAGCCAGGCAAGAAGAGCCAAAGATGATCCTGATTGCACCAGACTGGCCACTCCAGCACTGGTACCCAATCTTAAAGAACTTAGCACAAGAACCACCCTGGATATTGCCTCAAATCCCACATCTGCTGACTCATCACAACAATCAGATACTTCACAGTCAGCTAAAGACCTTAAACCTAGCTGCTTGGAAAATTCCTTAGTCAAGCAAGCAGTGCCTCTCTCCAAAGCTGTTATGGATGTCATTCTGGAAGCCAGAAGGCCTAGTACCAGGAAAGTCTGTTCGGATAAATGGAAGAGATTCTGTGTCTGGAACCAGGCTCACAGCCTTGACCCTCTTGTCCCAAACATTCCTCAGATTCTACAATATTTAACTGAGATGCTAGACAAAGGCTTCTTCTTTTCATCCATCAAGATCCACGCCTCTGCCATCTCTGCTCATTACAACATGGATCCACCAATTTTCTCTAATCCTTTGCTAAAACAGTTCCTCAGAGGGCTAAAAACATAAGACCACCCCGTAGAGCACCTACTCCAACTTGGGACCTCAACTTTGTTTTGGAAAAATTAACTTTACCTCCCTTTGAGCCAGCTAAGACAGCAGAATTAAAATATATGTCTTGGAAAACTGCTCTGCTCCTGGCAATAACATCAGCAGGAAGAGTTTCAGAATTACAGGCACTAATGGCAGTGGAACCTTTCCTCATTTTCCACCAGGACAGGGTGTCTTTAAGAACTAACCCTACATTTATGCCAAAGGTGGTTTCAAGTGTGGCTCTAAACCAAACTATTCACTTGCCAACTTTTTATCCAAAACCACAGAATAAAGGGGAGAGACTACTGCATTCTTTGTACATTCACAGGCAGTTACACTTCTACTTGGACAAAACCAAAGCTTTCAAAAAATCTGAGCAATTACTGGTAGCATATGCTGCAGGAGCACAGGCAAAAGCCATTTCAAAACAGACTATTTCAAAATGGATAGGACATTGTATACGTTTCTGCTACACACACCATGGGAAACCTATACCTAGCAGCATTAAATCTCACTCCACCAGGGCAACAGCCACTTCAACTGTCTACCTCAGAGGAGCGCCTACCAAGGATATTTTGGAAGCAGCAACATGGAGTTCTGTGCATACCTTCACCAAGCATTACCATCTGCCTTTATACTCTAAATCCAGAGTTGGCTTCGCCACTGCTGTGCTGCAGGGCCTTATAGCCACACCTAATGCCTTATAGAACCAGCCACCCTACCTCAGCTTTGGGATTCTACCCAAGTGTAATGACTGTAGCAGTGTAACACGATGAACATAGTACAGTTTTGTACCTACCATAAATGTAGATGTTCGAGTGTATACACTGCTGCAGTCCAGGTTACCCTCCCTCCTTCCCCTCTTAATTGCTGGTACGTACCTAAGGCTTCTACCCTTTACTACCTATGGGGAGTATTTGCTGGTAACTGAAAGTTGTTGTTTGCTTTTC
This sequence comes from Protopterus annectens, assembly GCF_019279795.1. NCBI lineage: Eukaryota > Metazoa > Chordata > Ceratodontiformes > Protopteridae > Protopterus > Protopterus annectens. The sequence continues at coordinate 1,101,167,325 of NC_056745.1, read as the reverse complement.
TTATCAATGTTTTATTAGCAATTTGAATTGCCTACCCATTTGGGGGCACCTGACATCTGGGGCAAGAAAAACTGAAGAAAATGGCGTCGGCTGCATCTTATATACCCCTGTTGCACTGACGTCAGGGAGGAGGCGACAGCAACCGATGCCGGACCAAGACTTTGGAACTCAGGCCAACTGGGGAACCGCCTGATGGCAGGATAACCCAAGTGTAATGACTGCAGCAGTGTATACACTTGAACATCTACATTTATGGTAGGTACAAAACTGTACTTTCCCTCTGTTTCTGCACCTAGCCTGGGGCAATCATCACAAGTTACCAAATGATGTCTCTACTTACACAAGACAAGGGATCTCTCATCCATCCTCACCTGTCCATGTTTCAACTGAGATTGTAGGTGATAGGATTTTGATTCCTCAGACACCTTTTTTCTGAGGACGTGCTGCAAGACTTGCAGGAGGCCAGGAAACCTACTACTAGGAAATCCTACTTATCCAAATGGAAGAGGTTTTTCTATTTGGTGACTGTCTTGTAACCTGAACCTGCTTACTGTGGATGTTCCTTTGGTTCTCTCTTGTTTGTGTGAGTTGTTCAATGCTAGTTTGGCCTATTCTTCTGTTAAGGCCCACATCAGCCATCTCTGCTTGTCAGCCTTTATCTCCTCCTTTAGCTTCTAGATGCGAGGTTAAAAATTTCTCAAAGGCATCCTTAACATTAGACCTCCCAAGAAGCCTGTTCCACCTTGCTGGGAGCTTAATTTTGTTTTGGAGAAGTTGAGTCAGGCTCCTTTTGAGCCTGCTATTTCTGCTTTCTTGCAACATTGTTCTTGGAAGACTGTTGTTTTGTTAGCTCTTACTTGTGCCAGATGGGTGTCTGAGTTGCAGGCCCTTATGGCTTGTCCTCCTTTTTTGATTTTTCATGAGGACAGGGTGTCCTTACACTAATCCCTCTTTTATGCCTAAAATGGTTAATGAGCTTTCCCTTAATCAGTCTATTCATCTGCCTACTTTTTTTTACCTCTCCACAATATGACAGTGAAAGGGTGCTGCATACTTTGGACATGCATTGGAAACTCAGAATTTATTTGGATCAGAGTAAGGCTATTTGAAAATCTGATCAGTTTGTTTCTTTTCATTCTAAATCTTTGGGTCTAGCTGTATCCAAGCAAAGTATTTCTTCTTGGATTTCTAAGGCTATTTCCTTTTGTTACACCTTTCATGGCAAGAGCCATCCTTCTTCAGTCAAGGCTCATTCTACTAGAGTAGTTGCTTCTTCTGGAGGTTTTTTTTCAAGGGCTTAGATACTAATTATATTCTTGAACCAGCACCTGGTCTTCTGTGCATACCTTTACTAAGCTCAGCACGTTGGATGGTATCTCGAGAGCTAGGACCAGTTTTGCTAGTGCCATTCTCCATGGCATCATAGGAGAGACCTCTTATTCTCCTTCCCTTTCCCCCTCCCAAGTTTCCTCTTGGGATCTGGCACTCTCTTGAATATTAAGAATACTGCAGCAATGAATATAAGGACATAGTAGATGTCCTTGTCTTCACTCCTGCAGTATTCACTCCCTTCATCCAGCCTCCTAGTCCTTTTTCGTTTTGGATGTACAGGTTGCCTCTTGGGTTCTTTGGACTGGTATTCCTACAGGAGCAATCAATTCTTTTTATGGTAAGCCTGAATATCACCTTTATGCTCTGCTAGACGCAAAGAGCATTTAAGTGATGTTCAGGCATACCTTTGAATGCAACATATAGTCTTTGTTATACTGGCTGGACAACGGGCTTCCATGGCAGGGAATCCTGAATGTTAAACATATTGCAGCAGTGAAGGCAAGGACATCTACCATTATGGTAAGATTTTACACAACTCTGCTTTTCGTAAGTCCCAACAACTACCTTTTGCACAGTGATTTGACAAACTCCAGTGGATACCACCCTAGAAACTGGTGAACCACTAACCTAGGGGTTCCATGATCCTTCTCCTAGGCATCAGTTATTGCATCCCTGAGTGCTTTCTCTACTGTCCACCTCTGGAAACAGATGGGGTCTGATATCCTGCCCTCTAATAGCATAAATGGCCATCACACATGATAAGGAAGGTAATTTACTGGGGCTGTACAATCCATTTCTCAGTTGCTTTCCCAGCCAAAACAGAAGATGCCAAATATTTCGCAAAAAGGGCTGTTGAAGAGGTCCCATCTGGCCAGAAGGGGCTTGTGATTTATTCCAAATTATTTTTAGTGCCCTAAAAAGGCAAAGGACCATAGGTGAATCCTAAATCTAAGTAGCCTAAACCTTGGCTGGAAACCTGAAAGTAAGCTTGGAAACCTTTACAGGGGAGAACATAGACATGGTTACACATTCCATTTTCAGTAGAGCTATTGGCTGCTGTGTTGGAATGGTTTGTGGGCATAGATAATGTTCTGCTGGTCTCACAAAGGTATTGATTTAATCTCTCTGCTCTTTCTCCACTAAGTTGTGCTAATCCATTTGGCATGTGATCATAATTGTTAGACATTTGTTTTGAAAGTATACTCCCACTTGTCTTTGATTTGCTTAACAATTTCTCTAATTGTTTACCACAGTTTGTTTAATAAAAACATTGTAGTGGTAAGTGAACCAGTTTACTTCTGGTCCTCTTACTGATATACAACCAGACATGATCATGGGTTTAACCCTGTGCATTTGAAAGAGAACTCAGGATTAATCACAAGGTCTACTGAACAGTTCATTAGGATTGCATATATTATACACAGACAGACATGTATCTTTTTCTATCACTTTGTAGTTGGCTTATGTTTGGTTTAAAAACTGTTAAAGCGGAAGCTGCATAGTTTAGTTTTTACTTCTGCATCAGTTTTTATAAGCTATACCTTTTTTAATGGCACCTGGGAGAAGGTACAAACTTATGCTGCTTCCGATACAGGACTGCATTGCTCAAAGAGCTGTAATGTGCTGTAGGTATAAAAGTCCCATTTGGCATTTGGCAGCATGTTTTAGAATGTTCATGGTTAGAACATAATGGGGTCATGTTGCTCTAAGCATTTTAGACCAACAACAGGAGTCTTCTTTCTCCCTGTCGTGTGAAAGCACAATATTCATTTCAGAGCAGTCAAGCACAACTTGCTTGCCTTTATTCAAAATGAGAGTTATAGCCTAAGGGTTATGGACATGACAGTCAACAGCTGTATGTTAACTAAACACTTATTCACAATTAGCAGTGTATTAAAGTTGATGCCTCGGAGATGTGACTATAGGCAGCATGATTTCCACATTTAAAGGAAAATGCCACCCTTCTGTGTAGCTGGGCGGCCGTGGTGGTGCAGCGGTTAGCACTGCCTCCTCCCAGCAAGAGGTTCTCCGGTTCGATCCTCGGCTGGCATGCCTTCTGTGCGGAGTCTGCATGTCCTCCCTGTGGTTGCGTGGGTTTCCTCTCACATCCCAAAGACATGATGTAGGTGGATTGAACACACTAAATTGGCCCTAGGTGTGCGTGTGTGTGCCTTCTGTGGAAGGTTGGGTGCCGGGCTGGCAACTCAACACTGTAACACTCCACTGCCAATCATGAGCAGACAGGTGATCCGCTGTGGTGACCCCTAACTGGGAAAAGCCAAAAGAAGAAGATGACCACCCTTTTGTGTAGCTAACCTTAGCCCACAGTTATATTTTCTTACTGTAACATCATTTGATGCAGTTAACTGCTTACAGATCACAGTTGCTGAGCTGTAAAGCCCTTTTTTCTTAGGAGAGCTGAATTACGTGATGGTAATGTTATTGGCACAGGTGTTACATTCCACCTTTCTGCTGGCTGTTGATGTTCCATTTTTTACAGTATTGACTACCTGTGCACAAAAAAAAGTGTAGTGCTTGTGCTTGATAGATGCACTATTGCAAAGTTCTCCTGGCATCTCTGTGTGCCATTTGCATAAGTGAGGTGGATAGTGCCTGCTGCTCATCAGTAGCACAAGTCACATTTGTGAATCACACGAGTGTAGAATCACAGACAAATCAGAGTGCACACAAGTCGTTTACATGACTGTGCATGATACTCAGACATGAACTGGTAATGTACGGAGTATGAATGTGGAATATACACATAGGCAAGAAGAATGTCCTAGATTTTCACTGTCTGATTACACTGTTGGACTATTTTGTTTTTTTAAGTTTCTCATTGTGTGTCTGAAACTAAGGTTTAACAGACATCCCCAAGATGTCCCTGAAAATGGACAGAATACAGTAAGACAACCTGGATGACAGAATATAAATAAACACGATTAGCAGTCTGTTTTCGTGGCATGTTAAGACTGCAATAGTTGTCATTTTTTTCAGTTTCTGAGCTTAATTATTTCTGTGATTGACAAAAGGGAAGGGAAGGGAAGTAGTGCCTGATGAAAACCAGAGCTCACATAAACGACCAAGAAAAAAACAGCAAGTCTGCAGAGACTCCAACCAGTCACAAACTCACCTCATCAAATAATGGTGTGAGTTTGTTTCTCCATTATCTGATGAAGTTTGTTATGGAATACGTGAAAATGCTAATCTTTACATGTTTCTGTTGCTACTTTTCTGAATTGGAATACACATTTGTCAGTTTATGTAGTACCTAATGTTCAGTCACTTCCCAATCCCACCAAAGTGTTTTTGATGTCTGACGTCATTAGGAATGACCACTGCAAAAACAGGAACTCTGTTGTAATGGTTATTAAAGTCTTTTTAGCAGTACCTTTTCCAGTACTGAAACCACTCTAGATGTACACAACCCTTCATTTTTTAACATATGCGAGTTGCTAAGGATGCATTATGTAATCCAGGGTTTACCAATTAATTTTTTAAGGTAGCATTTTGTCCACATAGAGGGCATTAACTGTCCTACTTTCAGATGTGTTAATATGATTGTTTTGTTGTCTGAACACACAAGTTAATGTCAAAAACACATTTTTTGTGTAAAAGCAATAGCGCTGTATAAAATATACAGCATCAAACAGATAACACGAAACAAGCTTGATAAAGTGAAATAAGGGTAATGAGCTGACAGTGAATTTATTTCTGTACGCAGTGACGTATGACTCTTACTGTTGTGCAATTAAACAAGGGAAGTATTAAAATATTGATGTATGTGCTATGTCCATTTTATTATGGATTTATGTACACCAGAGGGTAAATTAGTAGCTGTCTTGCAGTTAGGACTAGCTCCTTGGGAGTGTGGAGCATAGACACTTGCCAGCCTGTGTAACTTAATATGTTAAGTGTTTTCTATCCTGATTAATGACTACTTCCCCACTCAGTAGAAATTGTTTTACAAAATCCTATCAATGAAGAATTTTGTGTCCATTTTTATCTGCTCACCTCAAAACCAATTGCTGTTGCTATAATGCATCTGTGATGTAAGGAAACATTTGATATTGGCAGACTTGTTTTGTGTTTATGTATTGTAGGTTATTAAAGCTACGATCGAGTCAGAACGTTGATGTACTGTGCCAACCTCCGTGTACTGCTACTTAGTAAAGTGTGTTCTGTTGAATAAGTACATTATGCTGCAAAGGTTTTGCTTGAGAAATAATTAATTTTCCAAATTCTGTTAATTTTATTTTTTTTTTTACTTTGAGTACAGCTCAGGACCTTCTGGATGCCGTCAAATATTCTGAGCGCTACATTCACAATGGTTATGTATTTCGTTATAACCTTTACCACTGTTACAAATATTGGTCCAAAGTGGAAATAAATGTGGTATTCTCACTGGACCTGACTTAAGTGAAAATAATATGATTTAAGTTTTTATATGCATATCACTGATGTGGTATGTAGTGTGGAGAATGTTTTCAAGTGTTTGAAAAGTCCTCACTGTGTGTAGGGTATGTGATTGTACTTGATATATGCATGTAATGCTTGCAACAAAAGGCAGCAAGTGAAGAAGCTTTTAAACACCTAGGTGCATATATCGTCTAGTGGCCACATGACTTCAAAAGCACAATCACGCTTATAAAATGGGCATCGAGTTAAAGCATGGAAATTTATATTTAAATATTTGTAGTAAGTTAAATACACGGATGCTTGTAAGTTTGCAGTTGTCGGAGAGTAGTATGCCTGATGACATGTCTGAGCGAATGGAGCTGCAGAATTTCTTTGCCCATTTTATAAGTATACAGTGTAAATACCATCTGAGTGTGTTTTATACAAAGCAGCTAGTAGTAATAATGAAGCTGATAAGTTAATAAAAATGCTTTGGTAGATAGCACTGCATTAAGGCTATAAGCTGTTAATGAGCTGTTTCCTTGAAGCTGTGGGTTTGATTCCATCACCCTCCATTGGCCTAATATGTGATTCTGATTTAGTCACTTTACAAGATATTGCTCCCATTTTACCCATAATGTTCAGTGGGCTTATCTGGTTAGCAGATAAAAAAATACTAGAAAAGTAAAATGTAGTTCACAAGAATATAGTTACAAATTAGGGGATGGTTTCCTACAAGCCAACAAGTTAAACAGCTGTGTAGGCAATTATTAGCCCATAAGATAACTAACTATACATTTATTAGCATAATGCAGGTGCTTGTTTATGTGATATATTCAGGTAGTTAATACACTGTGTGGAGTGTTGCTTAGTCCACTTTTGATTTCTTTTCAGTATTATTATTTACTTTACTTCTAATGCAGAATATCATATTTTTTATTTACATTTTCCTTGTTTTGCTGTGACACACTTTCTATAACATGCATATGTGCAATATATGTTCAAGACATCAGTACTTGGTGTTTGAAGGCCTGAGTAACATGTACGAACGTCAGTGGGTCTTTCTTGAAGGGAAAGCCATGCGAGTTAGTGGAGATGGTCTTGAATGACATGGGGGTTGGGAACAAACCTATAACAATCCTAGACCGCTTCGATCCTCTAACAAACTACTAATTCAGACTAGCAAAATTAATAACACAACCGGTGATTCTCTCTTTGCAAACTCTGTAAGTAGATCCTGGAACTCTCTTCCAGCTGATATTACCTTACTTTCCACCTTAGGTCAATTTAAAACTAGACTCAAACAACATTTGTCACTTAACTGGCTATGTCAATGTATCAAGCCTGGCTAACTCTCTCTAGAATGTGTAAAAATCTGTTAACCAGTTTACTGTGTAATTTAATTTAATCCTGACTTGTGCTCAGGATTAACTGTAACCAGTGGAACTTGTTTAACTTGCTTACTTGTGTAATCTCTGTAAATAGTCTGTTTGTAATATGTAATGCTGGTATTATGTAATGCTGTATCTGCTTACCCTTGGAGCTTTTCTACCGGGCCTCTGCTAAAAATGGACATGCATCCAGACGGACTATCCCGGTCAACAAATGTAAAATAAAATAAAATAAAGTCTAGATTAACCTTCTGTGGGATCAGGGACAAAGGTTAATGGGGTCTACTCTTAAGTTCAAGAGGTGCTCTCTTTGTGTCTCCTGTACTGAGATCAAGACAAACTGTATGTAGTAGAGTGCATCAGGGTTGATAAACCATTTTGGAGTGGCATTCTGAGGGGATCGAGCACACTGGGGTAGCCTATAATTTGGATATGGGAAGAGACCTCTGAAATAGCATGCTTTGATATTAATATGCCTGTGACTGGATTCCGTCTGAAGATGGTCTTTGGATCAGCCCATTTACTAAATTACAAATAGGTAGTGACATATTGTAGTGTTTATGTATTTACCTACCTGCCATTTGCTGGGATATGTCATCTGGGGTGACATAAACTGAGACAGGCTTTCATAAAACCTTACATATACTACATAATCACATACATAGAAGCCTGGATCATTACAGAACAGCAGCCCAGAATAGGGTAGCGCATGCATTTTGTTACTGCTTGCAGAAATAAAACACTTTGTGGGCATGACCTGTATAAATTAGTTCCAGAGCATTGTGGGCATGACCTGTATAAATTAGTTCCAGAGCATTATGGAGAGTTACCATTTCAGAAGTCATTTTAATATGGTGCCTAATACAATCCTGTACTATTAATTTGTGTACAGGAAAGAATAAGTCATGCACACCCTTTCATTTCATTGAACATTTAACAGTGCACCACAAACATAGCAGGGTAGTAACTGCACAGCTCAGTACTGTGAGGTTGCAACCTGTTATGTGGTGTGGTCATTTCTGCACAGGTGGCCAATTCATAGACATTCAACAGAGCATTTAATGATATTTAGCTACATACTTATTATGTTTGTCTCTGAGTTATATTTTTGTTGAATAGCGCAGCTCTGCCAAAGTGAGCAAAGAGCTATGCTTTGCTCCAGCTAACTTCTTTGACTCCTAGCCTTAGAGTATAGAGAGGAAGAAAGACAATGTGTCTATACTGGTATGCCCTGTGGTCAAGACACTTTGGTGTGCCATGTTCTGGGTTCAGGAAAGACTAGATGTGTAATGGCAGGCTGTCTGAGGGTAGTTTATGCTTTTTGAGTTGGGGGAACTGACATGCTCTGTTTAGTTCTTTGTAGATGTTCTTCGTGTTTCACTGTTGCAGTCATCACACTTGGGTTATCCTGTCAGTTGACCCGATTACCAGAGGCTTAGTATTTCTGCGTCAATTGCTGTCACTCCTGGACTGATGTCAGGTCATTAGTGGTATAAAATCAGGCAGCCAACGCCATTACATCAGTCTTTCTTGCTGAGGAGCCCGAAACAGAAGCAGTTCACACGAGTGCCAGTCGGCCGTTACCTCAGTTCATTTCCAAATTGAAGTTGAAGTCTTTTAAAGCTAAGTACCCCATTGGGGATCTTTTTTTCTTGCTCTAACCGATGTCAGAAAAAGTTAACAATTGTCTCACCTGTGGAAAGCAAATACCACAGCAAGACTTCTATTCTTACTGCGCCACCTGTTTAGGCCCAGACCACAATGTACCTCGCTGTCGCTTTTGTGCTTTGTTCAACGTGAGAACTATAAGACGTCAGGCCCTTATCATAGCTAAATATTTTCAGTCTCAATCACTGTATTCCGATATGGCTTCAGTAAGCCATCCGACTACCGATCTTCTGAAAAAACGTAAGGATAAAGACAGAGACAGACTGCACAGGTACAAAACTGCTGACGATGCTTCCATTAAGCTAGTCGTCAGTTCGTCGGTCCTCAGTGAGGTGCTTTCGCAGCCCCTGATGCCTGGTTCTGTGGATTCGCAAGCCACTACCGAGACCCGTTTGGAGTGTGCTATGCCGCAACACTCTTCTTTGACTAAGGATCCTGCAGATGTCTCTACCTTGGATGGGTCCGGAGCCGCTGAGCAGGCATCGGCTTCTGATGAAGTTCTTCGCACTACCGATACTCGACACAAACCGACAACTTTGTTCATGTCTTCAGTTTTTTCTAAAACTACTGAGTTTCTAAGGCCCAGGGTATGAACTACGCCTAAAGAACGATGACCGAAGCTCAGACACCTGCTTCTATGCCTCAATCTCAAATGTTTAAAATGGCGGAAGACCTTATAATGCTTATTAGGGGAAGTAAGCCTACCCCTTTCAAAGGAAAAAGAGACTTGTCCCAAGCAATTTTATCTGACCAGGAGTCCGATGACTCTGAGATTTCTGAATATGAAGACATGCAACCCCTTTCTGCTTATGAGGATTCAGACGCAGATGACTCCATTCCTTCTACCTCTCCTCCAGAGGATTTTTCATTTGGTGAAACCTTACATACTTTAAGGGAGCATTTCCAATGGCACTGTCAGGATTATCCTCAGTTCAAAAAGAGACTCAAGGAATTCTTAGATTTACCACAGCACAGACCTTTAGCTATTCCTCCTGCCTTGGATGTTGTGGATGATGTCTTTATGGAATCCAGTTTGACTCCTGACACCCTTCCTCCTGCTCCCAGGAAACCTGAAAGGTATTACAGAGTCCCTGACTCTCACAAATTTCTTTTCAAATTCCTACTGCTGACCCAGAGATCATCTCCCAAGGACCTAAAGGAATAAAAGCAACCACAGCTAAGAATCCCACCCCCTTGGACAGGGATTCCCGAGCTTTAGACAGATGGGGTAAAAAAGTATACACCTCTGCAACACTTGCCATTAGAGCTCTAAATTGTCAGTACCACATGCTGAAATTCCAAGTTACTTAACACACCTTGCAATGTGGCTTTGACACCCAAGAAGCATCTTGCAGGGCAGCAGTCACTGGTTCTGTACTTAGAGGGCATGTTTGGCTTAAGGAACAGACCTTGCCAGACCATGTCAAATCAAAACTATTGGATGCACCGTTGAACAAAGACAATTTGTTTGGCACCAAGGTAGAAGAGGTCGTAAAAAAGATGGAAGAAAAAGCTAAATCTATGTAGACAGTTAGACTTCTTACAGATCCAGCCTCCGAGGTTCATTAGGCATTGCCTCTCCAAGCACTGGTCCTTTCTGGCCCCCTCCAGGCCAGCTCAGAGTAGACCTCGGGGAAGCAGACCCCCCCCCAGACAGCAGTCCCAGGGAATGCAGAGATCTAAGCAATGGAGTTCCTCCACTTAAAAACAGGGAGTGCTAAGCCAACCCCTTATGGAAAGAACTCACAATGACTTTACACCTCCACCTCTTACCTCTGCCCACCTGCTTGTGCCTCTAGGAGGAAAACTCTCCTCACATGCAAAAAACTGGGCCTCTGTTACCAACAACCGATGGGTCCTCAACATAGTGTCCCAGGGATGCATATTTTATTTCCACACTCTGCCAACCCCAAAAGGGTTCCCAGATCTTCTTCCAAACCAGTGGGCAGATGCCAAAAAACAAGTCCATTCCCTGCTCTCCATGAGGGCAATATAGCCTGTTCCTGCAGACCAGATAGGCCAAGGTTTCTATTCCAGGCTTTTCCTGGTACCCAGCAAAGAGGGCACCTGGCACCCAATCCTCAATCTATCCATTCTAAACACCTTCCTGGTGATACCAAAGTTCAAAATGCTCACCCTCCAGCACCTTCTTCCCATGCTTTCCAAGGATGCTTGGTTAGCCACACTAGACCTAAAAGAGGCCTATCTACACATCCCAATCAGGGAATCTTGCAGGAAATATCTACGTTTCAGTCCAGGATCTATGCGCTTTCAGTTCTCTGCGCTTCTCTTTGGCTTATCCACTGCTCCCAGAGTTTTTACAAAATGCTTGGCTCCAGCCATTGCTTTCTGCAGACAAAGAAATATTCAAATTTACCCCTACTTAGATGACTGCTGATTTAGGCAGACAGTCAGGAAAAACTGTTACAGCACTAGACCTTTGTAAAGGACCTACTGATCTCCCTGGGGTATACTATAAACGAAAAGAAATCCAAACTAGTCATCACTCAAAGAATTGTATTCCTGGGAGCAAGCCTGGACACAGCATCCCAGATGGCATTCCTTACTCCAGAAAAACAGGCCTACCTGACAGGCTACTTCTCTCAACTAGCCACCAGAACCCAGTCATCCGCAAGGAAAATCCTGCAAGCTCTAGGGTTCCTGGCCTCCTGCATTCTACTCATTCCATATGCCAGACTGCATATAAGGAAACTACAGTGGTACCTAAAATGCCTTTGGTGTCAACACTCTCAGGACCTGGAAATTATCATACCTATGATACCCTGTCTAAGGAAAGATTTTCTTTGGTGGGTAGCAGCATGCAACCACAACAAGGGCTTTCCCTACTCACAACCCCATGCTGCACAGACCCTAACCACAGATGCATCAGATTATGCCTGGGGTACACACCTGGACGGCAGGTGCATTCAGGGCCTTTGGAGCTCAAATCAAATACATATGCACATCAACCAAAAAGAGATGCTAGCTGTTCAGCACGCTCTGACAGCTTTCAGACCACTACTCTCCCAGGGGTCTCTAATGATCAAAACAGACAACACCACAGTGATGTGGTACATAAACAAGCAGGGAGGAACACACTCTTATCCTCTCTGCAGGCTCGCCATGATCCTTTTGCACATAGCTTCAGCCATGCAGATTCACCTACTAGCACAATGCCTGCCAGGCTCCCAAAACTCTCTGGCGGACAATTTAATCAGAAACCTGCTACACCCCCAAGAGTGGCAGCTAGACTACCGAATTTTCAGTCTTGTAACCCAGAAATGAGGCACACCGAAGGTGGACCTCTTTGACTCCCACAACAATCACCAGCTCAGCAAATTCTGCACCAGGGAACCTCACAACAAAGCCTGGAGAGTGGATGCTCTGTCCTTCCAATGGGTAAACCTCTTGATCTATGCATTTCCCTCTCTACCACTAATTTCAAGGGTACTGCTCAAAATAAGGGTGGAAAAACCAAGGGCAATCTTGATTGCCCCAGACTGGCCATGCCAGCACTGGTACCCACTGCTGCACAGCCTATCACCCCTGCCACCATGGCACCTACCTCAGATCCCAACACTCCTGACTCAGAAGAATGGAGAATTCATGCATCCACAATTTCAGACCCTGAAACTGGCAGCCTGGCTTATTCCCGGACTTCTCCTCCAGCTACCAGCCTAAGCAAATAAGTTGTGGATGTTATTTGTGAGGCCAGATGCCCCAGCATTAGAAAATCATATGCTGATAAGTGGAAAAGATATTGTACATGGATCCAGGCTAAAGGAGCTGAAACAGCACAGCCCTCCCTACCTCTCATTCTGGATTACCTAGCAGACCTACTACACAGGGGGCCTATCCTTCTCTTCGATTAAAATTCATGCCTCTGCCATCTCTGCTCACACGCACAGAGCCACCTCTCTTCTCGCATGCTCTCATCAAACAGTTCCTAAGAGGGGCTAACAATTTAAGGCCACCCAGAAGAGCTCCTACCCCAGCTTGGGACCTTAACTTTGTGTTGGAAAAGTTCACACAACCCCTCTTTGAGCCTGCAGCTTCAGCAGAGTTAAAATTCCTATATTGGAAAACCGCCTTGCTTTTGGCCATCACTTCAGCTAGAAGAGTTTCAGAGCTACAAGCACTCATGGCTGTAGAGCCCTTCATCATTTTCCATGCTGACGGGGTCTTCCTCAGGATTAACCCAACTTTCATGCCTAAAGTGGTGGCCAGTGTGGCTCTCAACCAATCAATTCATTTACCCACCTTTTTCCCTAACCCACAAAACAAGGGGGGAAGGATTCTGCATTCTCTTAGATGTGTACAGACAGCTCAGATTCTACCTGGATAGCTCTAAATCTTTTAGGAAAACTAACCAATTGCTAGTCAGCTTTGCAGCAGGGGCAGAGGGCAAGGCCATATCCAAACAAACAATCTCCAAGTGGATAGCACACCACATCCATTTCTGCTACAAACACCATGGGAAACCACCCCCTAAGGGGGTCAGGACGCATTCCACCAGGGCAACATCCACCTCTGCAGCTTTTCTAAGAGGGGTCCCTACCAGGGACATCCTGGAGGCTGCAACATGGACTTCTGTTCATACCTTCACCAAGCATTACCACCTGCCTATCTTCTCCAAATCCAGGGCAGGCTTTGCAACTGCAGTCATGCAGTGCATCCTAGCCATCCCTCAGTCTTCTTGACTGCCTCCACCCTTTTCTTCAGCTTTGGGAATCAACCCAAGTGTGATGACTGCAACAGAGAAACATGAAGAACATAGTACAGTTGTGTACACTTACTATAAATGTAGATGTTCAAGTGTATTCACTGTTGCAGTCCTGGTTTACCACCCTCCACCCCCTTGTCTCTCTCTTTTCTTCACTCCTTAAAGGGAATTTTTGGTATTTACTTTCTACTGGTGGTGTTCTTCCACCATAACCTAGCTTCCTATTTGGGGGCTCCTGACAGTTGAGGCAAGAAAAACTGATGTAATGGCATTGGCTACCTGATTTTATACCACTGATGACCAGACGTCAGTCGAGGAGCGACAGCAACCGATGCAGAAATACTAAGCCTCTGGTATTTGGGCCGACTGAGGGCTACCTCTGGCAGGATAACCCAAGTGTGATGACTGCAACAGTGAATACACTCGAACATCTACATTTATGGTAAGTGTGCACAACTGTACTTTCTTTTTTTTTTTTTTTTCAAAACAGGTTTATTGTTTTAACATATAAGAGAAATATCATAACAATTTTATACAAGTAATTAAAAATAGATATTATTATAATATTCAACAAAACAACTAAAGTTCATTTATGCATCATTGGGAAAAAAAACATGTTTTTCAGCACACTTCATTCAGCAAGGTCTTAGTATATAGACGTTTTGTTGACGATATTTTAATTGTATGGGATGGCTCTGTTGAAGAATTTATTCTTTTTAAAGAACATTTAGAAACCACGACTAATGTTCTTAAATTTACTGTTGAAACATCATATATATCAATAAACTTTTTAGATGTGACTCTAAATATTAGAAATGGGAGATTAATGTCAACACTATATAAGAAAAGCTGTTGGAGAAACACAATTTTGAAGTATGACAGTATGCACCCGCCATATTTCTAAAGGATTTTAAAGAGCCAATTCAGTAGATTGAATAGAATTTGTGCTGATAAAATGATTTGTTAAGAGAGGCAAATAATATGATGAATATGTTTTAGATAGAGGCTATGACTATAATCTAGTAATGAATGTTATGAACAATACTTTACATAATGACAACTTAATGGCCATTAGCTCTAAGCATAAGAATTCCACACCACTTCGTTAGAAAAGATGCTGATAGCAATTATGAGAGGGTATCCTTTGTAACCACCTATTCTAATGATTTTCAGAATATTAAGAAAATATTATCTAATAATTGGAAGGTTTTACTGACAGACGAATTTACACTAAAACTAGTAGGTAGAAATCCACACATAACATATAGGAATAATAAAAATTTGAAGTCTATATTGTGTGATAGACCTGATTTAAGTAGTAAAGTTCAATTAATGCTAAGGCATCCTCTGGGGACCTATCCTTGTCAGCACTGCAATTATTGCAAATATATTACAAAGTCACAAGATTTTGTACATCCTGAGTTTTCTTATGTATTCAAACCAAGATTTAGAGCCACTTGTGACACTTCAGGCCTAATATATTTAGCCACCTGTGAATGTTGTCCAGCTTTATGTAGGCCTTACTAAAAGGAAACTGAAAAGTAGAATCTATAATCACCAGTATGATATTAAAACAAAATGAACTAAATGCCCATGTAAGCACATTATATCTAATCCATCACACTCTTTTGTACTTAGAGTATTACAAACAGTGGAACAGAATGCCAGGGGTGGTGATTATATAAATTTGATAGAATTGAATGAATTGAAATGGATTTTTAGGCTCAAAGGTCATTATTCTCCGGGCCTAAATAATTATGTCACAATAAGGTCTTTCCTCAATACACGCAGATAGCTATGTTGATATTCAGCTTTTTCAATATTATCTGTGTCTAGCTTTTAATATGCTGCAAGAAATATTATCTCTATTCATGAGCTTTGATTATGTTTATTTATTTAATACTTAATGTTCATGCTTCTTTATAAGTTATTGATGAAATTATTAAAATATTATAATGTTGTTTTTGATTTTTAAAATTTATGAACTTATAAATAATGTTCTGATTTATTGCATTTAATGTTTACTATAACTCCGGTTTTTAAATAAGTCCATTATATCTATTGCTATAGTTATATCATGGTCTATAGACAGAACTTGATTTTAGATATTTATTGTATTTATTATAAAATTGTAATAGATAATTCCATTAATTTATTTATGATATATTTTGTTGCATCATTATTATCAGCCATTATAATAAGTCATACAGTGATTATCTTATAATGATACTAGACAAATGTATTGTTCATATCTTGCTCCATAGATACTAAATAGAATTTGGTCATCTCCAAAATGCATTATATAACTTTTAATATACTAAGTATTTATTTATTTTTTAAAAGTTTAGTTTATTTTAGAGCAATGAATTTATAAGTGAATATGAACTCTGAATGGCTTGTCAGTCTAGCTTATTTTAGAGCAAGCTTAAAATATGTCATGGTAAACTGAAATGCATTTCTTACATTGTGTTTCTGTATCGCTTTAAAAGATTTCAATGAATTCAAATGCATAATTGCATAATTGAATTAGTTAATTGATTGAATAATGAATTACCTTTTACTATATAAACTCTAGTTTCATTAAGTTGTATATTGTCTGAAGAAGGTGATCGAGAGAGATAAAAAAGCCACCTCTTTCCCTAAATAAATCATTTTATTTTTACTTAAAAACGTGGAGAGTCTGAAGTTTATGCTGTACAAAACAACTAAAGTATTTACAAAGACATCCACTACAATCAGATCAATTAATTAAACTAAAATACCATGCTATTGAAATTAGAATTTTTTTAACAAATTTTGTAACTTATCCCATACAATATAATAAGATGTTTTTTCTAGTTGTTCTTGACCTAATTGTGTTTATTTCCATATGGCACACTATATTCATAACATTTTTAAATTCATTGAACGAAGGAGGTGTATCTGAAATCCAATTTCTGGTTATTATTTTCCTAGCCACTGCTAGAATAGACCATAACAAGGGAAGCTTAACCTTTTTAACATTTTGAGGTACAGGTGTGTTGAATAATATAAGAGATTTAGAAATACAACTGTACTTTCTAAGATCTATACAGAGAATCATGGATGTGTTGTATTTTCCCATGAGCATGATTTATGAAGTGCATGTTTTTTTTCTAGTTTCACTGTTTTGTACTGTGATTTGCTAATTTTATAATTTTGTTAGGTTTAGATATTGCCATTGTTGACATATTGCATCTTGACTGAGCCTTGATGTTTTGAAGTAAATCCATTGTCTAACTTAATGGTAGTGGCAGCTGGAGAAGACATGTTTCTTTTGTTGCAGAGCAATGAATAGGAATTGGATATGTTGTGTATTGCCCGTAATTTTACAGTACTGGAGGTAGATGGTAGGACACCATAACCAGAAAACATACATTTCTTGCTGTATCCCTGATTCCTGCTCTGAATTCCTTGTGTATTAAGTAGTGTCTTTTATTGGAGTTAGACTGCTTTAGTAATGTATGAAGTGATGGTACAGTTTAGTTCCTGTCAGCCATACTGTTTGTAGTTACCATCTTCTCCTATACTTTCAACATTGAGAAGAAATGGTAGCATCTACCCTTGCAAGATTCCTTAGCATTCTTTTAATCACCCTTCTATCAAGAAAGTAATTGACAACAATTTCCAGATAGATAAAGTGCTATTTATCTCATCTCAAAAATATCCCACGAAATGTCAAATCTTTTTACTCCTGAAGCTAAATGTGCTATTTACATTATTGCCTTAGCACCTAGATTAGGATACACCCTTTTTATTTTTGCATCTTGTTCTGGACAAAATAATTCCTTGCTACAATATACTGAAAACAAAATTCTCAGGTTTATACATCTCTCTAACTCAAAGCAGCACCATTCTACCACATTAACTGGTAACCAGTTAGATTTGATTAATGCTTCTCTTTTACCCAGTAGACTAATATCCAAACTTCTACATCAGATATTGTCCTCACTGGCTCATAAACTAATCCTTTAGGAGCAATGTTTACTCTCTGCTAGGCTCTGGTGCTATACCGCTGTGCAGGTATACAGACCCCCATTTTCATTGGCCATATGTCATTCTCCAAAACTGCACCTGTCTCATTTAGCAATGTCCCTGAAGCCATTACACAGATAGGCAGATGATATTCTTTTCAAGAAGTCACTATGTATACATCTGCTAAATGAAAACAAATGCAAATGCTTCAGAAACACTAGATAAACTTAAATTATAAAGTGCTTTGATATAATCATGTAATTTTTTCTTTGATGTAGCATAATTACTCCTAAGACCTAACTGCTGATTTGATGTTCATCGTGCATACAGCTGCATTCATAACAGATAGGTTCTCCTGCCATCAGGCGGGTCCTCGGTCGGCCGAATTCCAAAGTCTAGGTCTGGCGTCGGTTGTCGTCGCTTCTTCCCTGACGTCAGTGCGACAGGGGTATAAAAGAACCAGCCAACGCCATTTTCTTCAGTCTTTCTTGCTGTGCGGTGCCCGAAGCAGAAGCAGTTCGCAAGTGCCGGTCGGCCAGCTCCTGAGATTATGAAAATTTGGAAACCGAAGTCTTCTTAAAAGCTAAGTACCCCGTTGGGGAAACTTTTCTTGCCTCAGACCGATGTCAGACAAAGTTAATAATTGTATTTCTTGTGGGAAGCAAATACCGCATAAGGATTTCCATTCCCTCTGTATTCCTTGCTTAGGCACAGACCACGAAGTCTCGGTCTGTCGCTTTTGTGCTACATTCAACAAACGCACTATTAAGCGTCGGGCAGAGTTCACCCAGCATTTTTTTGGGAAAGCATTTAACTATACTATGTCGTCGGATACTCCGACTCCGGTTTTGTCTAAAAAACGCAAAGACAAGGACCGACACTCGAGGTCCACGGCCTCTACCGACACCACGCCAAAGCCGACTCCACGTGGTCCGGTTCTCAGCGAGGTGCCTACGCAGCCCCTGATTACCGACGACACATCTTTGGCAGTGTCTCCTGTACCCGAGGTTGCAGGTTCCTCGGCCCACGCCCTGACTACAGATACCGACGCCACTCTTGGCGTTGAAACACAGAATGTGGACAGGTCCATCTCCACTCAAGGTGTCTTCAGACCTTCCTCTTCTTTCTCCATCAAGGCTTTCACCAAGTCTAAAGCATCCATGCACTCTAAGAGACCAGCTACACAGGGCCCATCTCCAGGCCCCATGCCTAAGAAACAGATGCTTAAAATGGCTGAGGATTTAATTACTCTAATCAGAGGTTCTCAGCCACCTCCGGACAAAGGCCCAGAGTGGAGGAAGATTCCCCCTCCTCTGATCAGGGCTCCATTATTTCAGAACACTCTGATGATCAGGAACAGTCTTACTCCCCTTTTGAAGACTCTGATGCAGAGGAGTCTATTCCTTCTGTATCCCCCCCTGAGGATTACTCATTTGGGGAAACTTTGCATACCTTAAGGGAACACTTCCACTGGGAAGGCCAGGATTATTCGGATTCCAAGAAAAGGCTAAGGGAATTTCTTTTGTTACCCCAGCACAGGCCTCTGGCTATACCTCCTGTCTTGGACATCCTAGATGATGTTTACTCGGAGGCCTGCCTTAACCCAGACTCTCTACCTCCAGCTCCAGTTAAGCCTGACAGGTGCTACAGGGTTCCTGATTCACACCAATTTCTATACAAAAGCCATGCTGCTGACCTAGAAACCATCTCACAAGGGACCAAGGGAGTTAAGGCCTCTATTGCCAAAAATCCATTGCCTTCCGAGAGAGATTCCAGATCCTTAGAAAGGTGGGGAAAAAAGGTATACACCTCGGCTACCTTATCCATGAGGGCCTTAAACTGTCAGTTTCATATGCTAAAATACCAACAGTTTTTGTTATCCCAACTGAAAAGTAAAATGTCACAACCTGAACAACCAGACTTGAAGGAGTTGCAGGATTTGATGCATAGTGCAGAACAAGTGGGTAAACATACCTTACAATGTGGTTTTGATGCTCTAGAGACCTCATGTAGAGCTGCTGTTACAGGCTCAGTCATACGTAGGCATGCCTGGCTCAAGGAACAAGCCTTGCCTGATCATGTCAAAGCTACTAGACGCCTCTCTTCAAAAGGATATACTATTTAGGGCTAATGCTGAGGAAGTATTACGGAAAATGGAGGAAAAGGCTAAATCAATGCAAACTGTGAAAGAATTTCTGCAGGTTCAACCCCCACGTTTTAGTAGAAATTGGCCTTCCAAAAACTGGTCCTTTCCTGCCACAGACAGACCCCAAAGAGGCAGATACAGGTGCCCGAGGGGCAGAGGACAATCACAAGGATCGTATAGAGGCAGACAATGGCAAGCTCCTACACAAAGAGGTGGTGAGGACAACCCGCAATCTTTCAGAAAGCAAACCCAATGACTTTCCCCTTTGCACGCCAACCAGGTCTCAAATGGCAGCCCCCTTAGGAGGAAAGCTGGCACTATTTTCAAAAAATTGGCATGTTGTCACAAAGGACAAATGGATCCTGGACATTATAAACAGAGGCTACAAATTCCATTTTCATAACCTTCCAAAAATGAGAGGCATGCCAAACCTGCCACACAATCAAAGGGCAGAGGCACAAAGGCAAATTTCAGATCTCATAAACATGAAAGCTATTCAAGAGGTACCTACACACAAACAAGGTCAAGGTTTTTATTCCAGGCTATTTCTGGTGCCAAGGAAGGGAAAAGATTGGAGACCTATTTTGGATCTTTCCATCCTAAACACATTCCTACTCACCAAAATTCAAGATGCTCACTCTACAGCAACTTCTTCCCATGCTGGGCAAGGAGTCTTGGCTGGTAACATTGGACCTCAAGGAGGCATACCTGCATGTCCCAATCAGACAAAATTGCAGAAGATACCTCAGATTTCTTGCAGGATTAACCCATTATCAATTCTCTGCATTGCCCTTTGGCTTATCTACTGCCCAGAGTATTCACGAATGCCTGGCATCAGTAATTGCCTACTGCAGACTTCAAGGGATACAAATATACCCTTATTTGGATGACTGCCTGATCCAAGCGGACAGCAAGCACATTCTTCTGAAACATCTGGCTTATGTAATAATGTTATTAAACTCTCTGGAATACACAGTCAACAAAGAGAAATCAAGGCTAATACCCTCTCGGAAGATAATTTTCCTGGGTGCCAATTTGGACACAAACACCCAGATGGCCTACCTCACGCCAGAGAAGCAGGGGAAACTAATTCAATACTTCAGAACACTGGCAAATTGCACCAGGCTGACTGCAAGGAAAATCCTGCAGACTCTGGGATTCATGGCATCTTGCATCTTACTAATCCCATGTGCAAAGCTGCATATGAGAAAACTACAGTGGTACCTAAAAAACATATGGTCTCAACACAGCCACAGTTTGGAAACAATAATACCACTAATTCCATGTCTGCAAAAGGAATTTCTGTGGTGGGCTCAAGCATGTCAAACAAACACAGGTCTTCATTCAGCAAGCCTCAAGCAAATCAAGTCATCACAACAGACGCCTCGGACTACGCCTGGGGGGCGCACATGACAGACCGGTGCATTCAGGGCAAATGGTCCCAAAAAGAAAAGCACCTTCACATCAATCAAAAAGAAATGCTAGCAGTAATAAATGCTATTATAGCTTTCAAGGACCTTCTACAACCAGGTCAACTATTGATAAGAACGGACAACACCACAGTTATGTGGTACATAAACAAGCAGGGAGGAACACATTCTTACCCCCTATGCAGACTGGCCATGTCACTTTGGAACATGGCCATGGACTAACAAATGTAACTACAAGTGCAGTACTTGCCAGGCAAGGAAAACACGCTGGCAGACAACCTAAGCAGGAATATGACAGATCCACACGAATGGAAGTTGCATCCAAAAGTTTTTACAGAAATAATCCAAGAATGGGGAAGGCCAGACATAGATCTCTTTGCCTCCCACAAGAATCATCAATTGACAAAATTCTGCTCAAGGATCTTCCATCCAAAGGCCTGGAGAGTGGATGCTCTCTCTTTCAGTTGGACATCAATGACAGTTTATGCCTTCCCGCCTCTTCCTCTGCTGCCCAAAGTCCTATTGAAGACCAGAGCAGACAGACCAAAGATGATCCTCATTGCTCCGGACTGGCCAAGGCAATACTGGTACCCACTCCTGAGGAGCCTGACACATTCCCCACCATGGACCCTGCCTCTAATGCCTCTTCTTCTGACTCAGCACAGCTTCAAAACTCTTCACAGTCAGCTAAAAACACTCAGTCTAGCCGCATGGAAGATTCCTTAGCATCACAGCAGGCCCTACTCTCCAAGGAGGTGCAGGATGTCATTTTGGAGGCCAGAAGGCCATCAACTAGAAAAGCTTACTCCGCAGAATGGAAACGTTTTTGTGTCTGGAATGAGAAAAAGGGCCAGGACCCTGGAAAACTGAATTTACCTCAAATACTACAATATTTGGCGGAACTGCTAAGCAGTGGACTTTCGTTCTCCTCCATCAAAATCCATGCCTCAGCCATTTCTGCAGAATACAACACTGATCCACCTTTATTCTCTCACCCTCTCTTAAGACAGTTCCTCAGAGGGGCTAAGGATTTAAAACCTCCAAGGAAACAACCAATACCTGCTTGGGATCTTAATTTCATTCTGTAAAAACTGACTTTGCCTCCTTTTGAGCCAACTGCCTCATCAGATTTGCAATATTTGTCCTGGAAAACAGCCTTCCTTCTGGCTATCACTTCAGCTCATAGAGTTTCAGAACTACAGGCTCTCATGGCTGTCAAGCCTTTTATCATCTTCCATCAGGACAGAGTTTCCGTATGAACCAACCCGTCCTTTATGCCTAAAGTGGTATCCAGGGTAGCTTTAAATCAGGCCATACATTTACCTACTTTTTATCCTAATCCTCAAAACAAGGGGGAGAGATTACTACATTCCTTGGACATCCACAGACAACTGCGTTATTATTTGGACAGAACAAAGCCTTTCAGAAAAGCAGAACAGCTCTTTGTGGCCTGTGCAGTAGGAGTTCAAGGAAAGCCAATTTCCAAACAGACAATCTCAAAATGGATAGCACACTGCATACGCTTTTGCTATTCTTTTCATGGCAAAACTGTACCTACAGGCATTAGAACCCATTCCACCAGGGCCACAGCCACCTCTGCAGCCTTCCTCAGAGGAGTACCTACCAAGGACATTTTGGAAGCAGCCACTTGGAGTTCTGTGCATACCTTCTCCAAGCACTACAACCTACCATTATACTCCAAATCTAGAGCAGGCTTTGCCACTGCAGTCTTGCAGGGCATTTTGGCTCCTCCTAGTTCCACCTAGTGCCTACCACCCCTTTTCTTAGCTTTGGGATTCTACCCATCTGTTATGACTGCAGCTGTATGCACGATGAACATAGTACAGTTTTGTACCTACCATAAATGTAGATGTTTGAGTGCTAATACAGCTGCAGTCCAGGTTTCCCTCCCTCCTTCCCCTCTAGGGGTTTTCTTTTATGGTGTATTTGCTTGCAACTACTGTTTTTTGATTATATTGCATTGCATTATTACATAATTTTATGTATTGCCTTCCTTCTGGGGGCACCTGACATCTGGGGCAAGAAAAACTGAAGAAAATGGCATCGGCTGGTTCTTTTATACCCCTGTTGCACTGACGTCAGGGAAGAAGAGACGACAACCGACGCTGGACCTAGACTTTGGAATTCGGCCAACCGAGGACCTGCCTGATAGCAGGAGAACCCATCTGTTATGACTGCAGCTGTATTAGCACTCGAACATCTACATTTATGGTAGGTACAAAACTGTACTTTCTAATCCAAATGTACTTAAATAGGCCACTGTGCTGCTTTCTTCTGTAATTATTGTTCAGATGTTATTGCTTTCTTATACATTTACTCTCCAGTTGTTTTGCTGCTTTCTGCTGTGATTATTGCCCAGATGTTCTTCGTGTTTCACTGTTGCAGTCATTACATTTGGGTTATCCTGCTGGCAGGTTGCCCTCAGTTGGCCTGAATTCTAAAGTCTTGGGTTCTGTGTCTGTTGCTGTTGCCTCTTCCCTGACATCAGGTCGTCAGGGGTATAAAAGATGTAGCCGATGCCATTTTATTTAGTCTTTCTTGCCTTGCGGTGCCCGAAGCAGAAACAGTTTACAAGTGCCAGTCGGCCGACTCCTGAGATTTTCGTGTTCGAGTTTCAGATCCAAAGTCTTCATTAAAAGCTAAGTACCCTGTTGGGGAAACTTTTTTCTTGCTCCAGTCCGATGTCAGAAAAAGTTAATAATTGTATTTCTTGTGGGAAGCAAATACCTCATAAGGACTTTCATTCTTATTGCATTCCTTGCCTAGGCCCTGACCACGATGTTGCTAGTTGTCGGTTTTGTACTAGATTTAACCAACACACTATTAAGCGTCAGTATGATTTTGCATTAAGCTAATTTGGGCGTAGATTTAATTATACAATGTCGTCGGATAGCCATCCGACTACCGGAGTTCACAAAAAACGAAAAGAAAAAGGCAGCCGAGGTCCAAAACCGACGACAAAGCTTCTCCTAAGCAAGTCACCGGTTCACCGGTCCTCAGTGAGGTGCTTTTGCAGCCCCTGACGCCCGCTACTTTAGAGTCGCAGGCCACTACCAACTCCCACGTGGAGTCAGCCAGACCGCTGGAAACTCAAAAGTATTGGAGCCTCGGAGATTATTCCCTCAGATGGGTCCGGAGCCGCTGAGCAGGCATCGGCTTCTGAGGGTGTATTCAGACACAAACAATTGTATATTAAACCGACTTCAAAGACAAAGGCTAAAACATCTTTAAAGGCAAAGAAACAAGTTCACCAGCCACAAGGACAGGCCTCCATGCCCAAAATAACAGATGCTCAAAATGGCCGAAGACTTAATTACCTTGATCAGGGGTTCCTATCCCCCTCCTGATAAGAGGCCTAGGCAAGAGACAGACTATGAATTTTCAGATCAGGTCTCCATTTTTTCTGATTCCTCTTCTGATCAGGAATATTCTCTTCCCCCCCATGAGGATTCTGATGCTGAAGAATCAGTTCCTTCAGCTTCTCCTCCTGAGGACTACTCTTTTGGGGAAACTTTGCATACCATGAGGGAGCACTTCCACTGGGAGAGCCAAGATTTTTCAGAATCTAAGAAAAGGCTCAGAGAGTTCCTTTTACTACCTCAACACAGGCCTCTAGCTATTCCTCCTGTGTTAGACATCGTAGATGATGTGTTCTCGGAGTCTAGTCTGACCCCTGACTCTCTACCTCCTGCTCCTGTTAAGCCGGACAGATACTACAGGGTCCCTGACTCTCATAAATTCCTTTTCAAAAACCCTACTGCAGACCCAGAAACTATTTCTCAGGGCCCGAAAGGGGTCAAGGCTTCTACTGCAAAAAACTTTACCCCCTCTGACAGGGATTCTAGGGCACTGGATAGATGGGGAAAAAAGATTTACACATCTGCTACTTTGGCTATAAGGGCCTTAAATTGCCAGTTTCATATGCTCAAATATCAGCAATATATCATGACACTGCTTAAACAGAAAATGATGGCAAATTCTGAATGTGCAGAAAACAAAGAAATGCAGGATTTATTGCATGCAGCTGAACAAGTTGGAAAGCATACTTTGCAATGTGGCTTTGATTCTCTGGAGGCCTCCTGCAGGGCTACTGTTACGGGTTCTGTCATTAGGAAGCATGCTTGGTTAAAGAAACAAAATCTGCCTGACCATATTAAAGCAAAATTATTAGATGCTCCTTTACAACATGATACCTTGTTTGGTGTTAAGGCAGAAGAGGTGTTGAAGAAAATGGAGGACAAAGCTAAATCTATGCAAACAGTCAAGGATTTCTTACAGGTACAGCCACCTAGATTTAGCAGACACTGGCCTACAAAGAATTGTTCCTTTCCAGTCTCAGACAGACCTCAAAGGGGCAGATCCAGATGCCCTATAGGCAGATCACAGCTGCAAGGTTCCTACAGGTCTAAGCAGTGGAGTGCCTCTACCTCCAAAGGTGGAGAGGACAAATCACAACCATACAGGAAACAGTCCCAATGACTTCCCCCTGCCTGCACCAAGCACTTATCTTCTGGCAGCACCCTTAGGGGGAAAACTAGCACTTTTTTCCCAAAATTGGCACATTATAACCCAGGACAAATGGGTTCTAATCATAGTGTCACAAGGCTACAAGTTTCATTTCCATACCCTGCCAAGGGCAAACGGTTGGCCAGACCTGCCAAAAAATCAATGGGCAGAGGCTCAAAAACATCGCTGCTCTCATGGACATGAGGGCAATTCAACAAGTGCCACAGCAAGAGCAGGGACAAGGATTTTACTCAAGACTGTTCTTGGTACCCAGAAAGGACAAAGTATGGAGACCAATACTGGACCTATCTATTCTGAGCACATTCCTGTATATACCAAAATTCAAAATGTTGACCTTACAGCAGCTTCTGGCCATGCTGGGCAGCAAGGCTTGGCTTGTGACTTTAGACCTAAAAGAGGCATACCTGCATGTCCCAATCAGATAATCATGCAGAAGATACCTCCGATTCAAGACTGGCTCAAAGCATTACCAATTCTCTGCACTGCCCTTTGGCTTATCTACTGTGCCCAGGGTCTTCACAAAGTGCTGGCACCAGTAATTGCTTACTGCAGACAAAGAGGAATACAAATATATCCTTACTTGGAGGACTGCCTCATACAAGCAGAGAACAAGGACATTCTACTACAGCATCTTACTTTTGTGATAAGCCTTTTAACATGCCTAGGGTACACAGTCAACAAAAATAAATCAAAACTAGTACCCTCTCAAGAGGTAATATTCCTGGGTGTAAGCTTAAATACAACTGCCCAGATGGCTTATCTCACTCCAGACAAAGAAAGGCAACTGACTTCCTATTTCAAGGAAATGGCAACAAAGGTCCAGTTATCTGCAAGAAAAATTCTGCAGGCTTTGGGCTTCATGGCATCCTGCATCTCACTAATTCCATATGCAAGACTGCATATGAGGAAAATTCAGTGTTACCTAAAAAGTGTCTGGACATAACATTGCCACAGTCTGGAAACAATGATTACTCTTATACCCTGCCTGCAACAGGAATTTCGATGGTGGGCAAAGGCTTGTCACCAAAACAAGGGACAGCTATTCTCACTACCCCCAGCCAGGCAGAGCCTAATGACGGATGCATCAGATTATGCCTGAGGGGCACACTTGGCAGGAAGAGGCATTCAGGGCACCTGGTCCACAAACAAAAAGCATCTACATATCAGTCAAAAAGAGATGCTAGCTGTTCAAAATGCCCTGACAGCCTTCAAGGACCTACTTCATCCGGGACAACTACTAATAAAGACAGACAACACCACGGTCATGAGGTACATAAACAAGCAAGGGGTGAACTCATTCTTATCCCCTATGCAGACTAGCCATGGCTTTATGGGACACAGCATTGACTTACCAAGTTCATCTGCAGGCACAATTCCTGCCAGGAAAGGAAAATACTCTGGCAGACGAACTAAGCCAAAACTTCATGGATCCCCATGATTGGCACCTGGATCCACAAGTTTTCAGCATGATAACAATGCAATGGGGTCACTCGGACATAGATCTATTTGCCTCCCCTCAAAACAATCACCTAAGAAGATTCTGCACAAGGACTTATCACAGACAAGCTTGGAAAGTGGATGGCTTATCTTTCAACTGGACAAACCTATCAGTGTATGCCTTTCCTCCACTCACTCTCCTCCCCAAAGTACTCCTAAAGGTCATGCAGGAGAAACCAAAATGATTCTGATTACCCCAGACTGGCCACACCAGTACTGGTATCCGATCTTAAGGAACTTGTCCCAATGTCCAGCCTGGACCTTACCTCAAATACCTCATCTACTGTCCCAGCAAAACAATCAGATTCTGCACAGCCAACTCAGGACCCTAAACCTGGCAGCATGGCGGATAATGTAGCCATACAAACCACATCTCTCAGTAAAGCTGTGATGGATGTCATTTTAGAAGCCAGAAGGCCTAGTACTAGAAAATCCTATGCTGGGAAATGGAAGAGATTTTGCACTTGGAACCAAGCTCAAGGAACTGATACAGCTGTCCCAAATATTCCTCAGATTTTGCAATATTTAACTGAGATGCTGGACAAAGGCCTATCTTTTTCATCAATTAAAATCCATGCCTCTGCCATTTCAGCTCATTACAATACAGAGCCACCACTCTTTTCTCATCCTTTATTAAGGCAGTACCTCAGAGGAGCCAAAAGCTTAAGGCCTCCAAGGAGAGAACGCCAATACCTGCATGGGACCTCAATTATGTCTTGGAAAAATTCACCTTACCTCCTTTTGAGCCAGCTGCTACTGCGGACATAAAGTTCTTATCTTGGAAAACAGCTCTGCTCCTAGCAATAACTTCTGCAAGACGAGTTTCAGAGCTACATGCTCTCATGGCTGTGGAACCCTTTATCATTTTCTATCCGGACAGGATCTCTCTGAGAACAAACCCTACATTTATGCCTAAGGTGGTATCCAGTGTAGCCCTTAACCAAACAATTAATTTGTCAACTTTTTATCCAAATTCACAGAACAAGGGGGAGACAATTCTGCATTATTTGGACGTACACAGACAACTTAGATTCTACTTGGACAAAACTAAAGTTTTCAGAAAGACAGAGCAATTACTAGTGGCATATGCCACAGCATCACAAGGAAAGGCCATCTCCAAGCAGAGTATTTCAAAGTGGATAGGTCACTGCATTCGTTTCTGCTACTCACAGCATGGCAAACCAGTGCCTAAGGGCATTAGGCCGCATTCAATCAGAGCTGCAGCCACTTCTGCAGCCTTTCTCAGGGGAGTACCAACCAAAGACATTTTGGAGGCTGCTACTTGGAGTTCAGTGCATACCTTTACAAAACATTACAATCTGCCTCTTTACTCTAAATCCAGGGCAGGCTTTGCCACTGCAGTTCTGCAGGGCCTCATAGTTGCTGTTTAGCTCCAGTCCCCCAACCATAGCTTTGGGACTCAACCCAAATGTAATGACTGCAACAGTGAAACATGAAGAACATAGTACAGTTGTGTACACTTACCATAAATGTAGATGTTCAAGTGTATTCACTGTTGCAGTCCAGGTTACCCACCCGCCATCCCCCTTATTTTTGTTGGAACTTATCTTTACTTCTGTAATCTATACAACCTAGGTGGTGTATTTGCTTATAGATGAAGGGAAAACTTATTTTGGTGCATGTATGTTTTATTTACATAAATTTAGCCTACCTTTTTGGGGGAAAACCAAAAAGCACTAAACAAATGACAAACCAGGTAAACCAAACGAATGAGCTGTAGAAAGCACAAGTCCAAGGCTGACAATAAAAAATGTAAATTTAATGAAGTAAGCAAACGCTTTCGGAGAACTCAATGGCGCTCCTTCCTCAGACAAAAAAGTTTTACATCTCTGAATAACAGCCACATTTTTATACAATCAATTATGCTAATTAAGTGTGTTCAAACTAACAAATCACATAGACCCATAAGGGGTTAATTGGATTGACGATTATTTAAGATTATAATAATCTTTTTTGTGTTGGTTTTTAATTATGGTGCAGTAGGATTTTAGTTTATTATACTTGCACCTTTTAGGACGAAAGTTCTCTGTTTGCTGGTGCTAATAATAGGAACACACCCCCTTATGGGTCTATGTGATTTGTTAGTTTGAACACACTTAATTAGCATAATTGATTGTATAAATATGTGGTCACTTGTGAGATAAGAGCATAGAGAGGAATTTCCTATTTAGTGTACACGTTTTACAGGTGTTGAGGACCTCTTCTGAACTGTATGCCATTTGTAGTGCAGTAATTCTCCTGTGAAATATTTACAATATATGTAGTCCTCAGTATTGTACCTTTCTGATAACCTTCTATCATTTAAAAATGTGCTTTAAAATTATTGAAGGTTGTTGATTAACTGAAAAGCTTCCCTGTCATGGCATAATTAGATGTTCATCGTGTTACACTGCTGCAGTCATCACACTTGGGTTATCCTGCCATCAGGTGGTCCCGTAATCGGCCAGAGTTCCAAAGTCTTGGTCCGGCGTTGGTTGCTGTCGCTTCTTCCCTAAAGTCAGTGCGCCAGGGGTACATAACATGCATCCAACGTCATTTTCTTCAGTCTTTCTTGCCGCGCGGTGCCCAAAGCAGTTCTCAAGTGGCGGTCGACCGACTCCTGAGATTCAGATCTGAAGTCTTCAATAAAGCTAAGTACCCCATTGAGGAAACTTTTTTCTTGCCTCAGACCGATGTCAGAAGAAGTTAATAATTGTATTTCTTGTGGGAAGCAAATACCTCATAAAGACTTCCACTCTTACAGTATTCCATGCCTAGGCCCCGATCACGACGTCACCAGTTGTCGGTTCTGTGCTAGATTTAGCAAACGCACAATAAAAAGACGTTTTGATTTTGCTTTGCACTACTTTGGCCAAAGGTTCAATTATACTATGCCGTCAAATCAACCGATGACCGCAATTCCGCAAAAACGCAAGGACAAGGATAAAGACAGGCATCCGAGGTCGAAAACTGACGAAACCTCTTCTAGGCCAGTCGCCGGTTCTCAGTGAGGTGCTTTCGCAGCCCCTGACACCTGCTACCTCAGAG
The DNA here is from genome assembly GCF_019279795.1 of Protopterus annectens. Taxonomy (NCBI): domain Eukaryota; kingdom Metazoa; phylum Chordata; order Ceratodontiformes; family Protopteridae; genus Protopterus; species Protopterus annectens. Next base: position 1,101,137,151 of record NC_056745.1, on the reverse strand, counting down.
CCACAGGCCGCCTCCGACTCCCACGTGGAGACAACTAGGCCTCTGGAAACTCGAGGTATTGGGCCTACAGACACTAATCCCTCAGATGGGTCTGGAGCCGCTGAGCAGGCATTGGCTTCTGAGGGTGTTTTCAGACCTTCACAACTTACCATTAAAGCAACAGCCAAGAAACAAGTACCATTAAAGACAAAGAAGCAAGTACGGCATTCTCCTGGACAGTCCTCCATGCCTAAGAAACAGATGCTTAAAATGGCCGAAGACCTCATTACTCTGATCAGGGGTTACCATCCCCCTCCTGAGGAAAGGCCTAGAGAGGATACAGACTATGATTCCTCTGATCAGGTTTCCATTTCATCTGATTCCTCTTCAGACCAGGAATACTCTCTACCCCCCTATGAGGACTCTGATGCTGAAGAGTCTATCCCTTCAGCCTCTCCTCCTGAGGATTCTTCCTTTGGGGAAACTTTATATACCATGAGGGAGCATTTCCATTGGGAAAGTCAGGATTACTCAGAATCCAAGAAAAGGCTCAGGGATTTCCTTTTATTGCCTCAGCACAGGCCCCTGGCTATTCAGCTGTGCTAGATATTGTGGATGATGTGTTTTCTGAATCCAGCTTATCTCCTGATTCTTTACCCTCTGCTCCGGCCAAGCCAGATAGGTATTATAGAGTCCCTGACTTTCACAAGTTTCTTTATAAAAACCCTTCTGCTGATCCAGAAACTATTTCCCAGGGTCCAAAAGGGGTTAAGGCTTCCATTGCAAAAAATCCAGTACCCACTAACAGAGATTCCAGAGCTTTGGATAGATGGGGGAAGAAAGTTTACACTTCTGCAACTTTAGCAGTAAGGGCTTTAAATTGCCAGTTTCACATGCTTAAGTACCAACAATATTTAATGGCTCAGTTAAAACAGAAAATGCTTGCAAGCTCAGAAGCTCCTGATTGTAAAGATATGCAGGATTTATTGCGTGCAGTTGAACAAGTGGGAAAACATACTCTGCAATGTGGTTTTGATTCTTTAGAGGCCTCTTGTAGAGCCGCAGTTACAGGTTCTGTGATTCAAAGACATGCTTGGTTAAAAGAACAGAGTTTACCTGATCATGTTAAGGCAAAATTATTGGATGCTCCTTTACAGCATGATACCTTGTTTGGTGTTAAGGCAGAAGAAGTGTTAAAGAAAATGGAGGATAAAGCTAAATCTATGCAAACAGTCAAGGATTTCTTACAGGTACAGCCACATCGATTTAGCAGGAATTGGCCAACAAAGAATTAGTCCTTTCCAGTGTCAGACAGGCCACAGAGAGGCAGATACAGACGCCCAAGAGGCAGATCTCAACCCCAAGGCTCTAACAGACAACGACAGTGGGGCACCTCAACCCCAAAAGGAGGTGAGGACAAGTCTCAACCTTACAGGAAACAGTCCCAATGACTTCCCCCTTCGTACGCCAAGCACTTCCCTTTTGACAGCCCCCTTAGGAGGAAAACTAGCACTTTTTTCTCAAAACTGGCAAACAATCACCCAAGACAAATGGATTCTGAATATTGTGTCTCAAGGTTACAGGTTCCACATTCATACTTTACCAAGGCTAAAAGGAATGCCAGACCTGCCACAGAATCAATGGGCAGAGGCACAAAACAAATTTCAGCCCTCATGGACATGAGAGCTATTCAAAAAGTACCACAACAGGAACAAGGACAAGGATTTTACTCAAGACTCTTCCTGGTCCCCAGAAAGGACAAGGCCTGGAGGCCCATACTAGACCTTTCAATTCTAAATACTTACCTGGATATTCCGAAATTCAAAATGTTGACATTACAGCAGCTTCTACCCATGCTGGGCAAGAAGGCTTGGCTTGTTACTCTGGACCTCAAAGAGGCATACCCGCATGTCCCAATCAGACAAAATTGCAGAAGATACCTCAGATTCAAAGCTGAAACAATGCACTACCAATTCTCTGCACTGCCATTTGGCTTATCTACTGCGCCCAGGGTCTTTACAAAGTGCCTGGCAGTAGTAATTTCATTTTGCAGACAAAAAGGAATTCAAATATATCCATACCTGGACGACTGCCTCATTAAAGCAGAGACAAAGGTCATTCTTCTACAGCATCTGGCATTTGTAAAAAGGTTGCTAATTTTTCTAGGGTACACAGTAAACGAAAAGAAGTCAAAACTAGTACCCTCACAACAGATTATATTCCTGGGTGCCAGCTTAAATACAACGGCCCAGATGGCTTATCTCACGCCAGACACACAAATTAAACTAACTCAATATTTTCAATTACTGGCAAAAAAGTCCCATCTCCCTGCAAGAAAAATTCTACAGGCCCTGGGATTCATGGCATCCTGCATACTACTAATACCATATGCCAGACTGCATATGAGGAAATTGCAATGGTACCTAAAAAGTGTTTGGACTCAACACTCACACAGTTTAGAAGCAGTAATACCAGTGATTCCCTGCCTACAACAGGAGTTTCGATGGTGGGCACAGGCATGTCACCTAAACAAGGGTCAGTCTTTTTCCCCTACCCACAGCCAGGCAGACTCTAACAGATGCTTTGGATTACGCCTGGGGAGCACACATGGCAGGAAAATGCATTCTGGGCAAGTGGACCACAGACAAGATGCACCTTCACATCAATCAAAAAGAGATGTTGGCTGTTCAAAATGCCCTAACAGCTTTCAAGGACCTTCTACATCCAGGACAATTATTATTAAAGACAAGACAACACCACAGTAATGTGGCACATAAACAAACAAGGGGGCACTCATTCTTATCCCCTATGCAGGCAAGCCATGACCTTGTGGAACACAGTTCTAATGTATCAAGTTCATCTGCAAGCACAATTCCTGCCAGGAAAGAAAAATACTCTGACAGACAATCTAAGCAGAAATATCATGGACCCTCACAAATGGAAATTGAATCCACAAATCTTCAGCATGGTAACGCAAAAATGGAGATGCCCAGACATAGATCTTTTTGCCTCCCCACTGAATTACCAACTACAAAAATTCTGCACAAGGACTTATCACACTCAAGCATGAAAAGTGGATGCTCTCTCGTTCAGCTGGAAAAGCCTAAAAGTTTATGCCTTCCCACCACTGCCTCTCCTTTTGAAGGTACTCCTAAAAGCCAGACAAGAAAAACCACAGATGATCCTGATTGCTCCAGACTGGCCATGCCAGCACTGGTATCCAATCTTAAAGAACTTAGCTCAAGGCTCATCATGGATTTTGCCTCAAACTCTACTACTCCTGACTCAACAAAACAATCAGATCCTGCATGGTCAGCTCAAAACCCTAAACCTGGCTGCATGGCAGATTCATTAGTCAAACAGGCAACACCTCTCTCTAAAGCTGTTATGGATGTCATTTTGGAGGCCAGGAGGCCTAGCACCAGGAAAGCTTACTCAGAAAAATGGAAGAGATTCTGCGCCTGGAACCAGGCTCAAAGCCTTGACCCTCTTGTCCCAAACATCCCTCAGATTTTACAGTACTTAACTGAGATGCTGGACAAAGGCCTATCCTTCTCATCAATTAAGATCCACTCCTCTGCCATTTCAGCACATTACAACATGGATCCTCCTTTATTCTCTCATCCCTTGCTAAAGCAGTACCTCAGAGGGACTAAAAACATAAGACTGCCCCGGAGAGCACCAACACCAACTTGGGACCTCAATTTCGTTTTGGAAAAACTGACCGTGCCACCTTTTGAGCCAGCCAATACAGCTGATCTAAAATTTATATAATGGAAAACAGCTCTGCTCCTGGCAGTAACTTCAGCATGAAGAGTCTCAGAGCTACAGGCATTAATGGCAGTGGAACCTTTTATAATTTTCCATCGGGACAGGGTTTCTTTACGGACAAACCCCACCTTTATGCCAAAGGTGGTATCTAATGTGGCTCTTAACCAAACCATCCATTTACCAACTTTTTATCCAAACCCCCAGAGTAAAGGGGAGAAACTTCTGCACTCTTTGGACATACACAGGCAGCTACGCTTCTACTTGGACAAAACAAAAGCTTTCAGGAAAACTGAGCAACTGTTTGTAGCATATGCTGTAGGATCACAGGGCAAGGCTATCTCAAAGTAGACTATATCCAAATGGATAGGACACTGTATTCGATACTGCTACACACAGCATGGAAAATCAATCCCTAACAACATTAGGCCACATTCCACCAGGGCCACAGCCACTTCAACAGCCTTTCTCAGAGGAGTACCTACCAAGGAAATTTTGGAGGCTGCAACTTGGAGTTCAGTGCACACCTTTACCAAACATTACCACTTGCCTCTTTAGTCTAAATCCAGAGCAGGATTTGCCACTGCAGTTCTGCAGGGCCTCATGGCCAATCCTAACTCTTTATAGACCAGCCACCCAACCCTAGCTTTGGGATTCTACCCAAGTGTGATGACTGCAGCAGTGTAACACGATGAACATAGTACAGTTTTGTACCTACCATAAATGTAGATGTTCAAGTGTTCACACTGCTGCAGTCCATTTTACCCTCCCTCCATCCCCTCTGAACTAGCTGGAGTTATCTACACCTTTCTGTCTTATACAACCTCTGTGGTGTATTTGCTTGTAACTGAAGGTATTGTTTTTATTTTATATGTATATTTTTTATTAGCAATATGTATTGCCTTCCTTCTTGGGGGCACCTAACATCTGGGGCAAGAAAAATGGAAGAAAATGGCATCGGATGCATCTTATGTACCCCTGGCGCACTGACGTAAGGGAAGAAGCGACAGCAACCGACGCCGGACCAAGACTTTGGAACTCTGGCAGACTACGGGACCTCCTGACGGCAGGATAACCCAAGTGTGATGACTGTAGCAGTGTGAACACTCGTACATCTACATTTATGGTAGGTACAAAACTGTACTTAATGCAACAACAGCCTGGTTAAACCGATACCATTGTAAAATGACACACTGATAGTAAATCAGTACAATAATTAGTATATTCCATTTTAACAACAACTGCTTGGTTAAACCGATGCCATTGTAAAATGACACACTGATAGTAAATCAGTACAATAATTAGTATATTCCATTTTAAAAACAACGGCCTGGTTAAACAGATACCATTGTAAAATGACACACTGATAGTAAATCAGTACAATAATTAGTATATTCCATTTTAAAAACAACGGCCTGGTTAAACAGATACCATTGTAAAATGACACACTGATAGTAAATCAGTACAATAATTAGTATATACCATTTTAAAAACAACGGCCTGGTTAAACAGATACCATTGTAAAAAGACACAAGTACAATAATTAGTATATTCCATTTTTAAAAACAACGCTACCATTGTAAAATGACACACTGATAGTAAATCAGTACAATAATTAGTATATTCCATTTTAAAAACAACGGCCTGGTTAAACAGATACCATTGTAAAATGACACACTGATAGTAAATCAGTACAATAATGAGTATATTCCATTTTAACAACAACGGCCTGGTTAAAAAGAAACCATTGTAAAATGACACACTGATAGTAATTCAGTACAGTAATTAGTATATTCAATTTTAACAACAATGGCCTGGTTAAACAGATGCCATTGTAAAATGACACACTGATAGTAAATCAGTACAATAATGAGTATATTCCATTTTAACAACAACGGCCTGGTTAAACAGAAACCATTGTAAAATGACACACTGATAGTAATTCAGTACAATAATGAGTATATTCCATTTTAACAACAATTGCTCAATTCTGAGACTAGTTGTTTTCCTTTCCTGTTGAGTTCATGTGCATTAATGTTTTTCATGCCTCACTTCTGGCTCAAATAAAGAAGTGCAAGTTCTTCCAAATTTAAGACCCACATGCACAGTTACTGAAACATTTCCATAGTCACTGTTTATTTTTGTTACTGGTCTCAGGTCAGCTGGTCTTGCTTTCAGTAATGGTAATCCAGTAGTATCTTGTACGATCTACAGTTCACTTAGGATGTTATCCTCACTTTCTGATTAGGCCTATATTATCCTCATTTACCTGTTTAGGTCTTAGGTTTCTGCAGAACAGAAAGTAATGCAGGCAAAAAAATAGTGAATGTGCACAAAAGATGTTCATCGTGTTTCACTGTTGCAGTCATTACACTTGGGTTAGCCTGCTGGCAGGCTACCTGCAGTCGGCCAGAATTCCAAAGTCTAGGTCCGGTGGCAGTTGCTGTCACCTCTTCCCTGACGTCAGTGTGCCAGGGGTATAAAAGATGCAACTGACGCCATTTTCTTCAGTCTTTCTTGCTGCGCTGTGCCCAAAGCAAAAGCAGTTCGCAAGTGCCGGTCGGCCAACTCCTTAGATTTTCGAAATCGAATTTCAGAACCAAAGTCTTCAATAAAGCTAAGTACCCCATTGGGGAAACTTTTTCTTGCTCCAGACCGATGTCAGTAAAAGTTAACAATTGTATTTCTTGTGGGAAGCAAATACCTCATAAGGACTTTCATTCTTACTGCATTCCTTGCCTAGGCCCTGACCACGATGTCACTAGTTGTCGGTTTTGTGCTAGATTCAACAAATGCACTGTTAAGCATCGGTTTGATTTTGCTTTACATTACTTTGGCCGAAGGTTTAACTACATAATGCCGTCGGAACAACCGACGACTGGAATTCATAAAAAGTGCAAGGACAAGGAAAAAGATAGGCATCCGAGGTCCGAAACCGACGATGAAGCCCCTGACACCCGCTACCTCAGAGCCACAGGCCGTACCCGACTCCCACGTGGAGACACCTAGGCCTCTGGAAACTCAAGGTATTGGGCCAGCGGAAACTATTCTCTCAGATGGGTCCAGAGCCACTGAGCAGGCATCGGCTTCTGAGGGTGTTTTCAGACCTTCACAACTAACTATTAAGTCCACTACAACAGCCAAAGCAAAGTCAAAAACACCATTAAAGACAAGGAAACAAGTACAGCAGTCTCCTGGACAATCATCCATGCCAAAGAAACAGATGCTTAAAATAGCCGAGGACCTAATTACTTTGATCAGGGGCTCACATCCCCCTCCTGATGAAAGGCCTAGGCAAGACACTGACTATGACTATGACTCCTCTGACCAGGTTTCTGTTTCCTCTGATTCCTCTTCAGATCAGGGATATATTCTCTCCCTCCCTATGAGGACTCTGATGCAGAAGAATCTATTCCTTCAGCCTCTCTTCCCGAGGACTATACTTTTGGGGAAACCTTGCACACCATGAGGGAGCATTTACATTGGGAAAGCCAGGATTATTCAGAATCCAAGAAAGGGCTCAATGACTTACTTTTATTGTTTCAGCACAGGCCCCTGGCTATCCCCCCTGTGCTTGATATTGTTCATGATGTTTTTTCTGAATCCAGTCTGTCTCCTGATTTTTTACCCCCCTGCTCCAGTCAAGCCAGACAGGTACTACAGGGTCCCTGACTCTCATAAATTTCTTTATAAAAACCCTGCTTCTGACCCAGAAACAATTTCTCAGGGTCCCAAAGGGGTTAAGGCTTCCACTGCAAAAAATTATGTTCCCTCTGATAGGGATTCTAGAGCTCTGGATAGATGGGGGAAAAAAGTTTACACTTCTGCTACTTTGGCTGTAAGGGCTTTAAACTGCCAGTTTCACATGCTTAAATATCAACAATACCTAATGTCTTTGCTAAAACAGAAAATGCTTACAAACTCAGAATGTCCTGACAATAAGGAAATGCTGGATTTATTGCATGCAGCTGAACAAGTGGGAAAGCATACTCTGCATTGTGGTTTTGATTCATTAGAGGCTTCTTGTAGAGCCGCAGTTACAGGCTCTGTCATTCGAAGGCATGCTTGGTTGAAAGAACAAAGTTTACCTGAACATGTTAAAGTAAAATTATTGGATGCTCCACTACAGCATGATACTTTGTTTGGTGTTAAGGCAGAAGAGGTGTTTAAGAAAATGGAGGATAAAGCAAAATCAATGCAGACAGTAAAGGATTTCTTACAGGTACAACCACCTAGGTTTAGCAGAAACTGGCCTTAAAAAAAATGGTCCTTTCTGGTGTCAGATAGCCCACAAAGGGGCAGATACAGACGCCCAAGAGGCAGATCTTAGCCCCAAGGCTCATACAGACCTAAAAAATGGGGTACTTCAGCCCCCAACGGAGGAGAAGACCAATCACAACCTTATACGAAACAGTCCCAATAACTTCCCCCTACAAATGCCAAGCTCTTACCTTTTGGCAGCACCCTTAAGAGGAAAGCTAGCACTTTTCTCACAAAATTGGCACAAGATCACCCAGGACAAATGGGTACTAAATATTGTTTCTCAGGGTTACAGGTTCCACTTTCACACCCTTCCAAAATCCAAAGGTATGCCGGACCTGCCATAAAATCAATGGGCAGAGGCACAAAAACAAATTTCTGCTCTCATGGACTTGAGAGCTATTCACAGAGTACCACAACAAGAACAGGGACAAGGATTTTACTCAAGACTTTTCCTGGTACCCAGAAAGGACAAAGCCTGGAGACCAATACTAGACCTGTCAATCCTAAATACTTTCCTGGATGTTCCAAAATTCAAAATGTTAACACTGCAGCAACTTCTACCCATGCTGGGCAAGAAGGCTTGGCTAGTTACTTTGGACCTCAAGGAGGCATACCTGCATGTCCCATCAGATAATCTTACAGAAGATGCCTCAGATTCATAGCTGGCTCAATGCATTACCAATTCTCTGCACTGCCCTTTGGCTTATCTACTGCACCCAGGGTCTTCACAAAATGCCTGGCACCAGTAATTGCATTTTGCAGACAAAAAAGAATTCAAATATATCCCTACTTGGATGACTGCCTAATTCAAGCAGAGAGAAAGGACATTCTACTAAAGCATCTGGCATTTGTAAAAAGATTACTAATTTGCCTAGGGTACACAGTAAACGAAAGGAAATCAAAACTAGTGCCCTCTCAAGAGATAATATTCCTGGGTGCATGCTTAACTACAACTGCCTAGATGGCTTATCCCACGCCAGACAAGCAAAGGCAACTGACTCATTACTTTCAAATGATGGCAACAAAGACCCAGCTCCCTGGGCTTCATGGCATCCTGCATTCTACTAATACTATATGCAAGACTGCATATGAGGAAATTACAATGGTATCTAAAAAGTGTTTGGACTCTACATTGCCACAGCCTGGAAACAATAATAACTCTAATTCCCTGCCTGCAACAGGAGTTTCGATGGTGGGCACAGGCCTATCACCACAACAAGGGACAGCCTTTCACTTTACCCACAGCCAGGCAGACAATAACAACAGATGCATCGGATTATGCCTGGGGGGCACACATGGCAGGAAAATGTATTCAGGGCATGTGGCCCAAGGAACAAATGCATCTTCACATCAATCAAAAAGAGATGCTAGCTGTACAGAATGCCCTGACAGCCTTCAAGGATCTACTACATCCAGGACAACTACTACTAAAGACGGACAACACCACAGTAATGTGGTACATAAACAAGCAAGGGGGCACACATTCCTACCCCCTCTGCAGGCAAGCCATGACTTTGTGGAACACAGCACTGACCTATCAAGTACATCTGTAGGCACAATTCCTGCCAGGAATGAAAAATACACTGGCAGACAAACTAAGCAGAAATCTCATGGATCCTCACGAATGGAAACTAAATCCACAGGTCTTCAGCATGATAAGGAAATGGGGATGCCAGACATAGATCTTTTTGCCTCCCCTCACAACTGCCAACTACAGAGATTCTGTACAAGAACTTATTGCTCACAAGCATGGAAAGTGGATGCTCTATCATTCAGGTGGAAAACCCTGACAGTTTATGCCTTTCCTCCACTGCCTCTTCTTCCCAAGGTAGGGTTACCACCTGTCCCACTTGAGGAGTCCTCCTCCTTCAGTTGTTGTGTCCCAAAAAAATAAAAAAATGGCAAAAATGTCCTGAGATTTTAGGACAAAATTATTTCCTATATTTTATGCAATAGTTGCATAAAACAGTTATTCTCTATCTGAAACTGAAATGTTATAAAAAAGAATATAAATAACTAAATGCTACAAACAAGAGCTTTTTTTTTTTTTTAAAAAAAATGAAGTTCTGTCCTTTGTACTGGCCGTGGGTATGTTTCAGCCTGCAAAATCTGACGTTTGTACCAAAAATGTCCCACTTTGGACATTTGAAAAGGTGGCAACCCTATCCCAAGGTACTCCTAAAAGTCAGACAAGAGAAGCCAAAAATGATCCTGATTGCCCCAGACTGGCCACACCAGCACTGGTACCCAATCCTAAAGAGTTTGTCTCAAGGCCCAGCCTGGCCTTTACCTCAAATTCCTCATCTTCTGACTCAACAAAACAATCAGATTCTGCACAGTCAACTCAGAACCTTAAATCTGACAGCATGGCAGATAATATAACCACTCAGACCACACCTCTTTCTAAAGCTGTTATGGATGTCATTTTAGAAGCCAGGAGGCCCAGCACTAGGAAATCTTATGCAGAAAAATGGAAGAGATTCTGTGCTTGGAACCAGGCACAAGGATTCAAACCACTTGTTCCAAATATACCTCAGGTTTTACAATACCTAACTGAGATGCTGGACAAAGGCCTATCCTTCTCATCAATTAAGATCCATGCCTCTGCCATTTCAGCTCATTAACATACTGAACCTACAATTTTCTCTCATCCACTACTAAGACAGTTTCTCAGAGGGGCAAAAAACATAAGACCCCCAAGGAGAGCGCCAACACCTACTTGAGACCTCAACTTTGTTTTAGAAAAACTCACACTGCCTCCTTTTGAGGCAGCCAATACAGCTGATATAAAATTCTTATCATGGAAGACTGCTCTGCTCCTAGCAATAACCTCAGCAAGAAGAGTCTCAGAGTTACAGGCATTAATGGCAGTGGAACCTTTCATCATATTTCATCAGGACAGGGTCTCTCTAAGGACAAACTCAACATTTATGCCAAAGGTAGTATCCAGTGTGGCTCTCAACCAAACCATTCATTTACCAACATTCTATCCAAATCCCCAGAATAAAGGGGAGAAACTTCTGCATGCTTTGGACATACACAGACAGCTACGATTCTACTTGGACAAAACAAAAGCTTTCAGAAAAACTGAGCAACTGTTTGTAGCTTATGCTGCAGGATCACAAGGAAAACCTATCTTGAAGCAGACTATTTCAAAATGGATAGGACACTGCATTCGCTTCTGCTATTCACAACATGGCAAGTCAGTGCCTAAAGGCATTTGGCCACATTCTACCAGAGTAGCAGCCACTTCAGCAGCCTTCCTTAGAGGAGTACCAACCAAAGACATTTTAGAGGCTGCAACCTGGAGTTCAGTGCACACTTTCACCAAGCACTACCACTTACCTCTCTACTCTAAATCCAGAGCAAGCTTTGCCACTGCAGTTCTGCAGGGTAGCCTCTCCTAATCCTATTTAGGCCCAGCCACCCAAACTCAGCTTTGGGATTCAACCCAAGTGTAATGACAGCAACAGTGAAACACGATGAACATAGTACAGTTGTGTACCTACCATAAATGTAGATGTTCCAGTGTATTCACTGTTGCAGTCCAGGTTACCCACCCACCACCACCCTTTTTCTTTGCTGGGTCCTTTCTGTACTCACTTCTATACAACCTATATGGTGTATTTACTTGTAGATGAAGGAAATGTTTATTTTAGTACATGCTTTTTTTTTTGGCATATTTTTTTCAGCCTACCTATTTGGGGGGCACCTGACATCTGGGGCAAGAAAAACTGAAGAAAGTGGCGTCAGTTGCATCTTTTATACCCCCGGAGCACTGACGTCAGGGAAGAGGTGACAGCAACCGACGCTGGACCTAGACTTTGGAATTCTGGCCAACTGCGGGTAGCCTGCCAGCAGGATAACCCAAGTGTAATGACTGCAACAGTGAATACACTCGAACATCTACATTTATGGTAGGTACACAACTGTACTTTCTTGTACAACCTTCACTAATTAAATGTGTAGCATATTATACATATTCTAAGTGTAGTAAGGTACTAAACAATGGGTGGTGTTATGTCCTTTGGGTCCTTCTAGAGGTTAATTGACTGCTCGTCTCTAGAGTCAAGCCTCCCACACTTGACTACTGGTGTGTACCATATGGTGTGATACAGATGAGTGGATGTTTTTGCTTGAATCTATTTTGACCTGATCAAATATAATTTTTTTCAGAGAGTCCTGCAGTTTGCCAAGTTAATATCTGGCAAACTGGGAATTGCCAGTTCTTTTATTTATTTATTTAAATTATTTTTTTTATTTTAATCAATTTCCATGTTTCTTAGAGAACTATTCAGTAAATAGCGCAAGGTTATGGAACAATTGGGGAGGGGAAGTTTTTCCTTACCTTTGTGTTGTACAGTCTTAAAGTCAGTAAATTTAGAGGTACAGTAAGAAGGGGTGTGAAGGGAGCGAAGAAGCTTTCCACCTACAAAAATGCTTGTCATTTTTGTTACTGTTACTCATTGGCACTGGATCTAGGTCCAGTGAAAGTCAACTTATGATTTGGCCATCTTCTGCCAATTGGATAACAGTAGTATTTCTGTCTGCACGTGGCATCTAGTACTCACATCTCTGTCTCTTTCATTGTATGAATTGTGGTGTTCATGGAGTGACATTCCTGTTAATTCAGAAAATGTCTTATAAATTGTGTAAATATCCTATGTGATGACCTCTCTTTCCTGTCCTTTTGTACTTTGATTGTATATAGCATTGCTAAAGAAACAGTTGAACTAAAAATAGGAAAAGTGTTGTTCCTATTGTTTTTATTTCTACAGATTTTTTTTCTTTTCTTCAGGTGAGAAACCGAAACCTTCTTATGAGCAGGAGGAGTCGCTTGAAATGATGGCAGCACGAATTGATAGAGATGTTGTAAGCTGCATTTTATTTTAACCTCTTAGTGTTTCATTTCACAATGCAGCACAATGTATAGACTTTTTTTTCAGTTTCAAACATAAAAACAATTTAATGGAGCTGTTGAGGCCATTATTATGGTTGTAAAGTGGTATAAAGTTTAGGCATGATCTGAATGAATTGAACACTTATTCCATAACTCATTTTTATGTATTACAGTGAATTGATTTTAATGTGCTGAAGATTTCTGTGTTAGTAAGAATATACCACTACTGTGTTTCCATTTAAAATCTGAAAACAGCACATTGTTGTATAGCAAAGATTTTTCTGAGCTGTTCTCAGTAAATCAGAGCACACAGTACCTCCCCTGTAAGATATCTAAATCAGTTAATTTGCAAACAGTATGATGAACTAAGCAGGTTATAATAAAACACAACCCTATGATGTGTTAGCACACAGTAGTGTATTGTTGCTTGTAAATATGTTTCATGAACGTTAACATATTTTGTGCACACTACAGTAGTGATAACCTGTTAAAGTATTGCAAAAATTTCAGTGAAATTCCAATTCTGAATGGCATCCTCCCCTTACTTTCCATATATTCTCTATTTTATTCTTTGTGATTCTAAAATCCATGTCAGTCCTTATTTGTATGCAATATGTTTCTTTTGGAATGCTTTTATGATATTAAGCTGTTTCAGTACTTTGCCTGACTTCGTAATTTTCTGCCATGACATCATACATTGTTTTTGTTTTAGTAACTGTGATGTGACAGTCTGCATTATTTTTCATTTGGGGTCATTCTCCAGGTCTTCCCTCATGTTGTGCATATATGTGTGTGTGTGTGTATATATATATATATATATATATAGATATATATATACATATATAGATATATATATACATATATATATATATATATATATATATATATATATATATATATATATTATATATTTCTATATATATATATGTATATATATATATATATATATATATATATGTATATATATATAATATTTTTTATATTTATCCTCACCTTGGACCCCAATCAATACATACATCCAGTCCTCTGTGTAGACATTCAAAAATGTATACAGATTGAAGATTTCACCAAAAGTGTATCAGTGGAGTGACATTAAATCAGCTACATACCCAACTTTTCAGCATTTCAGAGTTATATGCACGATGCATCGGAGACCATCCAGGTGCAATTAACCATAGGCAAGACTGCTCTGCAAATTGTAGCATGTTACAGGCCACCCTCACAAACTCAGGAACCTCACATGGCCTTCCTGAAAACACTAGAGGGGATAAATGTATCACCAAACACCATCATACTAGGTGACTTCAATTACCCTAATATAGACTGGGAACACTACTCAAGCCCAAACACCCTAGCCCAAAAGTTCCTGGAATTCATAAACTCAAATGCCATGGAACAACTAGTCACCATCCCCACAAGAGGAGAAAACATACTTGATCTCATCATCACGAACATGGGAGCACAATGTTCAACACCGGAAGTATACCCCTCACTGGTGAGATCAGATCACAAACTAATCTCGCTGGAGGTCCTCATCCCACCCCCACCTGAAATAAAAAGACCACAGTAAAGAACTACACTTCTAAAGACTAGTGTGGTCTCCCTTAAGGCCCAAAACAGTACTCAAGGCACTGAATCACTTACAAATACCTTCTACCAGCACCTGCCGGACTGTATGGTTAAGGCACTCCCAAGCAAAACAAAGACTCTTTTTGTACCAAAGCAAGCGCCCACTCTGGTGGACCCCAGCCATAAACAAACTCTACAACAAAGGAGGAAGCTACTACAAGATAGAGCAAAATCCTTAAAAGGTAAGACACCCTTGATCACTATAAGTAAAAAACTAAGAGCTCTCATAAAATCATCCAAAGCAAATTTTGAGAGAAAAATAGCTAAAGACTCAAAGACAATCATAAGGCCTTCTTTAGCTAAGAAACCTGGGAGGAAACTCCCAGATATGCTCAGAACTAGTTCAAAATGATGTGAAGATTACTGATCCTACAGACATTGCCAACATACTGGCTGATAGGTTCAGTGCAAACTCTCCCCTCCCCCAAAAGGAGAGATATCTATTGCAGCCCCCAAACATCTCCAAAAGTGAGAACTGCTCTCTCCAAAGCAAAAACACAGCATCCATGGGACCTGATGGTGTCCCGGCTGTGTGCTCCTTAAACCCACAGCTAGGACAGCTGTTTAATCATAGTCTTACCTCTGGATAGGGGTGGGCACTGCAACTGTGGTCCCACTTAGCGGTGTGCCTCCACCGACCCTGGAAATTACCGGCCCATTAGCTTGACAAGCCTTATCTGCAAAGCCATGGAGAGGATCATAATGGACCTCATAAATAAAGACATAGGGAATTTGCAGACTTTGGATCCATCCCAGTTTGGCTTTGTCAAAGGCAGATCATGCCTTCTAAACTTGGCTGACTTTTTCGAAACAGTCACCAAAGCCATTGATGAGGGAAAGGCAGTCCATACAGCCTACCTCGATCTGGCGAAGGCCTTTGATACAATACCCCACTCGGGCATCATTGAAAAACTCAGCTTAAATGTTAACCCATACATCACAAGATGGGTTGCAAACTGGCTGAGTGACAGAACCCACAGGGTCAGAGTTGCTGGCGCCATGTCAGACTCAAAGCCTGTCACAAGTGGTGTACCACAGGGCTCAGTCCTGGGCCCACTCTTGTTTGGCATCTACTTTTCTGAAGTACAAGCAAACACAGGAGGGTTATGGCTGACAAAGTTTGCAGATGACTGCAAGCCATAGTAGAAAACACATCTGACACAGATATCCTTCAGAAGGGTCTCACAGAAACGGATAACTGGTGCCAGAGCCATGGCCTAAAGTTAAATGTCAAAAAATGCATAGTCAAAAACAAGGTTACTAGCTACCAAATAGGTGGCAATCCACTGAGTACAGAAGAAGTTATCAGGGACCTGGGGACCCAGGTTGATAGTAGTCTGTCATTCGACACCCATGTAGCTAAAGTAGTTAGGAAGACCTTCTACATTGCCCACCTTATCATGAAGGGATTCTCATCTAGATCAAGGGAGGTCATAGTCTCCCTATACTCATCACTCATCAGACCAATGATTGAGTACAATGCCCCATTCGAATGTATCTGACCCGACACTTGCAGCAGCTGGAGAGGCCACAAAGTTCCTCACCAAAAGGATAAAGGGTCTCAAACATCTGTCCTATGCTGCCCGACTGAAAGAACTCCAGCTCTATTCAGTTCAGAGGTGACCTTTGCCTAACATACAAGGCCATGTCAAACCCAGATTTGATGAATATGCTTCACCTCAAAAATCTAGATCCGTCAGAGCCACAAGGGCGGAGACTTAAACCTCGACACGGCTATTATATAGATAGATTCATCACCCAAAGACTCCCTATGCTGTGGAATAAAATCCCGGTATATGTGAGGCAGAGCACCTCGCTGGCCTTGTTCAAGAGAAATCTTGACCAATGGATGGGAGATCGCAGATATACCCCAGGGATTACCTCAGTGTCACTGCTCAACAGAGGCACAGCAAAATAATGGGTATAGTTCCCCATACTAAAGGGGTGGCGAAAGCCACAAAACTATGGGCTAGGCTTGTAAATGCCCTCGGGCAGATAGCCTAGTATGAACCTATGAACCTATGAACCTATATTAGCTAAGGCTCTTGCCACCCCCATAGTGCCTTTTTTAGGCAAGGCTCAAAAGACAAAATTACCTCCTTAGAAAACAAAAATGGAAAAAAACTAAGGGTAATGCTGCTCAACGCCAGAAGTCTAAATCTCAAGATGCAGGCACTCGATGCACTCCTCAGTATGGAGAACATTGACGTCTGTGCAGTAACTGAAACCTGGTTCAAGGCTCCTGAGAGCACCCCAGTGCTACCAGGCTATACCTCGTATCATGCTTTTTGGCCCCAAAACCCGGGCCGAACCACAAAGGGAGGGGGAGTGTCCATATTCATCAAGGACACCCACACCTCCAGGTTAGTAGCAACACATGAAGCATCAGTGACCATACAGGTGCAACTAACCATAGGCAAAACTGCTGTACAACTGGTAGCATGTTACAGACCACCCTCCCAATCTCAGGAACCCCACTCAGCCTTCCTGAAGACATTGGAGGATATGAATGTATCATAAAATACCATCATACTGGGAGACTTCAACTACCCAAACATAGATTGGGTACATTATTCTAGCCCTAACACCCTAGCCCAAAGGTTCTTGGAATTCATAAATTCAAATGCACTGGAACAACTAGTCACCTCTCCCACTAGGGGAGATAATATACTAGACCTGATCATCACAAACATGGGGACAAAATGCTCCACACCGGAAGTATACCCCTCACTAGTGAGATGTGACCACAAACTAATCACCCTGGATATACATATCCCACCTCCACCCCCAGCACAAAAGACCACAGTGAAAAACTTCTCAAAAGCAGACTTCACTCTTCCTAAGACTGAGATGGTATCCTTTAAGCCCACTGGGCCAGTGGATACCACATCCCACAATGCCGAATCCTTCACAAATGCTTTCTATGGACATCTCCAAGAATGCATGGATCATGCAATCCCAAATAAATCCAAGTCCCTCTCCACCAAAGGCAAGCATCCTGTCTGGTGTACCTCAGCCATAAACAGATTGTATAACAAAAGAAGGAAGCTACTGCACGACAGAGCAAAATCCCATAAAGGGAAGACATCTCTGATCAACATTAGCAGAAAACTACGTTCTCTCATAAAAACATCCAAGGCCAACTTTGAGAGAAAAATTGCTAAGGACACTAAAGATGACCACAAAGCCTTCTTCAGCTATGTTAGAAACCTGGGCGGAAACCCTCAGATATGCTCAGAGTTAGTTCACAACAACAAAAAATACACTGAACCCACAGATATTGCCAACATTCTGGCTGACAGGTTCAGTGCAAATTTCTCCCCTCCCTCACCCCCAAAAGAAGAAATACTTATCCCAGCTGAATGTAATCTCCCTGTCATCTCAAATGTCCAAATGAGAACCGCCCTCAACAAAGCTAAAAACACAGCATCAATGGGACCTGACGGTATCCCAGGTTGCGTGCTACGTGAACACCAAGAGGAGCTAAACCCGCACATAAAAATGCTATTTAACCTTAGCCTTACTACAGGACATGTACCTGAACACTGGCGTACAGCAACAGTGGTCCCACTCCACAAAGGGGGTACCTCTACAGACCCTGGGAACTACCGCCCCATAAGCTTAACCAGCCTGGTCTGCAAAGCTATGGAAAGAATCATTATGGAACTCTCAAACAGAGACATAGGGGACCTACAGACACTTGACCCCACCCAGTTTGGCTTTGTAAAGGGCAGATCCTGCCTTTTGAATCTGGTTGACTTTTTCGAAACAGTCACTAGAGCCATTGATGAGGGCAAAGCAGTCCATACAGCCTACCTGGACTTGGCTAAGGCCTTCGACACAATACCCCACTCAGGCATCATAGATGAGCTCAACAGCTTAAACGTAAACCCTTATGTCACTAGATGGGTTACAAACTGGCTGAAGGACAGAACCCATAAAGTTAAAATCGCTGGAGCAATGTCAGACTCAAAGCCAGTCACAAGTGGTGTCCCACAGGGATCTGTCCTGGGACCCCTCTTGTTCGACATTTATTTCTCAGATGTTAAAGCAAACATGGGAGGGTTGTGGCTGACAAAGTTCGCAGATGACTGCAAACTAGGCGCCATAGTCAATACACCAGCGGACACATACATCCTACAAAAAGGCCTTACAGAAATGGACAACTGGTGCCGGAGTCACGGCCTTAAACTAAATGCCAAAAAATGTATAGTCATCCCCTTTGGGAAAAACAAAGTACCCACAAATTATCACATAGACAGCAACCCACTGAGTATGCAAAAAGTAATCAGAGACCTAGGGACCCAAATAGACAGCGACCTCTCATTTGACACCCACGTTGCCAAAGTGGTTAGAAAAACATTCTACCTTGCACACCTCATCATGAAGGGATTAACATCCAGATCCAAGGATGTCATTGAACCCTATACTCCTCCCTCATCAGACCCATTTGGTATGTACCTCGCCCGGCATTTGCAACAGCTGGAGAGACAACAAAAGTACCTCACCAAGAGGATCAAGGGTCTCCAACATATGTCTTATTCTGCCAGACTAAAGAAACTCCAGCTCTATTCAGTAGCATACCGCCTGCTCAGAGGTGATCTCTGCCTGACGTACAAGGCCATATCCAATCAGGATCTGATGGACATGCTCCACCTCAAAAAATCCAAATCCATCAGGACCACGAGATCTAAAGACTTAAATCTCGGCACAAGTATGAATAGGACATGCTGGAGGGATAGATTCATAACCCAGTGGCTTCCCATGCTTTGGAACAGGATCCCAGTTCAAGTTAGGCAGAGCCCCTCACTGACTCTCTTCAAGAGAAATCTTGATGAGTGGATGGGAGATTGTAAGTTTACCCCAGGGGTCACATCTGTGTCACTACTAGACAGGGGCACAGTAAACTAATTCTATTATATAAGGGAACCTTCACTGTGTCACTACTAGACAGAGGCACAGTATTCTAAATCTATTCTGTGCATTTTTGTACCATTTCATGGGGTGGCGAAAGCCACATCACTATGGCTAGGCTTACAAATGCCCCAGGGCAGATAGCCTAGTACTAAACTATGAAACTATATTCTAACTTAGAAAAATTCTGAAATGTCCATGCTGTGCTACTGAAGCCTACACACCAAAATCACACACATATGTTATCTACCTAATTCTAAACACCCTAACTAAATCTTACATTTAACCAGAGAAAATGAGAACACCACCACGAATCCAAAAAATAACTTGATATGGCTGATAATCCAGGAAACGCAGCTCCAATATTAACAGTTCAATAATTTAATGGCATGATACTTCACAAAGCACGTAGAACACAAAAATTCACATATAAATCCACAGATAGTAATGGTTGAGCGCTTTCATCTGCTACCACAGATTTCATCAGAACCTTGAATGATTCAAAGACCATAGTTTATATAGTGGTTTAGGCGCCAAAAATAATTGGATGATTGTTAAATAATTAAACTTAATTTCTCAAAACACTGAAAGAATAAGAAATTCCTTTCTATTAAAATTAAACGATCCTATACTGTGAACATTAGATTTAAGTTAGGTTAAAAACACATAATCTGCTAAGGAATGCACAAAGCTTCCTAATAAATAAATGCATACTCTTTGAAAGTGCATGAGTGCTAAAATAACAAAAAACTGTTTCATACATATATCTACTGAGATAGATGACACTATAGAACCATAAAAATAAAATACAGTGTTGAGTATAAACATCTACGGTACATAAAAATACAATATAATAATACAATATAAAATATGAATTAAGAATCAACTAAATGCATCAAAAATACTTCGTGTATGAAGAAGGAGTGTGTACAATAATATGACAATGTATAAAAATATATAATATATATAATAAATATATAAATAGTAATATAATTATAAATATAAATATAAATATAATTATAAATATAAATATGAATATATATGTAAGCGTACATGACAATATAAAATAGTGACTAGAAAAATTGTATGTAGTTGATGCAATGGTAGAATGTAACCCTATATTCAACTATCCAAAATAAGGAAGGGTTTTATGCTTACATTTATTTCAAGAAATGTCAAAATGCACTCTAACCATGGATTAAAAAGGAAGACCATACTAACCAGTCAGAAACAGGTATTACCAGCAAATTGCCCCCAAAACTATATCTATAAATTAAACTACTTTAAGCTACTAAAATTATATTTGTAATGTACAATTCTACTAAAAAGTAAAATGTCAGTAAAACCACTTTCCTTACCCTGGAGAATAAAAATACATTACGTTTACAACATAAACTATTTAAAAATTCACCCCCCATGAGATAGCCTACTTATAAAGAATTCTATCGAACCTATACATGTAGTTGTTTAGTGGAAACTTATATAATTAGAACCATAAATGGGATACGTTGGCATGTTGTTTGTATGATAAATTATACATCTTGTATTGTAGGGTTGGGCATCTCAGTTTGTGACTCATGGTCTCACCACTTATAAAACACTTAGAACCTATAATGCAATATATTTCATTTATCACTCACCAGACTGTCATGTATTCCATGTTTATGTACAGCACCGGCATATCATCAAGACATTTTATACAATGCTCTTTATGTCGTTAACTCTTCCCAATTATTACTATAATTCCCTCTCTATAGACATTGAAGTCCCAAAGAGCAGGTTTCCCTCACCTGAATCAGAACAAGTCCTGCACTAGTCTAACAAAATAATTAGTAACGTCATAAAATATATAAAACAGAAATGGACTTGCCAAATAGCCATTTGGAAAATGGAATTACAACAAAACTAACTCGATCATAAATAGAAAAACGAAATCAAATAGCTGAAATCCTATTTAAACATTAGAAACAAATTGTCCCTTGGTAATCCTTACTCATACCTCTCAACTATCCGGATTTTCACAGAATATCCAGATTTTTGCCTCACCTCATATTTTTGGTTTGTTCCTCATGCAGTTTGTAGCCTTTTGGAAATTATTTGAGGATTGAAGTCAATAAATAATGACAGATGTTCAAGTTTCTGACTTCATAGCAATCAGAAAAATGGCAATACAAAACCTATATTTTTAGCAACTTTCTAAGATTATAAGAGCAATATTTAAAATTGGTCCCTATTTTTGGGCCTTTGTACCCCCATACATTTTACCTTTGTCCAGTATTCTTGTGCTAACAGGTTGTGAGGCATGTCCTTATTTACCTGCACTACTAAAACAGTAACAGATTAGTACTACTGAGTTACATGAGACCATAAAAAGTTAAAAATAATCTCATAACCACAGTAGAAAACAACCTGTGAGACAAGCCATAAATAAAACTGGAAACTCCATGAAGCCCTGCTCACTAGATGCATCAGTAACATTATCATACCCCATTGAAATGAATGGAAGCTAGTAATTTGTATTCAAAAGTTAAAGGATAAGCGGGATGCCTGGATTTGGAATGTGATCGATGATATTTTGAATATGCAATACTGTTAGATTAGGGAACAATATTGTATGACGTGTGGCTTTGCCACTTGTGATGAAATGTATTTGCTGCTCTTACAGTAGTAGGTATTTCATGCATCACACTCCAGACCTTCACATATTCCATACATATCCTTGTACAATATTGTTTTCTTTATTATTTTCTTTCTTTTTTTTTTGTATTTAAGACTGTGCTCACTCTGCTGGGGTAAACTAGTGGGCTCAGGGGATGGGCATGAGGTTTAAGGCTGGGGTTGGTAGGAGATGACATACTATTTGTATACTTCCTGGGGGAGTACTCATTCCACAAATCATCTTGTAGGATAAGTGCATTTTTTATTTGCTTTTAGGCTTCTTACATTCTATTAATTTACCCATACCACTTCCTTGCAAGCTTTAGGTCCCCCTCTATGACCCAGGAAAACCCATACCATGTATTTAAACTTAACTGGAAACACTCACCATCCAGCCTAATACTGTATTCATGGGCAACTTTAATTACCCCACTATTAACTGGTAATCGTATATGACATCAGATGTGCAATCACGAAAATTCCTGGATTGTGTAAACTCAAACTCCCTGGACCAGGTTGTCAGTACACTGACCAGGGCGCAAACATGCTGGATCTGATCCTCATATGGGAGAGTACTGCAACCCCCCCTAGTGTAACATCATCTCTGGTAAGGTCAGACCACAAAATGGTCTTCTTTGAAGTAAAAATAAAACATGGAACCCCAACTAACACTGTAATGTCCAGAAAATACTCTAAGGCTTACTTTCTGCTATTAAGTGATAACTTGGCAAAATTTCAAGCCCCCATAAACCCTGAGAACACTGCTGCCAATGTGGAACTGTTCACATAAACCCTCTGCACACATGTTAATAGCAGCATAGAGGCAGCTGTGCCCACCAGGAAGAAGTACAGAACTAACTCAAAAAGCCACCCTGTTGGAATCACAGCCTCAGTAGACTGTATAACAGAAGGAAGAAAGTGGTGTAGCACCCAGTAGGATAAAAGCATTCTCATCATACCTTTTAACCTGGAAACATCAAAAATCTGGACAAGGCCCATGAAAAGTAGGTACAAATCTGTACGCTGACTAACATCTAATTTGCATATATACTTATGTAACCCCACCCACTCCTGTGGAATTGTGGGATACCAACTTTCAGATGCAAACTGAAGACCAGACAACCAAAATATGGCACCAGAGTCCCCTTTCAGCCATTCCAGTGTCCCATTACCTGGCCATTTTGCCTCATTTACCATAAAAACGCAAGTCTTTTCGGCTTTTCCCGGTTAGGGGTCGCCATAGCGGAACTCCAGTCCGCTAATGATTGGCAGTAGATTTTTGAGTTGCCAGCCCAACCTTCAGCGAAGGCGCGCCCATTCACGCATGTCTTTCGGAGGCCACTCGACTGTGGGGAGGACATGCAGACTCCACACAGAAGGCACTCCAGCTGAGAATCAAACAGGAGAACCTCTTGTTGTGAGGCAACAATGCTACCACTGTACCGCCGCAGCTTCCATTTACCATAAAAACTAATGTGTGTGTACTGCTTTACTAATACAATGATTATTTGGATTTTATTTTTACATTTTACAGCCCAGTGCACAAACATCAATAGACATCTGCTAAACAAGCAACACTGTCCCCCAATGAAAATAGACTTGGCATTAAAACTTCTCTGCCCTTGAAACTCACATTCATTGAAACAGCATTGAAATCCACACCACATTTAAAGAAAATGCATTTGGCCAGTGGTGGATAAAGATTACCTTTGGGCTGTTTTCAAATCATTGGCCCCTTGCACACAAAACAAGAAACATACATGTTTTCTTTGATACACTTTCCTGACTTTATTAAATTATATTCCTTGTATAATACAGCACACTTGTTAGACAGAGCGCATTTTACATTTATTGTTTTAACATTTTTCCAGTAGGCTATATGCAATGAAACAAAATGCATGAACCAGTAATGACAAAACTGCCCAATTCAAAACATTTCCATCATAAAAGTCTACTTCCAGTGTGCCCACACCCACACTATAAATAGAATGACAGTAGTGTAAGCCATAGGCATCTTGCACAGCTTCTCACATTTATTTTCAATTTCAGGTTTTTTTTTGGGGGGGGGGGTTACAAAAACCAGGGACACATTTTAAACACTGGTTGTATAATTTTGGAAAGTTACTAGAATAAAATGTTGTGTTATCCCCATGCATTGCACTGGCAAGTTTTGAACCCAGGACCCTGTACACTACATACCACTATGCCAAATTAGCAGTTTCCTGAAAGATAGGAAGACTGAAACTTAAATGGCTATCATTTAGTGAATTCGGTTCTCACTTCTCACCTTAGCTCTCAACCTCTTTGCACAAAAAACCTGGTCAAAGACAGTAATGGGGGAATACAGCCCCAAAATAGGGACAAATTTCAAATACTCAACTTATAAGAAAAAAGAGGAAAGAATTAGAAAATTGCTAGAATAAAAGGTTTTGTGTTACTATTTATATTCCGAAGAATATGAAGTCTGAAATTCAAATGCCTGACATTATTTAATGAATTCAATTCTGCAGTGATTTGCCACAAAAATCCTGAAAAACCACAGATTTTATGAGGAACATTTACAAGTGGTGGTGGCTAGGGACTTTAGGCTCTTTTTACCCTGTACCCAAGGTACAGGGTTTGAGCCTGAGTACCTTTAGCCACCAGGTGTGTTACAATGGGGGCATTTTCTTACACACACACATCTGCTTATAACATAGATCATAGCTCTAGACCCTTAAGGGCACAAGGGTTGAACTTGGCTAGACTTAAGGGCCCTAGGGCCATTAGCCTAGTAACGTCCTATTAACTTATGAACCTATGTCTTTTTCTACTTGACATTTACTTGTAAGATGTTTTTAATAACTCCTTACCTTATTCCTACAACTTGAATAACAAGTTCTTCTCAATTTGGATGTTTAAATATTTTATACTGCTAACTTCCATAAATGGCATATTATTTACTATGTATGGGTAGCAAGAATTTATTTCCAACAAAATGAATCTCCTCAAATTTTTTTAACATTAAACTCCATTTTTTAATTGATACCTGGTCTGTAAATCATCTAAACACTGCTGCAGACTATATAGATCTTTTATGTTAGTAACCACTGATGCTCTTTTTGTATTAACTGTAAACCTGCTAACCTAGATGTCATTTTACAGTGGAAAACCTAACTTAAAGATGGTAAGCAGTACCTGGCCTAACACCAACCACTGTGGTACCCCAGAGACAACTCTTTTTGGTGATGACATAGCATCCCTAACTTTAGCCCTTCATATTCTATTTTCTAACAAATTCTTAATCCATTTAGATATAAACATACCTACCATAATATTCACCATTATTCGTAAAACCTCCACATCAAGGACAAAATTAAAGGCATTGGTCATGTCCAAATACAGCACATCTAGTGGGAGTCCTATATCAAAGGTTTCCCAGACTTGCTAGTAAAACACAAGACCTTTCTTCAGTAAACATGTATGGATATTCATGTTAGAAATTAATGCTCCTGCCGTAAGTTCACATAGAATGCACTCAAAACTAGAGGTGGGCAAGCCTGAGATTAGAGACAGTTAAGAGCCAAGTCAGAGCTCAAAGTAGGAGAGTAAAAGAGCAACACTGAGTTCCAGTCACATCTGCATAAATGTGTGTGCGCACACACACACACACACACACACTTACTCTGAAAATAATATATACAGTTTCAGATTACTTCTCTTCAGTTTCAGCTTCTCTGTGATAAATCCTTTCTGTTCAGCCACCAGCCAGGAGCTTCTAAATAATTTAAATCCTTCCATTTTAGCCAGGCAATTAATTCCTTCCGTTTTACCCAGGCGGCTTACAAGTAAATAAACTAAAGCCTTCCATTTTACCCATACAGCCAGGTGAGCATCTAAATTAAATACTGTCTGTTCCAGAGCCGTTCCTGCTCGCAAAACATTTGAAACAAGCAGGAAACCTGGAAGTACATGTGCTGCAAGCTCAATTCCGACAGGCTGATAGCCCTGATAAGCTGACGTCATTGCCCAGGCGATGACTTCAGTTAAAGCGTTAAAAAAAAAGCGAAAAAAATAAAGAAAAAATCGGAAATGAAGGGAATCGTGGCACGCCATTATTTGGACCATAAAACACGGTAAAAACCGAGTAATTTGGGACAGTTGGGAGGTATAATTCTTATCAAAATAAACAAGTAACTCCCAGGTCAAATAAAGTCTACCAAAGCAAAATTTGAGGTCTCCCAAGCCAAGGACAACCACAAGGCATTCTTTAGCTATGTCTGTAACCTCAAAGGCAGTACATGCTCGTTGTAAATGACACCACCTATACTAAGCCAGAAGATATAGCAAACCTACTGGCCAACAGTTTCAGCTTCAGCTTTACCGCCTTTCTCCCCTTTAACTTCCCCTCAGGAAATACCACTAAATATAACACTTGGACTGTTGCTAGGGAACAGGTCCATACTGTTGTCTGTAAAGCCAAGGACACTGCATCAGTGGGCACAGACAATATCCCAAAATGCCTTCTAAATAATGTGAAACATGACCTATCAGGCCCTTTGGAACTGCTTTTTAACTGTAGCCTCCAAACCAGCCTCATGCCCCACAAATAGAGAACAGCCACATTAATCCCTCTGCAGAAAGGTGGAGTATCTACAGACCATGGAAACTACAGACCCATAAGACTCACCAGTTTCATATGCAAATCCATGGAAAGAATTATTGTGGAAATGATAATGACATAGGAAACCTCCAGACATTGGACCCAACCCAGTTTAATTTTGTCAAGGGCAGGTCATGCCTTCTCAACCTGGTTGACTTATTTGAAAAGGTCACCAAAGCAATGTATGAGGACAGAATGCTTCACACTGCCTACCCTGACTTGGCCAAGGTGTTTGGCACAGTACCTTCCTCAGGGATTGTTGACAAACTCAAGAGGTTAGGTATATACCCTTGTGTCACTCTGTGGATAATCAGCTGGCTCACAAACAGTTAGAATTGGGGAGTTCATCTTTACAAAGTGGCCAGTCACAAGTGGAGTTCCCTCAGGATTGATCCTGAGACTGCTCCTTTTTTGCATTTACTTCTCTGAAGTCACGGCCAGTGTCAGTGGCCTCTAGCAGAGTATATTTGCTGATGATTGCAAATTAGAAGTAGTCATAGTATCCTCCCACTGACACAGATGTTCCCCAGGAAGGGTTTACACAGACAAATAACTGGTGTCAGAGCCATGAACTAAAACTAAATGTCAAGAAATACATAATAGTACCCTTCAGGAGGTCATCCACACCAAGTAACTTTTATATCAATAACACACCCCTAAGAGCTGACTCACTAGTCATGGGTTTGGGGACACACACACAGATAGTAATCTAGCCTTTGAGTATCACATGCCTACAGTAATGAGGAAAGCATTCTGCGTTGTACAACTTATAGTCAAAGGTATGGCATCTAGGTCCAAGGAGGTCATTGTTCCACTGTAATCGGCATTCACCAGACCTATCATTGAGTACCTTGCCCCTTTGGTATGTACCAAAACAGGTACATTCAAAAACTGGAATGTCCGCAGAGTTTCCTCACTAAAAGAATACAGGGACTAAGTAACCTGTCCTATGCAGACCTCCCCAAGGCCCTATCCCTGTATTCTGTCTCCTACAGACTGTTGAGGGGGGAGATCTATGCCTGACGTACAAGGCATTGTCAGATCCCACCCTGATGGACCTCCTACATATCCATAAAACAAATGGCACCAGAATTACCCATTCTGAAGGCTTAAACCTTATCTGTGATATAAATAGGACCTGCTGGAGAGAGAGGTATGTATCCCAGAGACTACCCCTTCTCTGTACCAGGCTCCACATCCATGTGAAGCAGAGTTCCTCCCTAACCCAGTTCAACTGTAACTTGGACAATTGGATGGAGAACAAGAAATTCATCCCTGGTTTGGCACCTATGTTTCTAATGGACACAGGCAGCTTGTAAATGGTTCATCTCTCAGGCCCCTGCTTGTAGATTTTTCATTTCCCAAGCACCTGCTTATACTTATTACTGACACCAGAACTTGTCAGAGATTTGAGACACATGACTAGGCAGGGCCATTGTGGTCATTACCTTAATACACACCTATGAACCTGTGATCCCACTTTTATCTGGAATGGTTTAGTGGAAGTGATTAATTGTTGTGTAGTATGAGTATGTGAAAAATTGGCAGCACTAAAAATGTTTTAGAAATGCATTCATTTCTGGTAAACGTAGAGAAGGCTTTTAGAGCTTGAAACAGTAGTTTTTGTAACTGGCTTGTTGAATGCATACACTTTTGTTGTAATATGTACTGTAGAACTGTGCCTAACCCTCCTAAGTGTAATTTTCCTTGGACAACTGTGACCTTCATGGTCGTATTCCAGAAAGTCTCCATAGATGGATTTGTGCTGCAGCTGCTTTGTTTAGCAGTGACATTTTTATCACACATAATCTGACTACAGCCTCACAACCAAAGGTTTTCTTTGGTAGAACCATTTACAGGGTATGAATAAGTAAATTACCTAAACCTCACCCTCCTATGGTTTCTTTCTTATTTGCTTTTACTTATCAACATCTTGAGGTACCTATTTTAGAACAGTCTCCAAAGTTATATGAGGTTCAGTATAATAATAATGAATCTTCAAGACCTTGGTCCAGAAGTAGTCTAATACGGACGCTCCAAAACTTGGTTGAAGGATTTTTGGTTAACTTATTGTGGAATAAAAAGATATATGAAGGAGGCATATACAAAGGGGGGTCCACGTAAAACTTTGCAGAGTTTGAAGTTTTAAATTTATTGTTATAGAAAAAAGATGCGTTACTGCATACCATATATTTTCATGTTAGGAAGGATAGTTGCATTTTACCATCAGTCACTGTTGGGATAGATATATTTCCAATATTGATCAGTAACATTAAGATAAACTTCTTTATTTAAGCTATTGGAATTTAAAAAGGTTTGCATTAAGAGTCAACTTCAATGCAGTATTTTCTGCTTATATTACTAATAACTTAAATTTCAAGACCTTAAAGAAACTTGCAATTTCTGAGCAACCATAGTGAGATTATATGAAGGTAAGCAGACAACTTGTATAGATTAAAATTGGAAAATGTATATCTTGTGATGCATTGGTTTTGTATAGAATACCAGAAGACAAGAATGGTTTTGAAGGATATGACCAAAACATACAAATTTTTTCTTTGTAATGATCAGTAGTACATTTCATTGGGAAAACCTTACTGTTGGAGGATAAAGAATTTTAAGTAATAATGTCATCTGAATAACAGCACATTTTTCATCCTGTGAAAAACTTATGACTATCAAGTATATGATTAATGGTATTATAAACTTAAGCCTTAGCGCTAGATGAACACATTGTATTGCATTAACATTTAATGGAATCCATTGACTAGCACCATTGAAAATACATCCATTCCTAAGAGATCAACTAATTACCAGTGCTTGAGACTTAATAGTATTCCCCCTTAAGATTAGCAAGGAAGCTAAAAACTAATCTGATGAAAAAGTTTAGAAAACAAGTTGAAGGTTTAACTACAGATATGAGGGCATCACTAGCATACATTTTAAACATCCTTATTCAGATTGGCAGTTTGAGTGACAAAGCTACACAAACAGTAATAGAAAATAAAAACCATACTAACATTTTCATTGCTGATATTCTACGTGTTTCACTGTTGCAGTCATTACATTTGGGTAATCTGCTGGCAGGTTGCCCTCAGTCAGCCTGAATTCCAAAGTCTTGGGTCCTGCGTCGGTTGCTGTCTCCTCTTCCATGACATCAGGTCGTCAGGGGTATAAAACATGCAGCCGATGCCATTTTCTTTAGTCTTTCTTGCCGCGCGGTGCCCAAAGCAGAAGCATTTCGCAAGTGCCGGTCATCCGACTACTGAAATATTCATGTTTGAGTTTCAAAACCGAAGTCTTCACTAAAGCTAAGTACCCAGTTGGGGAAACTTTTTTCTTGCTTTTTATCGATGTCAGAAAAAGTTAATAATTGTATTACTTGTGGGAAGCAAATACCTCATAAGGATTTCCATTTATACTGTATTCCTTACCGTAGGCCCTGATCACAATGTGCCTGGCTGTCGGTTTTGTGCTAGATTTAACCAATGCACTATTAGCGTCTGTATATTTTCGCATCAAAGTATTTTGGAAACAGATTTAACTACCTCGAAATGTCATCAGATAGCAATCTGACTACCGGAGTACATAAAAAACGCAAAGAAAAGGACAGAGAAAAGCAGTTGAGATCCAAAACCGACGACAAAGCTTCTCCTAAGCCAGTTGCCATTTCGCCAGTACTCAGTGAGGCGCTTTCGCAGCCCCTGATACCCGCTACCTTCTAGTAGCAGGCCTCTACCGACACCCATGTGGAGTCGGGCATGCCGCAAGATACTCAAGGTAATGGACCGACGGCTGTATCTCCCTCGGATGGGTCCGGAGCTGCTAAGCAGGCACCGGCTTCTGAGGGTGTATTCAGACCTCAACATTTGTATATGAAACAGACGACAGCTGCAAAACCAAAGACAAAAGCAACTTCTAAAACTAAAAAAACTGACGCATGAGCCACGTGCACAGGCCTCTATGTCTAAAAAACAGATGATCAAAATGGCTAAAGACCTTATTACCTTGATCAGGGGTAAACATCCCCCTCCAGATAAGTGGCCTAGGCAAGACACTGACTATGAATCTTCAGATCAGGTTTCTATTTCTTCTGATTCCTCTTCTGATCAGGAATTATCTATACCTCCCTATGAGGATTCTGATGCTGAGGAGTCTATTCCATCTGCATCTCTTCCTGAGGATTATTCATTTGGAGAAACATTGCATACCTTGAGGGAGCATTTTCACTGGGAGAGTCAAGACTTCTCAGAATCAAAAAAGAGGCTCAGGGATTTCCTTCTTCTCCCTCAGCACAGGCCTTTAGCCATTCCCCCTGTCCTAGACATTGTGGATGATGTGTTTTCTGAGTCAAGCTTGTCCCCTGACTCCTTACCTCCGGCTCCAAGTAAGCATGACAGATATTACAGGGTCCCTGACTCACATAAATTTTTATTTAGAAACCCTGCTGCTGATCCTGAAACTATTTCACAGGGTCCAAAGGGAGTTAAGGCCTTGACAGCAAGAAATCCTACCCCCTCTGGCAGAGATTCAAGGGCACTGGACAGATGGGGAAAAAGGTTTATACATCTGCAACCTTGGCAATCAGGGCCTTAAACTGTCAATTTCATATGCTTAAGTGTCAACAAAATGTTATGGGATTACTGAAACAGAAAATGATGTTGATTTCAGAATGTGCAGAAAATAAAGAATTGCAGGAATTATTGCATGCAGCTGAACAAGTGGGAAAGCATACTATGCAATGTGGTTTTGATTCCTTAGAGGCCTCCTACAGGGTCGCAGTTACTGATCTGTGATTAGGAGGTATGCCTGGTTAAAGGAACAAAACTTGCCTGATCATGTTAAACCTAAACTGCTAGATGCACCTTTACAGCATGATTTTCTGTTTGGTATTAAGGCAGAAGAGGTTTTAAAGAAAATGGAAGACAAAGCTAAGTCTATGCAAACTGTTAAAGACTTCTTACAAGTGCAGCCACCAAGATTCAGAAGACACTGGCCTACAAAAAATTGGTCCTTTCCTGTGTGAGACAGAGTTCAAAGGGGCAAATCCAGACATCCTAAGGGTTCCAGATACCAGGCGCAAGATTCATACAGGTCAAAGCAATGGGGCGCCTCCACCTCCAAATCTGGAGGAGTTAAAGTGCAAGCCTACAGAAAGCAATCCCAATGACTTCCCTCTGTCTACACCAAGCAGTTATCTTTTGGCAGCACCCGTAGGGGGAAGATTTGCACTTTTTGCTCAAAATTGGCAGTTAATAACCCAGGACAAGTGGGTACTAAACATCGTATCACAGGGATACAGATTCCATTTCCACACTCTGCCAATGGCAAATGGTTGGCCAGATCTGCCAAAAACTCAATGGGCAGAGGCATAGAAACAGGTTACGTCCCTCATGGATATGAGGGCCATTCAGATAGTACCAGAACAGGAAAAGGACAAGGTTTATACTCAAGACTGTTCTTGCTACCCAGAAAGGACAAGGCCTGGTGGCCAATACTGGATTTATCGATTTTGAACACATACCTGGACATTCCAAAATTCAAAATGCTGACTTTGCAGCAGCTTCTGCCCATGCTGGGCAAGAACACCTGGCTGGTGACTTTAGACCTAAAAGAGGCATACCTGTATGTCCCAATAAGACAATCATGCAGAAGATACCTCAGATTCAAGGTTGGCTTAATGCATTACCAATTCTCTGCACTGCCCTTTGGCTTATCTACTGTGCCCAGGGTCTTTACAAAGTGCCTGGCACCAGTAATTGCATTTTTCAGACAAAGAAGTATACAAATATATCCTTACTTAGATGACTGTCTCATTCAAGCAGAGAACAAGGACACTCTTCTTCGACACCTGGCATTTGTGAAAAGGCTTCTAATATGCCTAGGGTATACAATAAATGAAAAGAAATCACAACTGGTACCCTCTCAAAAGATAACATTCCTGGGTGCATGCTTGAATACAACTGCCCAGATGGCTTACCTCACCCCAGACAAGCAAAGGCAACTGACTACTTACTTCAAACTGATGGCAATAAAAACCCAGTCTTCTGCAAGACAAATTCTGCAGGCTCTGGGCTTCATGGCATCCTGCATCCTACTGATTCCATATGCAAGACTGCATATGAGGAAACGTCAATGGTACCTAAAAAGTTTATGGAGTCAACATGCTCACAGTCTGGAAACAATGATTCCTCTCATTCCCTGCCTGCAACAGGAGTTTCTGTGGTGGGCAAAAGCATGTCACCAAAACATGGGATGGCCCTTCACTCTATCCCTAACCAGCCAAACCTTAACAACAGACGCATCAGATTATGCCTGGGAGGCCCACATGGCAGGAAGATGCATTCAGGGCATATGGACACCAAAACAAATGCATCTACATATCAACCAGAAAGAGATGCTAGCTGTTCAAAATGCCCTAACAGCCTTCAAGGACTTACTTCATCCAGGCTCAATTCCTGTCAGGAAAACAAAGCACTCTGGCAGACAATTTAAGCAGAAACCTTATGGATCCTCACGAGTGGAAACTAAATCCACAAGTCTTCAGCTTGATAACAGAGAAATGGGGGAGCCCAGACATAGATCTATTTGCCTCCCCTCACAATTATCAATTTTAAAGATTCTGCACAAGGACTTATCACAGACAAGCATGGAAAGTGGATGCCCTATCCTTCAGTTTACGCCTTTCCTCCTCTGCCTCTTCTCCCCAAGGTCCTCCTAAAAGTCAGACAAGAGAAACCAAAGATGATACTAATTGCCCCGGACTAGCCCCGCCAATACTGGTACCCATTCCTAAGGAACTTGTCTCAATACCCAGCTTGGACCTTGCCTCAAAGACCACAACTACTGTCCCAACAAAACAATCAGATCCTGCACAATCAACTACAGACCCTGAACCTGGCAGCATGACTAATCATGTAGTCATACAAGCAACACCTCTCAGTAAAGCTGTGATGGATGTCATTTTGGAAGCCAGAAGATCTAGCACTAGAAAATCTTATGCTGACAAATGGAAGAAATTCTATGCCTGGAATCAAGCACAAGGAACTGATACAGCAGAACCAAATATTCCTCGGATATTGCAATACTTAACTGAGATGCTTGACAAAGGCCTATCTTTCTCATCAATTAAAATCCATGCCTCTGCCATTTCGGCTCATTGTTGCCTCACAGGTAGACGTTGCCTGTTCGATTCTCAGTTAGAGCGTCTTCTGTTTAGCGACATGCGTGAATGGGCATTCCTTCGTTGAAGGTTGTGCGTTAGGCCCGGCAAGCCAGTATGTAAAAAAAAAAAAAAACGCTACTGCCAGTCATTAGCGGAGCGGAGTTCCGCTGTGGCGACCCCTAACCAGGAAAAGCCGAAAGAAAGAAAGAAACAAACAAACAATACAGAGCCACCAATCTTTTCCCATCCTTTACTAAAGCAGTATCTTAGAGAAGCCAAAAATTTAAGGCCTCCTAGAAGATCACCACTGCCTGCATGGGACCTCAATTATGTGTTGGAAAAGCTCACCCTGCCACCATTTGAACCAGCTGCTACCGCTGATATAAAGTTCTTATCATGGAAAACAGCTCTGCTACTAGCAATTACTTCAGCAAGAAGAGTTTCAGAGCTACAGGCCCTCATGGCTGTTGAGCCTTTTATCATATTTTACCCAGACAGGGTGTCTCTGAGGACAAATCCCACTTTTATGCCTAATGTGTAGACCCCCCCCCCCCAAAAAAAAAGAAAAATAAACTTCCATGCCTTCTAAGTCTTCAGTAGGGAGTGAAGCTTCACTTTCTTCACCTATGACTCAAGAAAAAATTTAATTTCATCAACTCTGTTCAGGTAGCCTAAAACATATCAGTATAAACTTTTTACCAAGATGTAGTCCATCTAATATTGATTTTGGAAGATGATTAACCAACATTATTTCTCCCAAATTTAATGCAGAGAAATCACTTAGCAGCTTCTTATACTACAGTGCTGTAATACAGTCCTGTGACTTTCCTTATAATGACAAAACACTTTTTATGCCATTTGGCCATCATGTTCTCATCCTTTCTCAACTCAATAAACTTCCATTTTATTCCTGCTGACTGGGCGAGCAGTAAAGGAAATTCTACCTAACTGAAAATAACCTCTTTCAATATGAACGTACTGTTGGGATTATCATTTGAAGCATCAAGCATATTGCTATAACTTGCATTTCCAGCCAACTTGCATGTACTTGTTGCCATAAAATATCTGGATTCATGTCTACAACCTAGTTTTGAAAATGGTAACACCCCAACCAAAACTTCTTCATACTGGAATGAGAAACTAAAAGATTATAAACAGCACTCTGTAACATTTGAGATCTCATATGCATTTCATGTTCACAAGCTAGAGTTATTTGGTGTTGGATATTCCCAGCTTGACACTTCCCTCTGGCATCATGAAAAGGTGTCCCTATGCAAGATACATGTAGTTTCTATAACTAGCAATCCAGTTTGCTTGATGTAACACTTTAAGAATATAGTTACATCAAAGGTATCCCTTTGGTATGCAAACAAAGATCCTTACTTGTTCCCTTACGTAATACTGACTGATTTTATGTGTTAACATCCTGATTGGTCTTATCACATTCCAGAACCTGCACCAGTGCAGTGCTGCCCCTGTGATCTAACCCATTGTTTATAAGTAATTCCTGCTCTCCCCTTATGAACCATGTACCTCATCAGTAAAACCCAGCCTTTATAGACAGCTTCACTGAACTTAGCCAGCAGTCACAAATGGAATGCTCCTCAGAACTTTGGATGTGACCAAATTGTGATCATTCCACTACCCCAGTTAAACAACTAGCAACTTAGAATTTAAATGTTTTACCTTCTGACATTCCTAGCTTTTCCTGCCAGCATTTTCAGGTAAGGTTGCATTGCTATGTATGGCACTTTCAGTACCCTATTCCTAGCTAAGGGCTGCAATGTTCTGTCCTTTTTTTTCATGATCCTCCTGGATCTCCACTAAGTGGTCTTCTGTGTCCTTCTAAAGCAATGGAGAAAACTTCTCTGGCATTATGGGTTTAGCCATTGAAGTGGCTGTTAATCCAAGTGCATTCTGTTTGTTGCTTTTAAGACCTTATCCTTAACTCCATTCTGTTGTGGTGTCCTCCTGTACCGGAACCAGGTAATTTCACAGGTCAATCACTTAAACCTCTAATGACTGACATGATACTGCAAGCTGTGTGTCAGAAGTATAAGCAACAAGGACTGGTGACAAATCACAATAATATAGCTTATTCTCTTCGTGGCTGCTATGTGGCAGTGATTCATGAAATACACACACACACACACGTGTGTGTACACACACACGTGTGTACACACACACACACACACACACACACATATATCTATATCACTAATCTTGTGTGTATATATATATATATATATATCTGGGTTTCTTACTTTTGGTTGAATGGACACAAGATTAGCAAAATGGTTGATGGCCTGCATCTGTGTTAGATCGACAGTCCCTGGGTAGGGGGATGTTTTCTTTCCCCCAAAATTGTGCAATAATCTAGGAGTTAGTAAATGTAATTAGCAGGGGGTGGAGATGCCTGCAAAACACTTTCTTTTGTTTTTTGCCTGCTTTAGGGGGCAATCCTCAGAGCTTGGACAGTACCTGTCAACATTCAGCTTTTACCATTTTGAAGCTGACTTTATGGATGTCGGTTTTGCTTCTGTTCGTTTAGACCGACTGCATCATATAGATTTTTGTGTGTGTGTATATATGTGTGTATGTATATATATATATATATATATATATATATATATATATATATATATATATACACACACCCATATGAGCACATGCAAAATACCCAGTATTTGGCCTAATGGCTTAATAGTACATTGAGTAATTATTGTAAGCTTAACAAAGACTGAAGTTGCCTTCATAAAACAAGCTATGGCTACAAGAAAAAATGTCTGGGTACTTGGTTATATGATAAGGATAAAGCCTGAGTGAGTAATGTAGTGGGTAGTGAAATTCTAATTTACTCAAGTGATATATTAAATGGAGCTGGATGGACACTTTTTTGAAGAACCAGAACCATGACGTTCTTAGTCTATTATGATGTGTCAGACCTCACTTTATCTGTTTATGTAATGCTGCTCTTAACATGTGCACATCAATGTACTGTTCTGAATTCATTTACTAAGTTTGTGTGCACCCTTCTTTGACAAGTGTCATGAGATTCCATAAGCTTTCACATGGTCTGCCTCCATATCCATGTACAGACCATCATATGACGTGTATCTAAACAACTGCAGGGTGCATCCCCTTCATGCTCTAGGTAATGGAACATAAGTCCAAGTGCTTACTGTGTGGCAGAACACAAAACTGCCTTATTGTCCTAACTTCCAAGATGAAAGTGCCTACTTTCTTAACTCACTTTATTGCATTTCATGACTTACTGTATCTTGGTCAGTAATGAGCTATTGGACAGTGCAGTACTTAAGTCTTACTACAGATTATTTCTTTGGTAAAACTTGAATCACTGCATGACTGGAAAAAGCAGTACTGTAAATAAAATCCCCGTCTGATTTGTCGTGAAGTAGGTCCAAGTCTGTAATACTTAACATCTAGTGGTGTGTGTGAATCTGTAAAAGGAAGTGGCCATACATTCTATCTGAAATCAATACAGAGTTAGAAGATCAGGCCTTGCACAGTACTTTTCAACTAGCACAAGAGATTGGGGGAATATCAATTTCTTAATCCATGCTGGATGAAGTCCTTGTTCCTAGGGTCTGTGCTCCCACTTTGTAGTATCCTAGGTGGTCATGTGTCTGGAGGAACCAGTGAGCACATAAGAGATGGAGGCTTGTTAGTGCAGGGCAGATGAGGGCCAAAAAATAACTGTTAATTGCTAAATCTTTATTTTTAGTATTCCAGGAACATAACTAGACAGCATTACAGAGACCACTGTCTGTTAAGGGCTCTAGTTACATTATCATCTCACTCGTTTATGGAACAAACACTTTCACCTCTGCAAGTGAATGAATATTACTTTTTATATGCTGCAGGACAGTTGTCTTCTGTTAAATTCAGCATAAGCATATGTAGCTACCCTGTTCTTAATTTAAACCCTGCTGAGCCTTTCTTGATCGACTGCATCATAGTAAAACACAGTGTTTTACCTTTTACTTCATTGTCATCTGATGACTTATGAAAGACCCTACAAGTTCCACTAATTATTCAGCAATGTATAGTTATGAGATTGATGCCATGTGATTGTAATTGTGCTGCACTGGAGGCAGCACCTGCTTGCAGTCCTAAATTCAAATATTCATTCATTTGTCAGAGCAAGTCTGTGTTAAGTTTTTGTAATAACCAGTTTCATCACATATTGTATATTAGTTGTCATACAGTTGTTATATTTAAACCCGCGGTGGTGGTGCTGCAGTAGCATTGTCGCCTCACAGTAAGACGCTGACCGGTTCGATTCTCAGCTAGAGCGTCTTCTGTGTGGAGACATGCGTGAATGGGCGTACCTTTGTTGAAGGTTGTGCGTCAAGCCTGGCAAGCCGGTACGTAAAAATCAACTGCCAATCATTAGCGGACCGGAGTTCCACTGTGGCGACCCCTAACCGGGAAAAGCCGAAAGATACAAACAAACAAACATAGTTGTTATATTTAATTACATAACCTACCATGCAAAACAACATGTGCCTCCCTTATGGTGTTAATAGTACATCTGATGATTATTTTTAATATTTTATAGTATCAGCCATCTTTGTTCTGCTTTTGGGTCAAACTTGGAATGTCAGTCATCCAGTGATATTATAGTGCTGTGGGATCTGGGCACATGCTCGACTAGCATATGTCCGAATCACAAATCATCAAAGACACATACACGAAAGTGCTCAACATCGACAAGCGCTTCCGTGTATGTTTGCCTGTTTCGTAGATTGGACTACAGTGCGGGTAAGGGAATATTCCCTTTTCCCCACTGGTAGTGCGATCTCGGAGTGAGAATAATAAAGTAGGGGGTGTGGGGGTGCAGGGGGGCAAAGCCCCCCTGCAGAAACAGATTTTTTTTTGAACTACACATACACGGAAGCGCTTTTTGATGTTAATCGCTTTCGTGTATGTGGGTTTGATGTTTTGTGATTCGGACATATGTGTCCTAGACCCTGTGCTGTATATACAAATAACATGTCTCAAAGAACTGAGATATGATGCACTATACTTTCATGGTACTCATAAGTCTGGTTATTCTTGTACTTCATTGCTCTTATATTAATCTAATGAGATACACCATGTAATAGAAAACATTTCAATGAGTTTGTTATACCTGTATGGTAACTTTATCAATCCATGTATGTTGTAGATACTTTATATCCTATGCAGTCTAAAGTTATTTGCAGCTATAAATAAAACTAATAGAGGATACAGCTCAACACAATCATATACTTCAATACTAATTAACTGGGAGACTGATAGTCACTCTTTTATTATGGATAAAATCATATTCTCTGTACTTGCACATTGTTTATTTTAGGATGTACCAATATTCTCCCCATCCTTTTCTGTAAAGTGTACAACCAGACAACTTATTTCTCATATTAGGACCTTTAAGGAGCTAATGATTTAATAAGCATTCACTATTTTCAAAGTTTTCTTTTTCTGGTTGACCATCTGTAGCCTTCGTGTGGAAAAAGACTCGGCACATAATGTCTCCATGTTAACCAGAATGTTCTGTCCTACTAAAGAAACAAAACATGACTGCACCCTGTGGTGTACATGACAAACAGGTAACTGCACCCCTGCACTGGATGAACTTGATTAGTGAATAGCTATTGGGACAGAGCTGCATGTGACAGATAAGACAGAGTGCAAAACGAAGATCACAGAATAATTCTTAATTGAATAATATCTTCCTAACAGCATCATTCATAAGTAAACTCCAGTAAATTCTTGAAGACCAGTATGTCATATCTTTTCTGCTGAACCTATGAATGTATGCTGAGCCAGTTGCACTGTCAAGTTAACACAAGTTTAATTTGGACCATGTTTTTAATCCAGTATCTCAGTATAGGCTAACTTTCTTTTATACATACCTTGTATTCCAAAAATCAGTAGCCACAAATGTATAAATTAGCTTTAAAAGAAAACTCTTATCTGCATATAAAGTTTACTTATAACATAGTTATTTGTCCTCCCTTTAATATCACCTAGATATTGTTTAGCATCCAGAAACCCTTTGTTAACCGTCAGATTCTTCATTTCTACAGCTTTCCCTGTCACAGACTATTAAAGTCTCTGCATTTTCCTTAACAAATTTCACTTTGTTTAATAAGGGATATCTGTTTCAGCTGGTTCATTTTCTGATTGATACTGCCTAAAATGTGACATCCTGAGACTGTTACCAGCTGAAATTAGTAAAGCACAGTTTAGCTGCTAAAAGAATATTTTTTTCCAAAGACTTTGTTGCTCTAAAAACATTTATTTGAAGAACAGAGATGTTATAGTGAAACACTATGTAAACTGGAAATATTCTTTTAGTAAAGTGATGCTTTTATCCATATAATTATACAGAATTGAGGACAGAATTAAACCTACCTGTGAAGGGACAGCTGTAACCTACAGGTGAGCAAACAAAACTGATTATCCTGTCTACCACGAGTATCAAGGATGTTCTGGAATTGTTTTATTGATAACAGTTTACTGAGTTTACTTTGCTACAAAACACAACATCTTTACAAATAAATTGCATTAGAGGGGAAAAATATTCAATGAATAGTGTTTATAAAGGATATGACATATTTAGCAGCCTCATATTTATGAAGAAAATTAAATTGAAGGCACAAAAGTAAGACAGAAAAATTACAATTTAAATAATATTCCATATAGATGTCCATGATACTTGGGACCCAAATGGTTTGGGGTGTGCGGCTAGGATTGAAACAGCCCTAGTGGCTGTTAGCCTAGTAACAACTTATGAACCTGTTAACCAAATAAGCCAAGAATCAAATATCTGTAAGAAATTATTTACATATGCATACAAAGTGCGCATATTTAAAATCAAGATCAGTGTACTGTTGGAATATTCCCTCTGCCTACCTTACTAATGTCTGCTAGCCCTAATGCTTTCTTTATCCCTAACCTCCAATGCTTTACAAAAAAATGAAAACTTTTCCCTAACAGCACCACTACCCAAAATACTAGGAGACTCTATCCATACTGTGTTTGTAATACTAAAACTATCCCTTTACCTTGCTCCTTTTTCCAACCCTAACCTGCAAACACTCGCATACATATGCCAACCTTTAATGTTAAATCTTTTGGTATATTCAAAAGTTTCAGCATTAACATACACACACTCATTCACATTAACCCAAAGCACATCCTATACAAAACACTTCTGTATGACAGTACCGAACCTACACATGACAAAAACAATGTTTGCTGTAGAAACACAGTGGTTTAGTCGTCTATTGATAAAAACATTTGACAGAGTGTGTGAGTAGGCATAAAATGATGTGTGTGTGTGTGTGTGTGTATTTGTAACTGAAAGGTTACTTCAGAGTCCTAAAGTATCTGAATGGCACTCTTAAGTACTAGTTGTGTAAACAGCCTCTTATATAATAATTCTCGCTCATACATTTTTTGGAAGTGCTACTGTCTTTATGCTTTTCCAAGTTATGAATATAAACATTGCCTTCCTCAATATAAGTGCCTTTCCAACACAGCTAGCTTGAAACATGGCAAATACCATAATGCACCACTTTATATGAACCACTCAGATTAAATGTGATGAAGCCACATTCATTTACTTCATGGATGCTTTGTGGATGATACTGTGTTACATGGATATTATCTTTAAGTAGGAACTAAAATAGTGTGATATGAGATACCAGGTCCATGTTGTTTAGTGTTCATTATACAACATTTCTAAAACTAACCACCAAATACTCATTTTTGTAAGACTAATTGGACACTTTTTCTGGTGGTAAACTGTACTTACTACACAAAAAAGGATCCATGTATATTCTCACAAGCAACTTCAGAAAATATACCGCCTCAGAAGATCTATTGCCGTTGAATGTCAAAACACACCTTCTCCCTTTAGTTACAATGCCTTCCTTGTGTATGTCTTCCAAAGGTTTCAGAATGGTAGCCAAATGAAGCTGCACTGACCCATGAAGAATCACTGCATATGTGGCACGAGCTGCAACAAAACAAATGTTTTATGTGTGCATATTCTCATATGCTGATCTACATATGTGCAATACATAGTCAAACTAGCAATGCTGAATATCAGCACAATTGCAGGACGTCTGGAATAAGTTTGGTTATATAATTCTTGTGTTAAAAAAATATAAGCCATATCCAAGTCTATTGCAGGCTGTTTATTAAAGCTGTTTTACAAATGATGACGTGGTCTGCACTCTTGTGGGAGGAGAGGCTGGACTCTGCCCTTCTGAGCTGGGAATTTCTGGTTAAAGGCTTATAGTGCCTGCATATTTGAACTGTTTCTTACTGAAATTGGTACACCTTGTTTGCTGTAGCATAGACTAGATCCAGGCCTGCTGAATGTAGCTTTGTTTGTAGGCTTGTTGTTTGTTTGCTTGCTTGTTATTTCCCTGAAATGCTAATTTCACCTAAAACACAGCTTTTCAGCACTTCTGTGGATCCCTAGTGATATCTGCATTGCTTACTGTACTTATTTCCTTGTTTCACTTGAAAGAAAGTTACTGTTTGTCATTTTTGCATTTAAGTTACCTGTAACACATTGCATTTAAGTTACCTGGCACTTGCTCACTAAATCAGCACTAAAAAATTAAAAGCACTACACCCTCACAAACTCCCCTTGAGTACCTTGTTCCCCATTGGCCCTTTTTTTTCAATTATAAAGGAATTCCCAATACTATTCTAGCATGTCCAAAGGTCAGTTGTCAATCTCCTCTCCGGTCCACCTGGTGAATCCGGGAATCTTGAGGCAATGTTACAACTGCCTTATGTACACAAACAACCCTCTCCTCCTCCCAACAAATTCCAACACATGTGAGAGATGCAACCATATAGCCAAACTGGAGGCTAAGCTCTCTCAACTCAGTACTGGCGTAACCAGTCAGGAGGAGAAGGAAACCACACTCACTACAATTCCAGTCTCACATAGACCTACCACGACAGCAAACCAAACACATAAACACACAAAAACATACTCGGAGGCTCTAAATAAAAATCTGCCTAAGCAGCAGAGACCTCCAAAGCAGACACCCAAGCAACCACTACCCCAAAACAAAACACGTGCAACACATAGCTCACAAAGCCAGTGTGACGAACAGTCACAGCCCTTAAGGCTAAACAACACACCTGATACACTTGTAATAGGTGACTCTATCATCAGGCACACTGACGTCCCGCTCACCAGGCTGAACAAGGAGAAGGTCATGGTGAGCTGCCTGTCGGGCGCTAGGATCCGCGACATAACACAAGCACTCAGGTCACTCCATGGCAAATACAAATATGACTCAGTCATTCTCCATGCTGGTGTGAATGACCTGAGATGTACCTCCCTTGACTACATGAAAATAGACATAGAGGAGCTCTCTGAGCATGTAGCCCAGGTTGGTATGACCCTGACCTTGAGTAGCATCTTACCCACACCAAGAATGATGCCACAATATGAAGACAAGATGATCAATTTCAACAATTGGCTTAAGTATTGGTGTCATTCAAAGGGGATCCAATGCCTGTCAGCCTGGGATGACATGCTCAACAAGCCACAATGCTTCGCTAGCAACAGCTTGCACCTGTCACCCCTGGGCTTTCGGATATTGGCAAAGGCTCTTGCTACCCCCATAGTGCCTTTTTTAGGCAAGGCTCAAAAGACAAACCCACCTCCATAGGTATCACAAGGGATAAGAAACTAAGAGTAATGCTACTTAACGCCAGAAGTCTAAACCTCAAGATGCATGCACTCAAAACTCTCCTTAGCATGGAGAACATCGATATCTGTGCAGTAACAGAAACCTGGTTCAAGGCTCCCGAGAGCACCCCAGCACTACTAGGTTATAGGTTCATAGGTTCATATTAGGCTATCTGCCCTAGGGCATTTATAAGCCTAGCCAGAATGTGTTTGGCTTTCGCCCCCCATTTTAAATTTATTTTGCTATGCTCTTTTTCGAGGTTAGTATACTGTGCCTCTGTCTAACAGTGACACAGAAGTGATACCCAGGGTAAACCTACGATCTCCCATCCACTCATCAAGATTCCTCTTGAAGAGAGTCAATGAGGGACTCTGCCTAACCTGGACTGGGATTTTATTCCAGAGTGAAGGGAGCCTCTGGGTTATGAATCTGTCCCTCCAGCATGTCCTATTTATTTCAGTGCTGAGGTTCAAGTCTCTCGAGCACGTAGCTCGATGGGATTTGGATTTTCTGAGGTGCAGCATGTCCATTAATTCCGGGTTGGACATGGCTTTATCGTCAGGCACAGATCGCCTCTGAACAGGCGGTATGCCACTGAGTAGAGCTGGAGTTTCTTTAACCGGGCAGCATATGGGATCTGTTTGAGCCCTTTGATCCTCTTGGTGAGGTACTTTTGGGGTCTTTCCAGTTGCTGCAGGTGTCTGGTAAGGTACATCCCAAAGGGCATTGTACTCAATTATGGGCCTGATGAGGGATGAGTAAAGAGGCACAATGACCTCCCCTGATCTAGATGTGAATCCCTTCATGATTAGGTGGGCTATATAAAATGTTTTTCTAACCACTTTGGCCACGTGGTTGTCAAATGAGAGATTGCTATCAACTTGGGTCCCCAGGTCCCTAATTACTTCTTCTGTACTTAATGGATTACCACCTATGTGGTAATTTGTGGGCATTTTGTTTTTGCCAAAGGGGATGACTATACTCTTTTTGGCATTTAGCTTGAGGCCATGGCTCTGGCACCAGTTGTCTGTTTCTATGAGGCCCTTTTGGAGGATGCTTGTGTTGGCTGGAGAGTCGATTATGGAAGCCAGTTTGCAGTCATCTGCGAACTTGATCAGCCACAGT
Source organism: Protopterus annectens (assembly GCF_019279795.1). NCBI lineage: Eukaryota > Metazoa > Chordata > Ceratodontiformes > Protopteridae > Protopterus > Protopterus annectens. The sequence goes on along the minus strand of NC_056745.1, from coordinate 1,101,092,371 downwards.
CCTTCCGTGTTGGCCTGTACCTCCGAGAAATATATACTGAACAAGAGAGGTCCCAGGACTGAGCCTTGTGGGACACCACTTGTAACTGGTTTGGAGTCTGACATGGCTCCAGCAATTCTAACCATGTGGGTTCTGTCCTTGAGCCAGTTTGTAATCCATCTAGTGACATAGGGGTTTATATTTAAGCTGGTGAGCTTATCTATAATGCCCGAGTGGGGTATTGTATCGAAGGCTTTGCGAGGTCCAGGTAGGCTGTGTGGACCACCTTCCCTCGTCAATGGCCTTGGTGACTGTTTCAAAGAAATCAACCAGGTTTAAGAGGCAGGATCTGCCCTTAACAAAGCCGAACTGGGTAGGATCCAGTATTTGTAGGTCCCCAATATCTTTATTTATGAGGTCCATGATGATCCTTTCCATAGTTTTGCAGACCAAGCTAGTCAGGCTTATGGGGCGATAGTTTCCAGGATCCATTGAGGCACCACCTTTATGGAGAGGGACCACTGTTGCTGTACGCCACTCTTTGGGCACATATCCTGTAGTAAGGCTGAGATTGAACAGTAGTTTTATGTTTGGGTTTAGCTCTTCTTGGAGTTCATGTAGGACGCAGCCTGGGACACCATCTGGTCCCATTGATGCTGTGTTTTTTGCTTTGGAGAGGGCGGCTCTTATCCGAGCATCTGAGATGTCAGGGGGCAGCACTCTGCTGGGATAGATATTTGCCCTTTTGGTGGGGAGTGGGGGGAGAAGTTTGCGCTGAACCTGTCAGCTAGGATGTTGGCAATGTCTGTGGGTTCAGTGTATTTTTTGTCATTTTGGACTAATTCTGAGCATATCTGGGAATTACCACCCAGTTTCCTAACATAACTAAAGAAAGCCTTGTGATTATCTTTAGTGTCCTGTGCAGTTTTTCTCTCGAAGCTGGCCTTAGACAATTTTATGTGTGCCCGTAGTTTTTTGCTAATACTGATCAGTGATGCCTTCCCTTTTTGGGATTTTGCTCTATCATTTAGTAGCTTCCTCCTTCTATTGTATAGTTTGTTTATGGCTGGGGTCCACCAGACAGGACGTCTGCCTTTGGAGGATTAGGTCTTGGTTTTATTTGGGATCGCATGATCCATGCATTCCTGAAGGTGTTCATAGAATGCGTTTATAAAGGATTCTGCGGTCTGGGCCGTATTTTCCACAGGCCCGGGGGCTTTGAAGGATTCCACCTCAGTTTTGAGGAGTGTGAAATTTGCTTTAGAGAAGTTTTTCACTGTGGTTTTCTGGGCAGGGGGTGGGGTCGGGATGTGAATATCCAGTGAGATTAGTTTATGGTCTGATCTTATCAGTGAGGGATACAATTCTGGTCTGGAGCATAGAGTTCCCATGTTGGTGATGATCAGGTCCAGTATGTTTTCCCCTCTTGTGGGAGTGGTAACAAGTTGTTCCATAGCATTTGAGTTTATAAATTCTAGGAACCTTTGTGCTAGGGTGTTGGAGCTAGAGTAATGCTCCCAGTCTATGTTTGGGTAGTTGAAGTCGCCCAATATAATGGTGTTTGGAGAGACCTTCATATTTTCCAGTGTTCTCAGGAAGGCCGAGTGGGGTTCCTGGTTTTGGGGGGGGTGGTCTGTAGCAGGCTATATACTGGAAGGCAGTTTTACCCACTGTTAGTTGCACATGAATAGTCTCTGATGCTTCGTGCTTTGCCACCAACTTGGAGGTATGGGTATCTTTGATGAATATCGATACTCCCCCTCCTTTTGTGATTCGGTCCAAGTTTTGGGGCTGAAAAGCATGGTATGAGGTATATCCTGGTAGTGCTGGGGTGCTCTCGAGAGCCCTGAACCAGGTTTCTGTTACTGCACAGATATCGATGTTCTCCATGCTAAGGAGAGTTTCGAGTGCTTGCATCTTGAGGTTTAGACTTTTGGCATTGAGTAGCATTACTCTTAGTTTCTTATCCCTTGTGATACCTATGGAGATGGGTTTGTCTTTTGAGCCTTGCCTAAAAAAGGCACTATGGGGGTAGCAAGAGCCTTTGCCAATATCCGAAAGCCCAGGGGTGACAGGTGCAAGCCGTCCCTAGTGAAGCATCGTGGCTTGTCGAGCATATCATCCCAAGCTGACAGGCATTGGATCCCCTTTGAATGACACCAGTACTTAAGCCAATTGTTGAAATTGATCATCTTGTCTTCATATTGTGGCATCATTCTTGGTGAGGGTAAGATGCTACTCAAGGTCAGGGTCATACCGGCCTGGGCTACATGCTCAGAGAGCTCCTTCATGTCTCTTTTCATGTAGTCCAGGGAGGTACGTCTCGGGTCATTCACACCAGCATGGACAATGACTGAGTCATATTTGTACTTGCCTTGGAGTGACCTGAGTGCTTGTGTTATGTGGCAGAACCTAGCACCCGACAGGCTGCTCACCGTGACCCTCTCCTTGTTCAGCCTGGTGAGCGGGATGTCAGTGTGCCTGACGATAGAGTCACCTATTACAAGTGTATCAGGTGTGTTGTTTAGTCTTAAGGGCTGTGACTGTTTGGCACACTGGCTTTGTGAGATATGTGTTGCACATGTTTTGTTTTGGGGTAGCGGCTGCTTGGGTGTCTGCTTTGGAGGTCTCTGCTGCTTTGGCAGATCTTTATTTAGAGCCTCCGAGTATGTTTTTGTGTGATTATGTGTTTGGTTTGCTGTCTTGGTAGGTCTATGTGAGACTGGAATTGTAGTGAGTGTGGTTTCCTTCTCCTCTTGACTGGTTATGCCAGTACTGAGGTGAGAGAGCTTAGCCTCCAGTTTGGCTATATGGTTGCATCTCTCACATGTGTTGGAATTTGTTGCGAGGAGGAGAGGGTTGTCTGTGTACATGAGGCAGTTGTAACATTGCCTCAAGATTCCCAGATTCACCAGCTGGACCGGAGAGGAGATTGACAACTGACCTTTGGACATGCTAGAATAATATTGGGAATTCCTTAATAATTGAAAACCAGGGCCAGTGGGGAGTGAGGGTGTAGTGCTTTTTATTTTTAGTGCTGACTTATATAATTGCTTTAGTGAGCAAGTGCCAGGTAACTTAAGTGCAATGTGTTACAGGTAACTTAAATGCAAAAACGACAAACAGTAACTATCTTTCAAGTGAAACAAGGAAATAAGTACAGTAAGCAATACAGATATCACTAGTGATTCACAGAAGCGCTGAGAAGCCACGTATTAGGTGGAATTAGCGTTCCAGGGAAATAACAAGCAAACAAACAACAAGCATATAAACAAAGCTAGCTTCAGCAGGCCTGGATCTAGTCTATGCTACAGCAAACAAGGTGTACCAATTTCAGTAAGATACAGTTCAAATATTCAGGCACTATAAAACTTTAACCAGAAATTCCCAGCTCAGAAGGACTGAGTCCAGCCTCTTCTCCCACAAGAGTGCAGACCACAAACCTTCTTAATGTAAAATAACTGGCCTGACGCTAAAGTGCTTAAACCAGAGCTAATACACTTTAAGAATAACAGACACTGGGCTCTCAATTAGCAGTTCCCAGCTTAGAAGGATGAAAGCTACCTGTCCTGCCACCACAGTGCATGCCACAAACCTTCCTAATGTAAAACAACTGGTCTGAAGCCCAAGTGCTTAATCCAAAAGACTTAGAATGATAGCTACACTTTAATCAAGTTACTACCAAGCAGTAATAAATACAATTGAATACTTTAGAGAATGCCTGGATTAGTGCTCAACTTACACAAACAAAGCTAGGTCCAGCAGGCCCGAATCCAGTCTATGCCACAGCAAACAAGGCGCACCAACTTCAGTAAGAAGCAGTTCAGATATGCATGCACTATAAGCCTTCAACCAGAAATTCCCAGCTCAGAAGGGCAGAGTCAAGCCTCTCCTCCCACAAGACCACGAACCCTCTAAATGTCAAATAATTGGCCTCAAAGCCCAAGTGCTTAAACCAGAATTAATACACTTTTAGAATAACAGACACTGAGCCCTCAATCAGCAGTTCCCAACCTAGAAGGATGTAAGCTACCTGTTCTGCCACTACAGTACAGACCACAAACCCTCTCAGTGCAAAACAACTGGTCCGAAGCCCAAGTGTTTAAACCAAAAGGCTTAGAATGAGTTACACCAAGCAGTAATAAATACAATTGAGTACTTTTAAGATGATGCAAAAGTAAAAAAAGTAGGTAGAAACACAAGTACAGTAAAAGCAGATGAAATTTTTTTTTTTTTTTTTTTTTTTTTCTGAACAAGTGCTGAGATCAAAGAAACAGATTTGAGTGCTGAAACTAGAAAACTGGCTAGTTATAAGAAAAAAAAACTAAGCTAGAAGGCTTCTCTCCAACACAGAAGGGCTTGGGGGCTCAGAAGCCTACAAATAGTGTATACCACTTAACAGGAAAGGCAGGAAACAAGCTTAAATTTTTTTTTCTGTTTCCCAGATGCTCTCTTTGTACACAGTAGGAGTGCCTGAAATCAGAATATGATCTCACTGCACTCAGTTGAGTGAGCAAAAGAGATGGGCCCAGAAGGAGTATCCAAACACAAATTTACAAGAGGGGCGGGCAGTTGCAAGGCCACTAAGATTAACACCAAAACAAAAACAGGGAGAGTGGGTGGGACTAACTGAAGAGCAGAGTCAAAACTTCCAGTTCAGTTAATATTCCTTCCACACAGTTAAATCAATTTAAATACTGTATTTTTTTGAAAAAAAAAAAGAGCAGATAAAGGTACTTAAATTCTCCTATACGTCCAGTTGAATATAGCAAGTTCTTAGCCAGCCAAAGCTGAGGTTTTTAAGCAGAAAATATTTCACACTGTACCACTTAAATAGGCAAGGACAGGAAATCAAAGAATGTGACTACCCCCACACCTGTAATTACTAGCAAATAACAAAATTCAGCAAACATTGACTAACTTCCAGTTCAGCTAATATTCCTTCCACACAGTTAAAATCAATTTAAATACTGTATTTTTTGGGAAAAAAAAGAGCAGATAAAGGTACTTAAATTCTCTTATACGTCCAGTTGAATATAGCAAGTTCTTAGCCGGCCAAAGCTGAGGTTTTTATACCTCATACCATGCTTTTCGGCCCCAAAACTTGGACCGGACCACAAAAGGAGGGGGAGTATCAATATTCGTCAAAGATATCCACACCTCTAGGTTGGTGGCACAGCACGAAGCATCAGAGACTATCCATGTGCAACTAACAGTGGTTAAAACTGCCTTCCAGTTTATAGCCTGCTACAGACCACCCTCCCAAACCCAGGAACCCCACTCGGCCTTCCTGAGATCACTGGAAAATATGAAGGTCTCTCCAAACACCATTATATTGGGTGACTTCAACTACCCAAATGTAGACTGGGAGCATTAATCTAGCTCCAGCACCCTAGCCCAAAGGTTCCTAGAATTTATAAACTCAAATGCTATGGAACAACTTGTTACCACTCCCACAAGAGGGGAAAACATACTGGACCTGGTCATCACCAACATGGGGACTCTATGCTCCAGACCAGAAGTGTATCCCTCACTGGTAAGATCAGACCATAAACTAATCTCACTGGATATTCACATACTGACCCCACCCCCTGCCCAGAAAACCACAGTGAAAAACTTCTCTAAAGCAAATTTCACACTCCTCAAAACCAAGGTGGAATCCTTCAAAGCCCCCGGGCCTGTGGAAAATACGGCCCAGACCGCAGAATCCTTTATAAACGCATTCTATGAACACCTTCAGGAATGCATGGATCATGCAATCCCAAATAAAACCAAGACCCAATCCTCCAAAGGCAGATGTCCTGTCTGGTGGACCCCAGCCATAAACAAACTGTACAATAGAAGGAGGAAGCTACTACATGATAGAGCAAAATCCCAAAAAGGGAAGGCATCTCTGATCAGTATTAGCAAAAAACTATGGGCACTCATAAAATCGTCTAAGGCCAGCTTTGAGAGAAAAAGTGCACAGGATTCTAAGGATAATCACAAGGCTTTCTTTAGTTATGTTAGGAACCTGGGTAGGAATTCCCAGATATGCTCAGAATTAGTCCAAAATGACAAAAAATACACCGAACCCACAGACATTGCCAACAATCCTAGCTGACAGGTTCAGCACAAACTCCCCCCCTCCTCCCCACCAAAAGGGAAAATCTCTATCCCAACAGAGTGCTGCCCCCCTGACATCTCGGATGCTCAGGTAAGAGCCGACTTCTCCAAAGCAAAAAACACAGCATCATTGGGACCAGACGGTGTCCCTGGGCTGCGTCCTACATGAACTCCAAGAAGAGCTAAACCCAAACATAAAACTACTGTTCAGTCTCAGCCTTACTACAGGATATGTACCCAAAGAGTGGCGTACAGCAACAGTAGTCCCTCTCCACAAAGGTGGTGCCTCAACTGATCCTGGAAACTATCGCCCCATAAGCCTGACTAGCTTGGTCTGCAAAGCTATGGAAAGGATCATCATGGACCTCATAAATAAAGATATTGGGGACCTACAGACACTGGATCCTACCCAGTTCAGCTCTGTTAAGGGCAGATCCTGCCTCTTAAACCTGGTCGATTTCTTTGAAACAGTCACCAAGGCCATTGACGAGGGGAAGGTGGTCCACACAGCCTACCTGGACCTTGCAAAAGCCTTCGATACAATACCCCACTCGGGCATTATAGATAAGCTCACCAGCTTAAATATAAACCCCTATGTCACTAGATGGGTTGCAAACTGGCTCATGGACAGAACCCACATGGTTAGAATTGCTGGAGCCATGTCAGACTCCATACCAGTTACAAGTGGCATCCCACAAGGCTCAGTCCTGGGACCTCTTTTGTTTGGTATATATTTCTCGGAGGTACAGGCCAACACGGAAGGACTGTGGCTGACCAAGTTCGCAGATGACTGCAAACTGGGTGCCATAATCGACTCTCCAGCCGACACAAGCATCCTCCAAAAGGGCCTCATAGAAACAGACAACTGGTGCCAGAGCCATGGCCTCAAGCTAAATGCCAAAAGTGTATAGTCATCCCCTTTGGCAAAAACAAAGTGCCCACAAATTACCACATAGGTGGTAATCCATTAAGTACAGAAGAAGTAATTAGGGACCTGGGGACCCAAGTAGATAGCAATCTCTCATTTGACAACCACGTGGCCAAAATGGTTAGAAAAACATTTTATATAGCCCACCTAATCATGAAGGGATTCACATCTAGGTCAGGGGAAGTCATCGTGCCTCTTTACTCATCCCTCATCAGGCCCATAATTGAGTACAATGCCCCTTTTGGGATGTACCTTACCAGACACCTGCAGCATCTGGAAAGACCCCAAAAGTACCCCACCAAGAGGATCAAAGGGCTCAAACAGATGCCATATGCTGCCCAGTTAAAAAAACTCCAGCTCTACTCAGTGGCATACCGCCTGCTCAGAGGCGATCTGTGCCTGACGTATAAAGCCATGTCCAACCCGGAATTAATGGACATTCTGCACCTCAGAAAATCCAAATCCCATTGAGCTACACGCTCGAGAGACTTGAACCTCAGCACTGAAATAAATAGGAGATGTTGGAGGGACAGATTCATAACCCAGAGGCTCCCTTCACTCTGGAATAAAATCCCAGTCCAGGTTAGGCAGAGTCCTTCACTGACTCTCTTCAAGAGGAATCTTGATGAGTGGATGGGAGATCGTAGGTTTACCCCGGGTTTCACTTCTGTGTCACTGTTAGACAGAGGCACAGTATACTAACCTCGAAAAAGGGCATAGCAAAATTAATTTAAAATGGGTGGTGAAAGCCAAACACACTCTGGCTAGGCTTATAAATGCCCTAGGGCAGATAGCCTGGTATGAACCTATGATAGCATAGAGCTGTACCAAGTAATACTTTAATGTGTTAGAATCGGCTTTTCTCTACCTCATGTACTTACTGTGCTCGCTGGCTAGCCAGCTATGTTGCAAGTTGTGCTTGTATTCTTGGGTTTATCAAGTGGTAATTAATGGGTTTTAATTTTCAATGACAAGCAAACTATGCATTATAACTTTTATTAAGTAAATGTAGGTACAAGTAGTTCTGATGATTGAGTAAGCAAATGCTATAAGTTACAGTACTACTGATAGCCTCTCTAAACTAAATCTCTTACTCTGAGCAGCATACAAAATAAATTCCTAACCTGGAATTAATTTTTTACTATATCTTGTTGTCAAGAAAGCAACAGTCCACAGAGCTGAGTACTGTTGCACACACAAGTAGAACCTGCTGTTATGAAAATAGCTTAGCTCATACTGAAGTAATTTACACCTAAGATAATGGAACTATCTTTCTATTATAAGGATCTAAAGCAGAGTTCAGTAAAACCTCTGTGACCTTATCCTGTCCAAAAGCTTATAGATAGTCTCCTCCTACTACCATGTTCTTTGGTGTCCATCCTGTTTCTTTTTATGTTCCCAGCTTGTCAACAGCCTAAATAGCAGTTTTGACTGATTTAGTTAGAAGAGACTGTTTAGCACTAACTATATGCCCCTCCCAACTCAGCCCCTCCAATCCTATCATTGTAACTGGTTCCATTGTGAATACTCATGTTATGTGTATGTGAACCTTACCAGTAAATCACTGGCAAGACTCAATAAAAAAATCACTGATGACTGTGAAAAAAAAATCACTAGCAAGACTCCGTAAACAAATTTTTTTGCAATCACCGAGGCCTCTTGTACCTACAATGTGAACGACTTTGCACTCCATCCTGCTTACTTACTTGCACAAATTCCAGGGTCATACAACCATGTAGAAAAGTGAAAACACATGCAGAAGTGGAATTTGTGCCATTGCTGTATTACAAACAGTGCTGGCAGTAACACTATGACAAAGCAGAATCAACAAATTTACAATCTTATCCACTCTACACTGATAAGGAAGCCATTTTAATTAAACCCTACTATGTCCTGCTTTCTTTGTCCTATCAATATTCTATTTCTTTTCACTCCCATTGTCTTCTGCATTTGGTTTTTGCCCTCAACATACTCAGGGTAACCAGCCTGTTATTTCTGAATATCTGTACAGACAAGTCAGGGCAGTTACCACGAAAGCAAAATGCAGATCATGTAGAGTACCTGTGCAAGAGTGGAATGAAAACACCTCCAGGAACGTAATAGTAAGTAGTTGTACAAGTTTGCATTTTGTAATTAAAATGCAGCCATTTTGTTTTGCAAGACAAACTTCTAGCTTTTATTGTGATGGGGGACCATCATCATTAGTGGCCTAAAGATTTAGGCAAGTGTTTTTTTTTTTCGTACACTGCAGTGTGGTTACTCATTAGAATCTCTTAACTTTTTTCATATGGACAGGTGTGATTTCAAGTGTGGATACAGTGTTGGGAAATTTCTAGATCTGGACAATGAACTTTTGGAATTGTAATTAATATTGAATTGTTATATAATAAAGTATGCAGTATGCTTCAGACTGTGTGTGTGTGTGTGTGTGTGTGTGTGTGTGTGTGTGTGTGTGTGTGTATGTATAAAGTTCCCAGTAGCTAAAAAAAAGTGAATTTCATAAGAATGCTAAATTTCTAATTCACAGTATAGCTGAAAATAGTTCTAAAGTTTTAATAAAATGATTTCTGCATTCTCGGGAGCATTTGAAAAGGAAAAACATTTGCAATATATTTTGGGACACTTGATTTTTGTTTAGTCAGAGCTTTCTGGCTGACCTCTCTGTATTTCACCAAGTTTTCGTATGGGACATGTTAATGACAGGTTGTAGCCAGGTACTTGGCAGTCAGGTATACACCAAGTAAGCTCATATGTACACATTAATCTTAAAGGGAGGAGATAGGCAACATTTTTGATCAGTTCAATTTCATAAATTCTAACTAACTAATCTCTTGAAGCACATAAACAAAAAGTAGTCAAATGCCACAGAAAAGAATATAATAAATGCCTCCAGTTATTTGTGAGTGCTGTATTAGTAACTGCACAATAAAAGGGTTTTGCATATTTATATATTTAGAATAGATGCTATAGCTTATAGAAAAATGGTACATATTTTAGGAGTTGCTAACAGCATAAAATATTGATAAAATATTGATATATCAACCTGCAATTCTTGGCTAGACCCCTCTTGGGGATTTATGTATTTGCCATGATGAAATATGCATTTTCTTAATATATATTCTGTGTTTTCACCACAGCAAATTTTAAACCATATCCTGGATGACATTGAGTGTTTCATCACAAAGCTTCAGAAAGCTGCGGAGGCCTTCTCAGAGCTATCAAAAAGGAAGAAGACAAAGAAATCCAAAAAGAAGGGGCCTGGAGGTAAAGTGCAGTGTATTCCCTTACATTGTTAAATTGAAAATGAAGTTGTGCACAGACAGAGAAATTTCATCACAGAGCGCCTATCTGTTCTTTTTCACTCTACCTAACCAATCACACGTGATGGCAGTTGCCATTTATTTGCTTTCCACTTCCTACTTTCCTCCTGCTTTGCTGTTATTACTTTCTACTTGTTTCTGTTCCTTTGTTTGATCTCTGATGGTGTGTAATTATTGACACTGCATGCACTAGATTTGTTGCTAAGGTGTTCACTCCTCAGTCCCAGGGCATGTTTCTGTTAAACCTACTTGCCTTTTTCCTCTCTTGAGCTCTGCAGTGTTTCTTTCACATTCCTTATAGCTATTACTAGCTGTGATTTCATTACTGTCACAACACTGGTCTTTGAAAAGGGATTCCTGTTATATTTTCTGTGGTGAATGAAATGTTTCTGTCATAGTCATCTGTTTCATTCTTTACTGAAATTGAATGTGTCTCTACATCATTCTCTTGTTTGCTTTTCTACTGCATGTATACAAATACAGGATTCATTTGTTCTTTCATTTGTTCTTTTACAGTGTCTACTTTTGCCTTAAGAGTCATTGTATTTACTGTATTTTCTCTAGCTGTACCTTGTATTTGTTTAGGTTGCATTCCATAAAATAAAAGCCTTTTGGGCCTTGCCTGCATTGTCAGTGACCTCTTACTTTTTTTTATTTTTCTTTTTATTTGCACCTTCCTCTTGCTTGCCTATACACTCGCCCACAATTTAGAATGCTTTTTTGATTTGTGGTGTTCCATCTGTTGTTCCAGTGAATGTTTTGTGATAAAACCAGCCTGTTGCATTTATGTCTGTATATATTCATCTGTTGATTCTGCACCCCGCATCATCACCTGTATTTGTAGTTTTGTAGCTCTAATCTGTACCAGGAATCAAACTGTATGCAAATTGTCATTACATTAGTGTTTCCTTCATGAAGTATGACTAGTTAAGATACCTTTCTTTAGCAGATTTATCTGAATGCCAAAAGTAACAGGATTTCTAATTGCTTCAAAACTTGTGTTGATGACGTAATGTTAGTATGATGCTACTACATTGCATTTTCTCTCATTCTCTAGTCATATGTTCTTTCTCCTTACTGAAGTGTGCACGTGTCCTCTGTTCCTGCCCAGTGATCATCACCTTTTAAAGGTCTGTTGAATGTAAGGTGTGCTTCCTGATATAACTACACGTGTATCATTTTTCGTAGTCACAATGTTAGGAAGACACGAGATGTCGTAACAGTTTGTTTTTTTTTAAACCCTTTTTATTGAGGATATTGTGAATGGCAAACATACATGCAAAAAGTACATTTCCTGTAGCTTCACAGCTCTGAGATAAAGTATTCAAATAAATACACATTATACAGACATTTCATCAATTGTACACCTAATTACCCAGAGTTTTGAAACTTGGCATCTGAATAGTAATGTGATTTCTAATGGGGTTTTTTTTGCAAAAAATTGTCTTAAGATTCTGTTCCCCATATAACCATACCTCCCAGCCTGTATTCATTAAAACCATAGCACTGCCATTAAACAAATAATAGCAGGGGGTTTCAAAAGAGAAGCACGTTCTTATTTTTCAAACTAGATGACCTTTGACTGCCAGGACCCCATATAAGTAGTAATAAAAAATCTTTGTATGTTTTTTTTTTGCTTATTTAATAGCAATTGTATTTTTAAATATACTTAACTTAAATTTGATTATTTAATAATTTATATACCATTAAGTAGATGTAATTTCATCAGAAAAAAATCAGTAACTCTGGGAGGAACAAGTCTAAATGTGGGGGGGGGGGGGTCAGAGTCATAGTAATATGCCTAAATCCTAACAGTTGAAAAGAGTGTTAACATGATCAGTTCATGCCACTGACCTTTGGCCCTAAGTGTTTTCACGGTGTCTTTATGTGTAGTATCAGAGTTAAACTACATGGGGATAATATATCTAGAGTAATACAAAGTATGCAAAAGTTACCTCGCACAAATCTTTGTAGTAAAAATAAAGCATATTCAAGTTACGCAAATTAAAGTTCTTTAACAAAACCACTTCACTTCACAAAGTTAAAATACAAAGGTAGAAAATAGAAGGAACGTACAAGTAGAAAATGAAGATACAAATCGGATATGAATGTATAAGTAAAGCACTGCACATTAGAAAATGGCAACTAAGTGGAGATCCATTTTAATACAGACCCAGACCAAACCTGTTAAGTTTTGTCCAGCATGAGGAAAACTGGGATAGGTTAAAAAAACTGCTAAAGTTGTTGTAACCCTTGGAAGTGCATGTGCTGCAACTGGAGACACAAGTGATTTGGTAGGCTGCAAGCTTTGCATGCATGCTAGTGTTAGATCATTTCCAAAATAGTGACATTAACATGCAGATGAATTAATGTAGGAATTCCCCTATTGAAACTGCATTCCAGAAAATAATGCAGAATGGAATTAACTTGTAAAACAAATTCTTTATTTGTAAAAATGGCCTTGTTAATTCTTGAAGTAGCAAAATGTACAATGTGATTCTGTTAATTCCTTGGCCTGTTTATTATTAATTTTTAAAGTAAAAAAAAAAAAAAAATATATATATATATATATATATATATATATATATATATATATATTTTGAGGTAACAATGCTAATTATTTTTATTAAGTAGAAAATATCTTTATTGAATTATCACTTATGACATAGGCGATCATACATTTATGTAAATACAAATAAATATTATTGACATATTTTCATTTGCAAATGTTATACATCACATATATTCTACTACACAGTACTTGTCATTCAACCATTACATAGCTCATTTAGTTCCTGCTTTTCCTTGAACCTCATTCCTCCTCCAAAACATTATTCTGCATATATTGTTTCCCAAATTCCCATTTTTGCTATGTAATTTGCTCCTACCCTTTTCTAAAGATCCCATTTCCAGCTCTTTTATCTCTGTTACTATATTCACTACTAAAAGTAAAATATATTTATCCCTATAAATAGCAGTCCTTTAGTTTTACTGTTTGGTAACAGCAGTATACTAATTTTACTGTAATTTTGCCACTTGAGATTTTCTTGCTGTTGCTTAGTTTGAAGTGTACTTTCTCACCAAATTCTTCATTACTTTTTGTGTATACTTGACAGTAAAGAAACAAACAATGAGGTAAAAAGAACAAAGACGCTTACAGCCAGGTGCCTTCATGTTTAATTTAAATAGTCATAAATTTATAGAGTTGAATTATCAATGAAGATGTCCAAATTCTGGTCACTGACACAGATACACAATTAAGTAAATGAGTAAAATATTTAAACGTGTACTGCTAACATTCATGTGCTCTCATCTGTAGTAAAATTGTAAATGTATTATGTAAGTAGTTTGGAAACAAGAAACCTTAAAGGAAAAGAACTGATAAGAAAATATCACTTTTTTTTCAAATATTGAGTTTATTTGTGCGCAGTGGTGCAGCGATAGCATTGTTGCCTCACAGCAAGATGTTCTCCGGTTCGATTCTCGGCTTGGGGTGCCTTCTGTTGTGCAGAGTCTGCATGTCCTCCCTGCGTTTGTGTGGGTTTCCTTTGGGTGCTCTGGTTTCCTCCCACATTGCAAAGACATGCATCTGGAGCATTTCTCCCCGGGCCTCCGCTGAAAACTGGCTTCGTTCCAAGTCGGACTTTCCCTGTTAACAAATGTAAAATAAATAAATAAGTAAATAAATGTGATGTTAACATGGTAGTTATTGGTTGTATCTGCAGTGCTCTTGCTAGATAATTCTTCAGATCTGCTTGACTGCTTGGAGAATACAGAACATCTTGTTGTTAATGTAATGGGAGAAAGTTTACTTAGTCTGTGGGACTGTGTCCCGCCACAAAAGATGCTTACTCAGTTATTTTTCAGATAATATTAGAAAGGTTATAAGAATCTTTTGAATGCAATGAAAAACATAGTTTGACACACTTAAGTTTAAAAAGACAGAACAATTGTCAGATGAGAGTATTGTGTGTTACTTGTTTAAACAGCCTTAGAAGAAATTGTAATTTTATAGACCTTAACTAAAAGTTGTTGTGTCTTTCGGCTTTTCCCGGTTAGGGGTCGCCACAGCGGAACTCCGGTCTGCTAATGATTGGTGGTTGATTTTTATGTGCTGGGTTACCAGCCCTGATGCACAACCTTCAACGAAGGTACGCCCATTCACGCTTGTCTCCAGGCAGAAGACGCTCTCGCTGAGAATCGAACCGGACAGCGTCTTACTGTGAGGCAACAACGCTACCGCAGCACCACCACCGCGATAACAACAACTAAAAGTTAGGGTGCGATTTAAGTAGGTAGTGTGTTGTTGAAGTTTGACACTATTTTTCTTACTTCATTAGAAGAATCCACACACTAAAAACACAGGTAACAAATCATTTTTGTTTAATAATAACTATACAATGAATGAGACAGTGCACAAAATTAAGATTCAGCAAATCATACATAAGTAATATAATGAAACTGTGAAACAGTTGAATAAATCTTCATGTAGATATTGTGAGGGAATGTGTCTAGTGAAGGGGAAGGTGTGTAATGCATGTGGTTGGATATACCAATTTACAGAACTATGCAAAGCAGCAAGAAAGTGTAAGAAACATCAACTGCTGACAAATTATAACAGAGCACAAAGATAAAACTGAGAGTACAGTCCACAGATGACGACTTAAAACAAACTACACAGTAAAACACACTAGAAACATTGATATATGTTTATACTTTAAATATCAATGATACATCAAGGAAATCTGAAGTAAAACAAGATTAGGAAACAAAAACAAATGCATATTTCTTAAGGTGTGTCAGAGAATGTAATTAGTGAATGCATTTACCATGAATTGTATATAAAGCAATATGAAGATATGTGAAGGCTGCCAGCCTAGCTAGATAGGATTTTGTAGATAATCCTGTCATTTGTAAATATTAATGTAAACCACATGCTTGTTTTCTTAAATGTAAGAAAATTATGGTAAATGTTGAACTTCAAAAATGTAACCACATTGCACTCTGCTGGAGGAAAGCTGATAAGTCAAGCATTGTATAATTGTTTGATCTGAAAACTCAGAATTAATGTGTGACACCCGTGCACTGGCCCAGCAATCAAGGAGCCTCAGTCCTCACCACTAACACAAGTGAGGGGCATCCACATTGGGGAGGATAACAAACACACAGTAAAGTACAATTCCCCTTAAGTGCACACAGAGATCAGTCAGTCTGGGGCTGGTTTCTCCCCAGATCCCCAATAAAACTCCCCACAGGCACAGCTATAGGGTCCAGATCTCAGCCTAGTGGTCAAGCTAAAACCTCCAGCACCCTCTCTGTCCAACCAGTGCTTCATGTCCCAGCCCAAGTAGCTGACATACACACACACACACACACACACACACACACACACACACACACACACACACACACACACACACACACACACACACTTTAAGATATGAGTTATATACAAACACACAGACACTCCTGGGGAAGGCTGGCACAGGTTCTCCAGCTGTGGCCCATCCTGCCAGGCTATAAGGTAGTAATCACCACCACCAACCATTATTTATCAGCTACTAATAAGGCCCCTATCAAAGGGTGCCCAGTTATTACTGTGCGATATATTATTATCCAGATGGTAAGTGTAACTGAACAGCAAGACTTATTGGAGTGGCTTAGTACAGTATCACTATATACATGCAGTGTACTCTACAGCTTAGATTATTTCTACACAAAACAGCCACAGTTGAGAGGTTTAAAAATATTTAATAATAAATAAGAACACAAGACAATACTTCTTACTACACAGTGCTAGTCAAGAGTTTAGAGATCACAGAGAAATGCTTAAAATAATACATTAGAAAAGTTCTGACATCAGTACAGAAAACAACTAGTCTAATCTTCCAATTTCCTAGCTATTTCTAAGAGAGACATTAAAGTCTAAGATCCTACTTGTATACAGAGTACAGGCAGAGTGCTAGTGAGTTGGATGTTCTCAAGACAAATACAAAATGCTCTGAGTCTCTCTCCTTAAATTGATAACACGGTACTACTGACTCATTTCAGATCCACCTGCACAATAAGTTATTTGCTGTAATCTGGACTGGGTAACACAGGGGGTCCTCCCAAAGCTTCTTTAAGCTTCTTGAATGTGTGCTCACATGCTGTGGTTCACACTACCTTATCTGGCCTGTTCTTCCTTGTCAGGTCTGTGAGGGGAGCAGTAATGGTACTATAAATGGGGACAAACTTTCTGTAGTACCCTGCTGTCACTAAGAATGCCCTCACCTGCTTTTTGGTAACAGGTTTAGGCCATGCCCAAATGGCTTCCACTTTGGCAGGTTCTGGCCTGATCTTACCACTCCCCACTCTATGTCCCAGGTCGGAGACTTCTGCCATACCCACCTGACATTTGCTGGGCTTAATGGTCAACCCTGCCCTCTGTAGTCTGCCCAGCACTTCCCTGACATGCTGAAGGTGCTCTTGCCAGTAATGGCTGTAGATCGCAATATCATCTAGGTAAGCAAGGGCATGCCCTCCTGCTAGGATATGATCTGCCAGGCTCTGGAAAGTTGCTGGGACATTTTTCATCCAAAAGAGCATCTTTTATCCCAAAGGGCATCTTTGTGAACTCATACAAGCCAAAAGAAGTCACAGAGGCTGACACCCCCCTAGCACTGGGAGTCAAGGGCACCTGCCAATAACTATTGTTAAGATCAGTGGTTATAAGATACTTATCCCCACCTGGCTGCTCTAGGGCCTCATCTGTCCTAGGCATAGGGTAAGCATCTGACTTTGTGTGACTAATTTCCTGTAGTCCACACACAAACTGGTGCTGCCAACCTTCTTTGGCCCTAGCACCACTAGGGAGGACAAGGGACTGTTGGACTCTTGAATTACCCTTTGTTCCAACATCTCCTGTATCTTCTCCCTCGCAGTCTGTTTGACTCTCTCAGGTACCCTATAAGGGGCCTGCCTAGTAGGACTTTGGGGTCCTGTATCTGCCTGGTGCTGCAGCAGGTGGGTGCACCCTGGTTTCCCAGTGAACATGTCCCCAAACTCCTGTAACAAAGCTCAGATTTCTCAAACCTGGGTAGGAGATAGCTGCTGGGACATTGCTTCCCCTTCCACTTTGGTGTCAGTCTGAGCCTCACTGAGGAGATCAGTCACCAGATCTCCGTCAGACTTCTCATGCAAGCCACTGCAAATACTCAGCACAAGGGCCACCATAGCATGGTAAGGTTTCATCATGTTAACATGGTACAATGTGTGCCTCTGCCTAGCCGTTCTGCTATGCGGTTACCATCGCTTACCTTTCTTATGACGTTGTAGGGTTCCTCCCAAGATTGCAGCTTGTTGCGTCTGACAGGAATGAGAACCATTACCTGCTGCCCTACTGCATACTCTCTAGCTCGAGCATTCCTGTCATACCATACCTTTTTCTTTTGTTGGGCTTCTGCCAGGTTCTCCTGGACCAATCACATGAGTTCCCTGAGTCTTGTCCTGAGGTTTAGGAGATATGCCACAACAAACTCCTTATGAGATTCACATTCACCTTCCCACTCACCTCAAATTAAATTTAGAGGTCCCCTCACCCTATGCCCGTACAGCAACTCAAAGGGTGAAAAACCTGTGGATTCCTGGGGAACCTCTTTGTAAGCATACAACAGATGGGACAAGTGTTTGTCCCACTCTCTCTTAAACTGGTCTGCAAATCCCAGTAGCATGGACTTGAGTGTGCGAGTTTAACCTCTGAACAAGACCATTAGTCTGAGGATGGTAGGGGGTGGTCTTCAGCTGCTTTACCCCACAGTACCTCCACAGACAATCCAGCAGGTTTGACATGAAACTGGCACCTCTGTCAGTCAGTATTTCTTTTGAGAAACCTACCCTGCTGACAATCTCTAACAAAGCATTTGCCACCTTTTCTGCCTCAATGGAAGACAAAGCCACTGCCTTAGGGTATCTTGTAGCATAATCTATTACCACTAGGATATACTTTTTCCCTGTGGAACTTGGGGTACTTATAGGCCCCAGAATAACCATAGCTACCCTCTGAAATGGCTCCTCAATCACAGGCAATGGCATGAAAGGAGCTCTCACCTTGTCTCCTGCCTTGCCTACCTTTTGGCACTGCTCACAGGTCTTGCACTACGTTGTTACATAGCTAGAAATTCCAGGCCAGTAGAAGTTCTACATAATACGTCTCTTTGTAAGTTTTATGCCCATATGACCTGCAAAGGGAATATCATGGACTATGACTAGAACTGCCAGATGGTAGTCTCTAGGCACTACCAACTGCTGTATTCTTGCACCTTCTAGCCCTCACTCAGGGGTCCACACTCTATACAGTAACCCTTTGTTCCAGTATACAAATTCCCCGTTCCCTTGAGAATCAGGTCCCTCACTAGCTACCTCTCTCAGGCCTTGCAGTGTAGGGTCTGAGAGCTGAGCCTCTCTCATCTCTCTCTTTGTAACCCTTCCCAACTCCCCTTCCACAGGAAGTCTGGCATCCTCTGACAGTAGTGCCTCACTGTCAGCCTGGGTACTACTACTAATTCTACCTTTGCAGTCACTCTGTTCAAGGGAACATCAGTACCCACAAGCAGCTGTGGCTCACCTTCAATCTCACTGCGACAGTGTAGCTTCCTGCCTGAAGTAACCACCTCACCAGTCCTGATTGCAAGTATGTGGTCGGCCTGGGTCTCCCCCAGGCTACCAGACACACATGCTTCTCTTGAAGCCTGACTGTGTGTAACTGCATAAACACATGGTACTGCCTCATCAAAATCCTTCCCTATCAGGACATCTGCAGGATGGTAGTTCCATACCCCTGTTGTCTCAAGACAACCTGCTATTGGCATTTTGTCTTTCCCACTTAATGGCTCTCTCACCTTTTGGTCCCCACCTTGCCTCCATGGACATCTCTATGGCACATGGCCCAACTGGTTGCATTCAAACCTTTTAACCCTAGGTCCTGGATGTATACCTGGACTAGTGCCTTCCTCTGCTACTGGCAGATTCTGTTGGGGCAGTGTGGGCTTCCCACCATGGGTTCCTTTAGAT
This sequence comes from Protopterus annectens, assembly GCF_019279795.1. NCBI lineage: Eukaryota > Metazoa > Chordata > Ceratodontiformes > Protopteridae > Protopterus > Protopterus annectens. The sequence continues at coordinate 1,101,072,988 of NC_056745.1, read as the reverse complement.
CCATGAGCAGTACTTGGGGTCCCTTTCCTGTGCAGGGATGCCCTAGATGCTAGGTATAGGTCTCCCTTCTTCCCCAACTCCTCTGAAGTAGCACATTTGTGCATCAGCTAACCAGATCCTCATGTCCTCAGGCAAAGTGCTAAGGAATTGTTCTCTCACAAAATGTCTGCCAGCCCTTCAAAAGTGATGACATGACATCCACTCACCCACCTTTGAAAATAAGTGCTCAGTTCAGCAACATATTCATACACACTTTCATCTGCCTTGCGTCTATGCTCACAAAACTTTTTCCTATAAGTTTCAGGTGTTAGCTTAAAAATTTTAACAAGCAATTCTAAGCAGTATAATCAAAATAGTCAGCATCAGACATTTTGGACAAAACAGTTACAGCCTTACCCTGGAGTAAGGGGGTCAGGAACCGTACCCAGAGCCCTTGGTGAACATCATACTGATGTTCTTCATGTTTCACTGTTGTAGTCATCACATTTGGGTTATCTGCTTGCAGTAGCCCTCAGTTGGCCTGATTATCAAAGTCTTGGGTCCTGCATCGGTTGCTGTCTCATCTTCCATGACGTCAGGTAGTCAGAGGTATAAAGCATGCAGCCGACGCCATTACATCAGTCTTTCTTCCCGTGCGGTGCCTGAAGCAGAAGCAGTTTGCAAGTGCCGGTCAGCTGACTCCTGAAGATGTTCATCGTGTTTCACTGTTGCAGTCATTACTCTTGGACTATCCTGCTGGCAGGTTACCCACAGTCGGCCAGAATTTCAAAGTCAAGGACCGGCATCAGTTGCTGTCACTTCTTCCCTGATGTCAGTGTGCCAGGGGTATGAAAGATGCAGCCGACGCCATTTTCTTCAGTCTTTCTTGCCGCGCGGTGCCCGAAGCAAAATCAGTTCACAAGTGCCGGTTGGCTGACTCCTGAGATTTTCAAATCTGAATTTCAGAACCGAAGTCTTCATTAAAGCTAAGTACCCCATTGGGGAAACTTTTTTCTTGCTCCAAACCGATGTCAGAAAAAGTTAACAATTGTATTTCTTGTGGGAAGCAAATACCTCATAAGGATTTTCACTCTTACTGTATTCCTTACCTAGGCCCTGATCACAACGTTGCTAGCTGTCAGTTTTGTGCTAGATTCAACCAATGCACTATCAAGCGTCGGTTCGATTTTGCATTTCATTACTTTGGCCGAAGATTTAATTATATAATGCCGGCAGAACAGCCGACAACCGGAGTTTACAAAAAACACAAGGACAAGTACAGGCATCCGAGGTCCAAAACCGACGACGAAGCCTCTTCTAGGCCAGTCACCGGTTCTCAGTGAGGTGCTTTCGCAGCCCCTGGTGCCCGCTACCTCAGAGCCACAGGCCACTACCGACTCCCACGTGGAGCCGACTGGGCCTCTGGAAACTCAAGGTATTGGACACTCAGAAATCAATGCCTCAGATGGGTCCAGAGCTGCTGAGCAGGCATCGGCTTCTGAGGGTGTCTTCAGACCTACACAACTATATGTTAAGCCATCTTCAGCTTCAGCTTCAAAGACAAGGACTAAAGCTCTAAAGACAAAGAAACAAGTACAGCATTCTCCTATTCAGACTTCCATGCCTAAAAATCAGATGCTCAAAATGGCCAAAGTCCTAATTACTTTGTTCAGGGGCTCCCATCCCCCTCCTGATAAGAGGCCTAGGCAAGAGACAGAGTATGATTCTTCTGATCAGGTATCTATTTCCTCTGATTCCTCTTCTGACCAGGATTACTCCATGCTTTCCTATGAGGATTCTGATGCTGAAGAATCCATTCCTTCAGCCTCTTCTCCTGAGGACTATTCTTTTGGGGAAACACTGCATACTATGAGGGAACATTTCCACTGGGAGAGCCAAGATTATTCTGAGTCTAAGAAAATGCTCAGAGACTTCCTGCTTCATCCTCAGCACAGACCCCTTGCTATTCCACCTGTTCTAGACATTGTAGATGATGTATTTTCAGAGTTTGGACTGTCCCCTGACTCTTTACCCCCGGCACTTGCCAAGCCAGACAGATACTACAGGGTCCTGGATTCTCATAAATTCCTATATAAAAACCCCACAGCAGACCCAGAAACTATATCCTAGGGTCCCAAGGGGAAAGCTTCCACTGCAAAAAATCCTGTCCCCTCTGATAGGGATTCTAGGGCTCTAGACAGATGGGGGGAAAAACGTTTACACTTCTGTCACCCTGGCTGTAAGGGCTTTAAATTGTCAATTTCATATGCTTAAATATCAGTAATATTTAATGTCACTACTTAAACAAAAAATGTTGACAAATACTGAATGTGCAGAGAACAAGGAATAGCAGGATTTATTGCATGCAACTGAACAGGTGGGAAAGCATACTTTGCAATGTGGTTATGATACACCGGAGTCCTCTTGCTGTTACAGGTTCTGTTATTAGAAGGCATGCTTGATTAAAAGAACAAAATCTGTCTGATCTTGTTAAAGCAAAATTATTAGATGCACCATTACAGCATGATACTTTGTTTGGTACTAAAGCAGAAGAGGTGTTGAAAAAAATGGAGGATAAGGCAAAATCCATGCAGACAGTCAAGGATTTCTTACAGGTACAGCCACCCAGGTTTAGCAGAAACTGGCCTTCTAAAAATTGGTCCTTTCCAGTCTCAGACAGACCACAAAGAGGCAGATACAGGCATCCCAGAGGCAGATCTCAGCCCCAAGGCTCATACAGACCTAAACAATGGGGTGCTCCTACCTCCAAAAGCAGAGAAGACAAATCACAACCTTACAGGAAACCGTCCCAATGAATTTCCTCTACCAGTTCCAAGCAGTTTTCTTTTGACACCCCCTTAGGGGGAAAACTAGCACTTTTTTCATCAAACTGGCAAATGATTCTGAACATAGTGTCCCAAGGCTACAGGTTCCATTTTCACACACTACCAAGGTCAAAGGGCATGCCAGACCTGCCACACAATCAATGGGCAGAGGCACAAAAACAGATTACAGCCATCATGGACATGAGGGCCATTCAGCAAGTACCACAACAAGAGCAGGGGCAAGGATTTTACTCCAGACTTTTCCTTGTACCCAGGAAGGACAAAACCTGGAGACCAATTCTGGACCTGTCTATACTAAATATGTTTCTGGAAGTTCCAAAATTCAAGATGTTGACTCTTCAGCAGCTACTGCCCATGCTGGGCAAGAGGGCTTGGCTCGTAACTTTGGACCTAAAAGAGGCATACCTGCATGTCCCAATCAGACAGTCTTGCAGAAGATACCTCAGATTCATAGCTGGCTCAATGCATTACCAATTCTCTGCACTGCCCTTTGGCTTATCTCCTGCGCCCAGGGTCTTTACAAAATGCCTGGCACCAGTAATTGCATTTTGCAGACAAAAAGGAATTGAAATATATCCCTACTTGGACGACTGCCTAATTCAAGCAGAGAACAAAGACATTCTTCTACTGCATCTGGCGTTTGTAAAAAGATTACTAATTGGCCTAGGGTACACAGTAAACGAAAAGATATCAAAACTTGTGCCCTCTCAAGAGATAATATTCCTGGGTGCAAGCTTAAATACAACTGCCCAGATGGCTTATCTCACGCCAGACAAGTAAAAACAACTGACTACTTACTTCAAAAATTTGGCAACAATGACCCACTTATCTGCAAGGAAAATCCTGCAGGCCTTGGGTTTCATGGCATCCTGAATTCTACTAATTCCATATGCCAGACTGCATATGAGGAAACTACAATGGTATCTGAAAAGTGTTTGGACTCAGCATTGCCACAGCCTGGAGACAGTAGTTGCACTCATTCCCTGCCTACAACAGGAGTTTCAATGGTGGGCAGAAGCCTGTCACCACAACAAGGGTCTGCCATTCAGTTTACCCACAGCCAGACAGACACTGACAATGGCTGCATCAGATTATGCCTGGGGGGGGGGGGGGGCATATGGCAGGAAAATGTATTCAGGGCACATGGCCTGCAAACCAGATGCATCTTCACATCAATCAAAAAGAGATGCTAGCTGTTCAAAATGCCCTGACAGCTTTCAAGGACCTCCTTCATCCAGGACAGTTACTGATAAAGACAGACAACACTACGGTCATGTGGTATATAAACAAGCAGGGAGGTACTCATTCCTACCCCCTCTGCAGACAAGCAATGACCCTATGGGGACACAGCATTGGCCTTTCAAGTTCACCTGCAAGCACAATTCCTGCCAGGAAAAACAAATACTCTGGCAGATGAACTAAGCAGAAACCTCATGGATCCCCACGAATGGAAACTGGATCCACAAGTCTTCGGATGATAATAAGGAAATGGGGATGCCCAGACATAGATCTATTTGCCTCCCCTCACAACTGCCAATTGCAGAGATTTTGCACAAGGATTTACCACAAGCAAGCATGGAAAGTGGACGTCCTATCATTCAGCTGGAAAAATCTAACAGCATATGCTTTTCCCCCACTGCCTCTCCTTCCCAGAGTACTCCTAAAGGTTCATAAGTTCATAGGTTCATAGGTTAGTACTAGGCTAATTGCTCTTGTGGGCCATTTTTAAGCCTAGCTAGTTACCCAATGTAAGAATCAAACCCTGCACCTTGTGTCAGGTCAGACAAGAGAAGCCAAAAATGATTCTGATTGCACCAGACTGGCCACGCCAGCACTGGTACCCAATCCTAAAGAGCTTGTCTCAAGGTCCAGCATGGATATTGCCTCAAACTACTCACTTGCTGACCCAACAAAACAATGAGATCCTGCACAGCCAACTCAGGACCTTAAATCTGGCAGCATGGTGGATAATGTAGCCATTCAGAAAACTCTTTTAAAAGCTGGTATAGATGTTATCTTGGAGGCCTGGAGGCCCAGTACCAGAAAATCTTATGCAGAAAAATGGAAGAGATTCTGTGCTTGGAATCAGGAACAATACATTGACACGTCTGTACCAAATATCCCTCAGATTTTACAATACCTAACTGAGATGCTGAACAAAGGCCTTTCTTTCTCATCAATTAAGATTCATGCCTCTGCCATTTCTGCACATTACAATACAGAACCACCTATCTTTTCTCATCCTTTAATAAGGCAGTACCTCAGAGGGGCCAAAAACATTAGGCCTCCAAGGAAAGCACCAATTCCAGCCTGGGACCTCAATTATGTTTTGGAAAAACTCACACTGCCTCCTTTCGAGCCAGCATCAACAGTGGATATTAAATTCTTATCCTGGAAAACAGCTCTGCTCCTAGCCATAACCTCTGCAAGGTGAGTCTCGGAGTTACAAGCACTCATGGCTGTGGAACCTTTCATCATTTTTCATCCAGACAGGGTTTCTCTGAGGACAAACCCTACATTTATGCCTAAGGTGGTGTCCAGTGTGGCCCTCAATCAAACCATTCACTTGCATACCTTTTACCCAAATCCACAGAACAAGGGTGATAAAATTCTGTATTCTTTGGACATACACAGGCAGTTACGCTTCTACTTGGACAGAACTAAAGCTTTCAGAAAGACTGAGCAACTTTTAGTGTCATATGCTGCAGAATCACAAGGCAAGGCTATCTCAAAACAGACTATTTATAAATGGATAGGCCATTGCATCAGTTTCTGCTATTCTCAACATGGCAAATCAGTGCCTAAGGGCATTAGGCCTCATTCCACCACAGCAGCAGCCACTTCAGCAGCCTTCCTCAGAGGAGTACCAACCAAAGAAATCTTAGAGGCTGCAACTTGGAGTTCAGTGCACACCTTTACAAAGCACTACCACTTGCCTCTCTACTCTTAGTCCAGAGCAGGCTTCGCCACTGCAGTTCTGCAGGGCCTCATAGCCTCTCCTAATCCTATTTAGCCCAGCCACCCATCCTCAGCTTTGGGATTCAACCCAAGAGTAATGACTGCAACAGTGAAACACAATGAACATAGTACAGTTGTGTACCTACCATAAATGTAGATGTTCGAGTGTATTCACTGTTGCAGTCCAGGTTACCCACCCACCATCCCCCTTCTCTTTGCTGGGACTTATCTGCACTTCTCTATCCTATACAACCTTTTTGGTGTATTTGCTTGTAGATGAAGGAAATGTTATTTTTGTGCATGCATTTCTTATTGCTATATTTTTCAGCCTACCTATTTGGGGCACCTGACATCTGGGGCAAGAAAAACTGAAGAAAATGGCGGCTGCATCTTTTATACCCCTGGCGCACTGACGTCAGGGAAGAAGCGACAGCAACCGATGCCGGACCTAGACTTTGGAATTCTGTCCGACTGCGGGTAGCCTGCCAGCAGGATAACCCAAGAGTAATGACTGCAACAGTGAATAAACTCGAACATCTACATTTATGGTAGGTACACAACTGTACTTTTTTGAGTTTCAGATCCGAAGTCTTCAACTAAACTAAGTACCCCATTGGGGAACCTTTTTCTTGCTCTGAACCGATGTCAGTAAAAGTTAACAGTTGTATTTCTTGTGGAAAGCAAATACCTCATAAAGATTTTCATTTGTACTGCATTCCTTGCTTAGGCCCAGACCACGACATACCTCGCTGTCAGTTTTGTGCCTAATTCAAACCTCGTACTATTCGTCTGTTCATTTACACAATTAAATATTTTGGTACTCGGTTCAATTATCCAAAAATGGCTTTGGTAAGCCACCCGACTACTGACATTCCGAAAAATGCAAAGATAAAGACAGAGACAGACCGCATAGGTCCAAAGCTGCCGACGGCACTTCTCCTAAGCTAGTCACCAGTTCACCGGTACTCAGTGAGGCACTTTCGCAGCCCCTGATACCTGCTACTTTAGATTTGCAGGCCACTACTGAGACCCATTTGGAGTCTGGCATGCCGCGAGATGCTTCTTTGACTGTGGAACCGGCTGATGTCTCTACCTTAGATGGATCCGGAGCCGCTGTGCAGGCATTGGCTTCTAAGGGTGTATTCAGGCCTACTGACTTGCATATTAAACTGATGCCATCTTCTTCTTCAAGGCCTAAAACTCGATCTATGCCTAGAAAACCGATGCCCAGACTGCATGGTCAGGCCCCTATGCCTAAAAAAATGATGAGAATGGCTGAAGACCTTATTACTCTAATCAGGGGAAGCCACCCTTCCCCCTCTAAGAGACCTAGGACTGATTTTCCTTCTGATTCTTCTATTCAGGATTCTGATATTTCTTTTTTCTCTGATGACTAGTATTTGCCCTTGTCTACCTATGAGGATTCTGATGTAGAGGACTCCATTCCCTCTGCTTCCCCTCCAGAGGATTTCTCTTTTGGTGAAACCTTGCATACTCTTAGGGAGCATTTTTGCTGGGAAAGCCAGGATTACTCTGACTCCAAAAAGAGGCTTAGGGAACTCTTACTACGGCCTCAACACAGGCCTTTAGCTATGCCTCCTGTACTGGACATTGTAGATGATGCCTTCTCGGAATCTAGCCTGGCCCCTGATTCTCTTTACCTCCTGCTACCAGAAAACCTGATAGGTAATACAGGGTACCTGACTCTCACAGGTTCCTCTGTAAAAATCCTACTGCGGATCCTGAGACCATTGCATAGGGACCCAAGGGCATTAAGGCTACTACTGCCAAAAATCCTACCCCCTCTGATGGAGATTCCAGGGCGCTGGATAGATGTGGTAAGAAGGTATACACTTCTTCAACCTTGGCCATTAGGGCCTTAAACTGCCAGTTTCATATGTTAAAGTATCAGCAGCATATTATTGGATTGCTTAAAAAGAAAATGATGTTGATTCCTGACTGTGCTGAAAATAAAGATTTACAGGATTTAATGCATTCTGCTGAACAAGTTGGAAAATATATTTTGCAATGTGGTTTTGATTCATTAGAGGCATCTTGCAGGTCTGCTGTCACTGGGTCTGTACTTAGAAGGCATGCTTGGCTGAAGGAGCAATCTTTGCCAGATCATGTTAAAGCTAAATTATTGGATGCTCCCTTAAACCAAGACCGCCTGTTTGGCAACAAAGCAGAAGTACTTAAAAAGATGGAGGAAAAAGCTAAATCTATGCAAACTGTTAAAGATTTCCTAGAAGTACAGCCTCCCAGATTTAGTAGACATTGGCCCTCTAAGAATTGGTCCTTTCCTGCCTCTTCCAGGCCTTCTCAGTCCAAACCCAAAGCCAGCAGAACACCCAGGCTTCAGTCCCAAGGTACTCACAAGCCTAAGTAGTGGGGGGCTCTCACTTCCAAAGCAGGGAGTAGTAAGACTCCCCCTATGTTAAACTGTCTCAATGACTTAACTTTAAACCTTCCAACCCCTGCTTAACTTGACTGTTCCTTTAGGGGGAAAGATTGCCCTGCATGCAAAAAAGTGGGAACTCATTACCCAGGACAAATGGGTTTTAAACATAGTTTCCCAAGGATACACATTCGACTTCCACTCCTTACCAACCCCAAACGGTTGACCAGACCTACCCCTAAATCAGTGGGCAGAGGCTCAAAAGCAAGTTCTCTCTCTTTTAAGCATCAGGGCTATTCAGCCTGTCCCAGAACAACAATGGGGGCAAGGTTTCTACTCAAGACTTTTCCTGGTACCCAGAAAAGACAATTCCTGGTGTCCTGTCCTGGACCTGTCTATCCTAAACACATTTTTGGTAATCCCAAAATTCAAGATGCTAACTCTTCATCAGCTGCTTCCCATACTAGGCAAATATGCCTGGTTGGCAACACTGGATTTAAAGGAAGCCTAGTTGGCAACACTGGATTTAAAGGAAGCCTACCTGCACATCCCAATAAGGGAATCTTGCAGAAGATATCTATGCTTCAGAGCAGGCTACATGCACTATCAGTTCTCTGCACTGCCCTTTGGCTTATCTACTGCACCCAGGGTATTCACAAAATGCCTAGCTCCAGTCATTGCATTTTTCAGGCAAAGAAATATTCAAATATACCCATACCTGGACGATTGTCTAATTCAGGCAGAAAGCCAGGACATACTATTAAATCATCTGGCATTTGTAAAGAATTTGCTAACATCTCTGGGGTACACTATAAACAAAAAGAAATCACATCTTGTAGTACCCTGCCAACAAATTGTATTCCTGGGTATTAAGCTTGAATACAACTTCCCAGATGGCCTACCTCACGTCAGAGAAACAAATTCAATTGACAGTCTACTTCAGTCCACTGGCAGCAAAGACCCAGCTATCTGCAAGGAAAATACTGCAAGCCCTGGGGTTCATGGCCTCTTGCATTCTACTAATTCCATATGCAAGACTGCATATTAGGAAACTGCAATGGTATCTAAAAAGCCTATAGTGTCAACATTCTCAGGATCTAGAATCAATGATTCCTATCATACCTTGTCTACAGTTAGAATTCCTTTGGTGGGCAGAGGCCTGCCACCAAAACAAGGGACTGCCATTCACTCTATCCCCTGCCACCCAAACCCTAACAACAGACACATTTAACTATGCATGGGGGGCTGACTTGGCAGGGCAGTGCATTCAAGGCAAATGGAACCCAAATCAAATGCACTTGCATATCAATCTAAAAGAAATGTTAGCTGTACAGAATGCTCTGACAGCCTTCAAGGACCATATTCTTCCAGGACAATTATTGGTAAAGACAAACAACATCACTGTTATGTGGTACATAAACAAGCAGGGGGAACCCACTCATACCCTCTCTGCAGTCTAGCCATGACTCTGTGGAACACAAAGAACAAAAAGAAATGGAGCCAGCAATCAGTGACTGAAAATAATATATTAATTAAATAGCATCACAGCAAATACAAACAGACCGGTTTCGGCTGGTAAATTACACAGCCTTCTTCAGTGTATGCAAAAAATTCCAATACATGCTGTTTAAATACTCAATACATGGATCCCATTGGTTAAATGCTTATAAATATTCATTAAGACCGGGGGAAAAAAGACCACCCAGTTTAATTATCCACTTTTTTTTCTTTACAATTTAAAATGCTATGCCAACCAGTTTTATTTTTACGATCACCTTGTATGATATCAATTATTATAAACATAAATTTGGCTGTTGGATGGACCAACTGGTGTTTATATAAAGCATTAGTCACCTTTTTTTGTTTGATGTTACTATAATGTTCAGAAATTCGTAGTCTAATGCACCTGGAGGTCTGCCCAATGTAGAATGCTCCACAGCTACATGTGGCCAAATAAATGGCCCAATCACTACTACAATTCACAAAATGTTTAGATCAAAACTTTGGGGCAATTTCTACTTGAGAACTCCTTGGTTGTGGAGATATATTTACAATTAATGCAGTGGCCACAAGGAAAACACCGAGTGTCACCTGACAAAGTTCTCTGTACCTTGCCAGTATGTTTGTTATCACTACATTTGTAGTGATTAAAGTAGGATTTAAGTTTTTTACCATTCCTATAAGAAAAGATGCACCTATCCGGGATGGTATTTGCAACATCCGGGTCACACTGTAAGATATTCCAATGTCTCCGGACACTCTCCAGTAAACAATTGGTATTACGACCATAAGTTGTAATGAGTCTCAGTGGTTGAAATGGTTTATCAGATCGATCCCTATATTGAAGTAAGTCAGTGCGTTGCATATTATTAACATGACGTTTGGCAACAGCAATGGTGCCAGCATTGTAACCCCTTTGTTTGAATCTTTGTGTAAGGTCATTTTGGTTCCTACAAAATGTGGATTGTTGTGAACAGATACGTTTGGCTCTGATGAATTGAGACTTAGGTATGTTCCTAGCTATGTGTGGAGCATGGTAGCTGGAGGCATGTAATAGGGGGTTATGTTGTGGGAACTTTCTATACAATTCCGATTCTAGTGTACCATCAGGGAGTTTCCGCAATAATACATCCAAGAATATTATATTATTGATGTCATGTTGTTCCGTAAAACATAGACCCCATTCATTGTTATTCAAATAAACAAACTCATTGAGTCTAGACTCTGTACCCCTCCAGACAAGCCATACATCATCCAAGTAACGTCTCCATATGTCCATATCTGTAAGAAAAATGTTCCTGGTGGAATTATAAATCATCTCCATTTCTACATAAGCCATGAAAAGGTCAGCATATATGGGAAAGATGCCCCCATAGCGCATTCTTTGGTTTGCCAGAAACATACATCTTTGTAGTAGAAGATGTTACAAGTAAGAACATACCTAGCCATGTCCACCAGAAAAGAATTGAATGTGGAACTGTACAAGTTGGTATTATTAAGCCAATATGCTAAAGCCTTAAGACCTGCCTGATGTGGAATGTTGGTACATCAAGCGTACACAAGAACCAATCGGCTTCCAATTGTGTATCCAATATAATTTGCAGGAAATTCGTGGTATCTTGTAGCCTGGAGCGAATGAATGGTAACAGAGGTTTAAGATATTTGGTCAAAAACAATGATAAGGGCTCGGTCAGATAGTTTCTGCCGGATACAACACTATCATCATACACGGCTGATTATTGGGGATTTTGGTTGTTCGCCATTTATTTATTGACTTTTTTTGCCTAAGTGGAAGCAGGAATTTGCCTATATAAACCTCCGGATGATATTTAGCAACAGTTTGTGTGTTTATCAAGGGTTGTTGTTGGTGGAACCATTTACATTTGGACTCGTTTATATTGCGATGGACTTGGAAGACTTTCTAGTGTAATTACATACCTATCTTGTTTTAATTTCAGGATAGGTTTGGACTATAATATTATCTATATTCAGCCCTTTCTTTAGTGAACATTGGACTTTCTACTATTTTTAGTTCTCTCATGTTTGAGGGGCTACTTTGGCATTTTTTAGGAGGGTCAACTGGATTAGGATTAATACATATACTTGAGCAGGTTCAGGATTGGTGTTTTTCACTATATTCATGGTTATTCTACTTCATATCAGGTATTAATATTTGGGTGGAACTTCTCAAACTGTTTCTCACATTTTGAATCATTTATTTGGTTCAGCGTATTGGTAGTATTTTATGACTTTCATGCCAGAGTTACATGTTTGTGTTTCACTAGTTACATTTAAGCTTTTTATTCAGAATAAGATATGCAACAGTTGTCTGTCTAACTAACCACATCTGTTTTGTGGATTATGATACCTTTTGTGATATGAATACAATTTATGCCTGCTATTTAGATCTTTCAATATATATATCTCAACTTTATTTTGTTTATTCATTTGGGATTCTGATATCTTGTGTATGTATTTCACATTATGGCTGGTTTACATCTCCTTGTCGATTTAAGAGGTCCATTGTATATAAATAACTGCAGATTTTTTATATCCTGAAGTTTATAACACTTTCAGGTACAGGCAAGGTCACTACAGGTTCCATATTACCAACAAATTGTTCCCTTTTTTTACATTTGATATTTTATGCTAACGTGCATGACTGCTATCTAGGTTTTGTACAACATATTATTGTTGTACAAATTAGATGGCAACATAATATCTTCACCATTTTTTCTTTAAGTGGTGATATTAGTCACATTGCATTATTATACCTGTTTTTTGATTAGTATCAGGTTTTATATTTTTATGGTGCCAGTGGATATGTTCTTCTGATCTCTGGTCATAATAATAATTTTTTATTAATAAGTATTTTTTCAGGTTTTTGTTTTCATTGCTTGGGTTGTGGTTCAGCATCGAACTTACATACATTTCATTGTGTGCTTGGGTGGTGACTTGTTATATTGTTCCCACTAGAATCTCTGGGTTTAATTCTGATTTATGTGGTTTGACCTTTGAATAATAGGTATGGACGCAGCCTTTTTACTATTGTGAACTGTTTTTTTTGCTGCTATTGTCCTTCATAATATTCTTCATATTGCTGTTGTGGTATTTTCATATTGACCATTATTGACAGCTTTTTGAATAGGTATTAAGTTTCAACATCTATATCATTATGGACTTATCTAATCTCATTTCAGGATTGGTGGCTGATAGGGAAGATCTTGGGGCTTTTGGATTAGGCTCTCTGAATAGTGGAAATGCTGATTGTGTTGATAATATCAGCCCTGACTTATCAAGCCAGAAATTAATTGAGGATCTTAATAGGCAACTTAGAGCATTACGTGCCAATGTGTGGCACAGCAAGCTTTTCAAGGCCTACCAGGCCGCTAATATTACCCCTAGGGGGTTGAGGATACGTAAACAATGCGGATGTTGAACTGAACACACAATGGTCGAAAATACAGCATGAAGCTACGATGTCTTTTGTAGTTGAATTATATAAATTCCACAATAGGGCTATTGATAATGGGTTAGCAGAGATCAAAGTCCTGGCAGACAACTTGAAATGTTATGAACAAGAACCCTCTTTTGAGGTCAAACTTAATAAGGTTGGTTTAGATCTGAAAAAGTTCGATGCTGAATTACGTTCTAGGAAAATTAAAAAATTTACCAGGGATCAGGAGGACTACTCAACCCATTTTCATTTCAGACCAAACATGTGAGATTTAACAATCTCCCTACTTCTGTTAGAAAGAGAAAAAGACCCAGGTCTATTTTGCGTAAAAACAATTATGATGGTATTTCATCTTTTGAGGATACGTCCTCAGGTACTGATATGGCAGCAACAGGGTCTCCATCCCCCAAAAGAAGTTCTGGAAGTGTCCCTTTAGGAACACGTACGCGACGGGGCGTAAACACAGGAAAAGTTCACAACCTGCAGGGGTTATTGGAGATGGCATTAGGAATTGAATTGTTGTAAAATAACATTTTGAATTTGTCTAACTATGATCTGTCTGATGTACATATCCAGGTTTTGAATAAAGGTCTTAATTTTATACCTGGTTCTATCATATCTGAAGATATATTTGCACAAGATTTGATTCAATTTTGTAGATCTATCAATCTAAGAATGTTTTTTGGTGACTCTGGTTCTAATCCTGATGGTGGTAAATTTATATATCACAAATCTAATTTTCTCTATGCATGCGGTTGTTCATCAGTTCCAAAATAGTGTACTTAAAGACATACATTTTCTCAGTTCTGAAATTGCTTTCAAACATAATAACATCACTTCTACTGAGAGACGGGCCATTTTGGAACTTCAGAAGAACAAACAAATTGTAATAACATCTGCAGATAAAGGTGGAGCTGTAGTGGTCCAAAACTGGATAGATTATGATAAGGAAGCCCGTAGGCAATTGTTTGATGCCAGATACTATACACATATGGGGGTGGATCCCACAGGTAGATTTATTAAATGCATTGAACGGTTCTTAAAGGATGCAAATGACAGGGGTGTCATTCCTAATGACACATTACAACAATTAACTATTAAGGATCCTAGTGTTCAATACATTTATTTTTTGCCTAAGATTCATAAAGATGCTAAGCATCCTCCAGGAAGACCAATAGTATCTGGCAGAAACTATCTGACCGAGCCCTTATCATTGTTTTTGACCAAATATCTTAAAACTCTGTTACCATTCATTCGCTCCAGGCTACAAGATACCACGAATTTCCTGCAAATTATATCGGATACACAATTCGCTTGATGTGAGTGCATTATATACCAACATTCCACATCAGGCAGGTCTTAAGGCTTTAGCATATTGACTTAATAATACCAACTTGTACAGTTCCACATTCAATTCTTTTCTGGTGGACATGGCTAGGCATGTTCTTACTTGTAACGTCTTCTACTACAAAGATGTATGTTTCTGGCAAACCAAAGAATGCGGCTATGGGGGCATCTTTTGCCCCCATATATGCTGCCCTTTTCATGGCTTATGTAGAAATGGAGATGATTTATAATTCCACCAGGAACATTTTTCTTACAGATATGGACATATGGAGACGTTACTTGGATGATGTATGGCTTGTCTGGAGGGGTACAGAGTCTAGACTCAATGAGTTTGTTATTTGAATAACAATGAATGGGGTCTATGTTTTACGGAACAACATGACATCAATAATATAATATTCTTGGATGTATTATTGCGGAAACTCCCTGATGGGGAGCCAAACGTATCTGTTCACAACAATCCACATTTTGTAGGAACCAAAATGACCTTACACAAAGATTCAAACAAAGGGGTTACAATGCTGGCACCATTGCTGTTGCCAAACGTCAGGTTAATAATATGCAACGCACTGACTTACTTCAATATAGGGATCGATCTGATAAACCATTTCAACCACTGAGACTCATTACAACTTATGGTCGTAATACCAATTGTTTACTGGAGAGTGTCCGGAGACATTGGAATATCTTACAGTGTGACCCGGATGTTGCAAATACCATCCCGGATAGGTGCATCTTTTCTTATAGGAATGGTAAAAAACTTAAATCCTACTTTAATCACTACAAATGTAGTGATAACAAACATACTGGCAAGGTACAGAGAACTTTGTCAGGTGACACTCTACGTGGGTGTTTTCCTTGTGGCCACTGCATTAATTGTAAATATATCTCCACAACCAAGGAGTTCTCAAGTAGAAATTGCCCCAAAGTTTTTGATCTAAACATTTTTGTGAATTGTAGTAGTGATTGGGCCATTTATTTGGCCACATGTAGCTGTGGAGCATTCTACATTGGGCAGACCTCCAGGTGCATTAGACTACGAATTTCTGAACATTACAGTAACATCAAACAAAAAAAGGTGACTAATGCTTTATATAAACACCAGTTGGTCCATCCAACAGCCAAATTTATGTTTATTATAATTGATATCATACAAGGTGATCGTAAAAATAAAACTGGTTGGCATAGCATTTTAAATTGTAAAGAAAAAAAGTGGATAATTAAACTGGGTGGTCTTTTTTCCCCCGGTCTTAATGAATATTTATAAGCATTTAACCAATGGGATCCATGTATTGAGTATTTAAACAGCATGTATTGGAATTTTTTGCATACACTGAAGAAGGCTGTGTAATTTACCAGCCGAAACTGGTCTGTTTGTATTTGCTGTGATGCTATTTAATTAATATATTATTTTCAGTCACTGATTGCTGGCTCCATTTCTTTTTGTTCTTTTTGTTTTGTGTTGGGAGCCGTGCATTTTTTTGCTGTTACTCTGTGGAACACAGCCTTGAGCTACCAAGTGCACCTATAGGCTCAATTCCTGCCAGGAAAGCTAAATACACTGGCAGGCGACCTAAGCAGAAATCTCATGGACCCACACGAGTGGAAACTGGAACCAAAGATATTCAACATGTTGAGATACAAATGGGGGATCCCAGAGATAGACCTGTTTCCCCCCAGAACTACCAATTGGACAAATTATGCACAAGGACTCCCCACAAACAAGCTTGGAAAAACCTATCAGTTTATGCTTTTTCCCCCCTCTGCCTCTCCTCTCCAAGGTACTACTAAAGATCAAACAGGACAAACCAAGGACAATACTGAATGCACCTGACTGGCCACGCCAACACTGGTACCCCCCCTTGGCAGTGTGTCACTGCTGGCACCATGGCACCTGCCTCAGACCCCCTGCCCTGCTGTCCCAGCAGGAGGGCTAGATTCTGCACCTGCAACTTCAAACCCCGAACCTGGCAGCCTGGCTAATTACCTGATCTCTCCTTTACCATCCCTCAGTAAGCAAGTGATGGATGTCATCCTGTAGGCAAGGAGGCCTAGTACTAGAAAACCCTATGCTGAAAAATGGAAAATATTCTGTTCCTGGAACCACACTCTGTGGATGGGCGCAGCAGTGCCCAATTTACCCCATATTCTTCAATACTTAACTGAGATGCTTCACAACGGCCTTTCCTTTTCCTCCATCAAAATTCATGCCTCAGCCATTTCAGCTCATTACAACACAGAACCACTCCTCTTCTCTCATCTGCTGCTGAAGCAATTCCTCAGAGGGGCCAAAAACCTAAGACCACCCAGGAGAGCCCCTTCACCAGCCTGGGACCTTAACTTTGTATTGGAAAAGCTCACTGTACCTCCCTTTGAGCCAGCTGCAAATGCAGAGTTGAAATTCCTTTCTTGGAAAACAGCCTTCCTTCTAGCCATCACTTCAGCAAGAAGGGTGTCTGAATTACAGGTCCTCATGGCAGTGTCGCCTTTCATCATCTTTCATGCTGACAGGGTGTCCCTTAGGACCAATCCATCCTTCATGCCCAAGGTGGTATCCAGTGTGGCCCTTAATCCGTCCATTCATTTGCCAACCTTCTTTTCTAACCCACAGAACAAAGGGGAACAAATACTGCACTCCTTGGATGTGCACAGACAACTTAGATTTTACTTGGACAGGACTAAGCCTCTCAGGAAATCTGAGCAACTTCTGGCTGCATTTGCTGCAGGGGCAGAGGGGAAGGCCATTTCAAAGCAAACCATTTCTAAGTGGATAGGCCATTGCATTCATTTCTGCAATAAGCATCATGGAAAACCTACCCCACAGGGGATAAGACCACATTCAACCAGGGCTGCATCTACCTCTATAGCCTTTCTCAGAGGTGTCCATACCAGGGACATCCTAGAAGCTGCTACCTGGAGTTCTGTACATACCTTCACCAAGCATTACCACTTGCCATTTTTTTCTAAATCCAGAGCTGGATTTGCCACTGCAGTCTTGCAAGGCCTTATAGCTGGTCCTAATGCAATCTAATTGCCTCCTCCCATCCTTAGCTTTGGGAATCTACCCAAATGTGATGACTGCAACAGTGAAACATGAAGAACATAGTACAGTTGTGTACACTTACCATAAATGTAGCTGTTTGAGTGTATTCACTGTTGCAGTCCTGGTTACCCTCCTTCCAACCCCCTGACTTCTATTTACTATACCTCTATTTTTGTTTACTATGCTTAAAGCTTTTTGGTGTATTTGTTTTTTTTGTTGGAGGTGTAATCTTGTATGCAATTACTTCTCATTATGGGGGCACCTGACATCTGGGGCAAGAAAAGCTGATCTAATGGTGTTGGCTGCTTGCTTTATACCCCTGACTACCTGACGTCATGGAAGATGAGACAGCAACTGACACAGGACCCAAGACTTTGATAACCAGGCAGACTGAGGGCTACTGCAAGCAGATAACCCATATGTGATGACTGCAACAGTGAATACACTCGGACATCTACATTTATGGTAAGTGTACACAACTGTACTTTTGCATGCCCTCTCAAACATATGAATGAAACTATCAAACTTATCCCCCTCTGTAAACTGTAGAAGAAATTTACTGACCTTCTGTGCTTCTGGAGTCCAGTTACTCCCTTCCCCATAACCTCCATGACTCTGGCAAAGAGTCAGCATCTCCTTTTCATGCTGTCTCTGACGCTCCTTTTCCACAGCTTCCATTTCCAATGGCTGGCCTCCAACTCAGGCCTCTTTAACTTAATTTTTAAGTCCTCTGCACAAAGGTTGAGCTGTCCATTCCCTGAGTGTTGTCCATCTCCATGTCCAGTCTGATCATCCTCCTGGTTGCTATTTTCTGATGCAGCTGTGACCAAAGCTGCAGTCATGTCTGCTTTAGTCAGGTTTCCCTGCACCAGTCCTTTAGCCTGGCACATCTCAGCCACCTGGCTCCTTGTCAGCTTTCCATACTCCTCTGCTGACATGCTTGCCTGCTCTCCCTGACTAACTAAGCTCACAAAAGAAATAAAACAGTTGTTGTCTGAACTTTGAATATTCACTGTGTGGCTGATTAAGAGTACAAAAACACCTTCAGTGATCACAAGCTACAGGAATTCACTATCCACACCACTACAAGCCAATTAGTATGTGCCAACCAGTTAGTATGTGGTGTGGATATCCCGCCACTGCCAAACAGTTAATAGGTGATGCCCGTGCACTAGCCCAGCAATCAAGGAGCATCCGTCCTCATCACTAACACCAGTGAGGGGCGTCCACATTGGGAAGGATAACAAATACACACACGGTAAAGTACAATTTCCCTTAAGAGCACACAGAGATCACAGTCAGTCTGGGGCTGGTTTCTTCCTTTCTCTCCAGATCCCCAATAAGACTCCACTGGCACATCTATGGGGTCCAGATCTCAGCCTAGTGGTCAAGCTAAAACCTCCAGCACCCTCTCTGTCTAACCAGTGCTTTGTGTCCTTGCCCAAGTAGCTTGTGCACACACACACACACACACACACACACACACACACACACACACACACACACACACACACACACACACACACACACACACACACTTTAAGAAATTAGTTGTACACAAAGACACAGACACACCTGGGGAAGGCTGTTACAGGTTCTCCAGCTATGCCTCTTCCTGCCAGGTTATAAGGTAGTACTCACTGCCTCCAACCACTAATATCAGCTACTAATAAGACCCTTATCAAAGGGTGTCCAGTTATTATTGTGCAGTATTATTATCCAAATGGTAAGTGTAACTGAACAGCAAGACTTATTGGAGTGGCTTAGTACAATATCACTATATACATGCAATTTACTCTAGAGCTTAAATTGTCTCTACACAAAATAGCCACAGTTAAAAGGTTTAAAAATATTTAATAATAAATAATAAGAACACAATACAATACTTCTTACTACACAGTGCTAGTCAAGAGTTCAGAGAGCACAGAGAAATGCTTAAAATAATTCAGTAGAAAAGTTCTGACATCAATACAGAAAACAGCTAGTCTAATCTTCCTATTCCCTAGCTATTTCTAAGAGAGGCACTAAAGTCTAAGATCCTCCTTGCATACAGAGCACAGGCAGAGTGCTAGTGAGTTGGATATTCTCAAGACAAATGCAAAATGCTCTGAGCATCTCTCTCTCTGTCCTTAAATTGATAACACAGTACTACTGACTTATTTCAGATTACATCATTTTTTCTCTGGTTCCCAGGCTAACAGAAACTGAGTTTAGCAGCCCTTTTGATCTTGCACCTGGTCAGGAAGCTACAAGAATAAAAGACATTATACATGCAAATTCTAGCAATTAACTCTGGTCTGAAAACAATAGCAAGAATTCCTTCATCCAGACATCCCGGCTCCGAGTTTTGAGATCAAACAATTATACAATGCTTGACTTATTAGCTTTCCTCCAACAGAGTGCAGTGTGGTTATAATTTTGAAGTTCAACATTTACCATAATTTAATAACATTTAAGAGAACAAGCGTGTGGCTTACATTAATATTTATAAATGACAGATTTATCTACAAAATTCTATCTAGCTAGGCTGGCAGCCTTCACATATCTTCACAAGCAACATCAGTGACACAGTTGTGCAGTGGTTCCTATTGCCTCACAGCAAGAGGTTCTCCAGTTTGATTCTCAGCTGTGGTGCCTTCTGTGTAGAGTCTGCATGTCCTTCTTGTGTTCATGTGTGTGTTTCCTCTAGGTGTTGTGATTTCCTCCAACATTTCCAAAGTTCTGCATCTGGAGTGTTTTGAACTGTACCTGCACTGAAAAGGGGCTCTGTCCCAGTCGGACTTTCCCAGTAAACAAATTTAAATAAATAAATAAATAAAACAAATCTTAGCCCAGTACTGAGCAATTGTTTTTTGTTTATAATTTAAGCATTTCTATATTAGCTTAAGACATTTTGCATTCAAAGTTAAAAGCAAGTAGTGGTACTGGTTGCATATCTCAGTTGATGTAATTGATGGATTTGGTTCATTATTGTGACCTAATGGAAAATCACTTGGTTATCACTTAGGTGTTAAATAAACAGGATATCAGAGAGCTGGAACCCTACTACAACCCAGATAATTGGGATTTGATTAATGTTCCCTGCACTGGAAGAGCTAGGTAGATGGGGAGACAAGCATGGCCTACTCACTTCACCCAGAGTACAGAGAGTATGGATCTATTCTACTTGATCAACTTTTTAAGTAGTCAAAATTCATATGGTTGAGACTAGCTGCAGGCCTTGATGTGTGCATGTCTGAGACCATCACATCCTAAGGAGGAGCTCAGAAATGTGGCTGATTTAATGGGAAATTATTTGTTAGCAGGCCACACAGGACCTGGTTGATTATGTCCTTCAGAAGATGCAGTTCCTTGGTTCCTTGTATTTTATCTCTTGTACCAAATCCAGTCAACTTTAAAAGAGGAAAAGGCTTCTGCGGACTTCAAGTGATGGTACTATCCATGGTCTGTTCATGGGTATACTCTTAATATGTGACTAATACAAGGGAAACAATTGAAAAACGGTGGCTTTGGTTCAGAACACACTCAAGATGGTGCAGAGTGAGCAGTGTCCTGCTTGGTCTGAAGTGAATCAGCAAGAAAGGTTTACATAGGTTG
This sequence comes from Protopterus annectens, assembly GCF_019279795.1. NCBI lineage: Eukaryota > Metazoa > Chordata > Ceratodontiformes > Protopteridae > Protopterus > Protopterus annectens. The sequence goes on along the minus strand of NC_056745.1, from coordinate 1,101,051,863 downwards.
ATGTGCTGTCGTAGCCAATATCAAAGATATTTTTCATTGCGAGTTCAACAGAATGATAAGTATTAATCTTTTACAACTGCAGATTAGCGCACATCAGATCTCATAGACCCTATGAACTTTCATGCAGATGCCACTGAAGAACTGAGAAAATAGTGATCAGAGAGCCTTATGATTACTTGTTGAGTGAAGTGGAGAGCCTTAAGGAGAAATAAGTGGATCCAGAGGACAGAACCCACCCTAAGAATATTCATAACTATTGAAGAGTAAGGAAAGACTAGATTTTGTTTGTCAAAGAAAATTAGCAGATTGAACTGGGCTCTGTGTGATGCAGTGGGCTCTGTGATGCAGATTCTAGTAGAAAGGGCTCATAAACTCGATGTACCAACTAAAGGGAAATACTTTAAACAACCACTGCAAATTATAGCTGGATTTTAAATCTATTAAGTACAAGATGAAATGATATCCTTGCTAACCAAGAAAATGAAATAAGATTGTTGAGAAAAGTGTTTTTTGATCATGACTTCTCTGAAACTAGGAAGAAGTTAACACTTTGATGCGACTATGAGGGAATTTAGACTGAAAATTTTGAAGTTTGATTGCAGTATCCGTATCCAGGTTTGTTTCCAGTATCTTCACCCATGGGAGTTGAATGTTTATAAATTATCAACGGGTGCTCCATGTTCTAAAACAGTGCAAGACTGTAAATGAGCTGAGTAAGATAAAAAGGGTGAAGGTAGAAGTTGGGGAAAAAAGTATCCGGGAAATGTAGTTATTTATGGATGGATTGGTTATATAAAGAAATTAGTAGATTGAAGGATGATTTATTTATTTTTACTACATTTGTTGACTAGCAAAGTCCAACTGGGCACAGAGTCCCCTTTTTAGTGGAGACCTGCGGGGAAGAAAAGCTCCAAATGATACACAGTAGGTAAAGATTTATGCATAGTGTAGAAAAAAAAACATTTTACAAGAGTATACATAGTCTAGTGAATAAAGACATTTTGCAAAAGTTTATACATGGTATAGAAAAGTCATTCAATAGTATTTTGTAAAGTCTGCATAGTAATGGAGTCTTTGCAGATAGTACAGTAAGGTACAAATACAGATTACTGTTCAGCACAAAGGAAGATGATGAGCATAATTCTATAAACAGACAAATTTCAGTGAGCTAGTAGTCTTATATATTTCAGTAAGCACTTTCTTTATAAAGACAAAATCGACATATAAAATAGCTAATGTGTTAGACTAAAGTATGATCGAAGAAGGAGATGGACAAGAAATGACTGAAAGTGTGAAGAATGAGGCAAAAATTCTATAGGTGAATGATCCTGAGACATCTGGGAGGTTGTTAATGAAGACATTAAAAAGAATGGGGCCAAGAATGGGCCCTTGGTGTGGGTGCTTGTGGAGACTGGAATGAAATGGAAGAAATCTTTGTGCCCTTTTACAGCCCATGATCTGTTATCAGGATACTTATTAAACCATGCTGTAGAGGTTTCATTAAATCACTTGCTTGAGAATTTTTGCAGGAGGATGGGATGTGAGACTCTTGTCAAAAGCTTTGGAAAGGTCTAGAAATAGGGCAAATACAAATATCCCTTCATTCGTATGGGCATTTACAGTTTTAGTGAAATGTAGGAGGGCTGTAGTAGTTCTATGAAATGGGGGTGTAAGCTGTTCTGGGAGTGGGGGAAGAGGTTATTTTTGGCAAGGTGTTGAGAGAGCCTGGATTGAATGCATTTTTCAAGAATTTAGATAAGGGGGACAGGATAGCAATTAGGGTAGCAGTTACTAAGTTTAGAATTATTTCCTTCTTTATGTAGTGGTAGGCCACAACAGTTTTTTCATAGTCTTGGGATGTATGTTTCCATGATAGAATGGTTTAGGAGTATGGCAAATGGGGTAGGCTATAGACTCAACAGCTATTTTTAGATATTTGGTAGGGAGATTGTTGGGTGCTAGGGTGGTGGGTTTTAGTTTTAAGAGAAGTTTTTAATGGTTGATTTGGGAACTGGTTGCAGTAAGAATGGGGCAGAGCCACAGGTGTTGGGAATGGAGGGGCTGGTAGGAGGGTTGTGGTGTTTGATTTGAGGTATGACAGTGTTTATGAGGTGTGTTAGTGCTTTCTGTGTTGTTGGGCACTGTAGGTTCAGGTTAGGTGGCATAGCTTGGTTTCAGTATTTTGTTAATAGTTGACTAGAATGCCTTTGGGTTTTATAGGTTCATAGGTTGGTACTAGGCTATCGGCCCTAGGGCCTATACAAGCCTAGCCATAACAATTCCCTGGATATTTTTTCCCACAATATTTATTCCCCTGTTTTGAAGGTTTTTGGACTGCAGGGGTTAGTGCAGTATTTTTGTCTATCTAATTTGATTTAGTATATAGTGTGATTTCTGAGATGTCAAAATGTTTGTGAGTTGTTTTGTGTTTTTATTTTTGACCCAGGAATTCCAGGCCTTGTGTCAGTTTTATTAGATGTTTTGTGGTTCTAGTTAGCCAAAAGGCTGCTATAGCTTTTTCATGTTTTGTTCTGAAGGGGGGCTTAAACTGTTTAGAATGTTAAGGAAGGTTCTGGAGAATTCTGTATCAGCATCATCTAAGAAAATATCCTTTAGCTATTCCCAGTTCCTAAGTTGCAGATTCTGGAGAATTATTTTTCTTATTAGAGGTAGGAGAGATTGTGTATGTTATTAATGTGGTGTGGTTTGTGAATGTGGTTTTGAGCTCTGATGACATAGGTTGGAAGGTGGTCACTTAGAGCATTAGAAAGAGAGCCATAAGAGAATATGTTGTTAATGGAAGAGATGAGCATCCAATCAAGTATTAAACTTTTGTTGGTGGTGTTTATGTAGCGAATGGGAGAGGTTATTATTTAGCTAAGGTCATAGAGATTGGTGGCATTTTCAGGATAATCACAGTTGATAGCCAGCCAGTCAATATTGAAATCTCCTGTAATTACCTTTTCTTGTAGGATATTAGGGATGGCTCATGAATTAAATTCTTCAACAGTGCTAATGTTATTTCCAGGAGGGATGTAAATTGCCATTATGGATAGGGTTTATACACCACTGAAGTCAAACACTTTAAAAATGAAAATAACACCAAGGCAAGGAGCAAGGTACCTTCAATTTAATGAATAGTTAGCACTTTCATCTTGACAAATATCAAAACTTCCTCAGACCGTCTGAGGAAGTTTTGATATTTGTCAAGACGAAAGCGCTAACTATTCATTAAATTGAAGGTACCTTGCTCCTTGCCTTGGTGGTGTTTTCATTACGGATAGGGTGTTGGGGGGGGGGTTAGCTTCAGTAAAGCACTAATGATTTTGGATTATTAAATGTTGGGATGCGGAGAGGAGAAAGGATAAGTTGCAGAGTGTTTTTATATAATGTGGCTACACCACCTACTTTTTTTGCCCATTTGCCCTTAGTGTGCTGTAAATGGATGATATTTCTTCATTTCTAATATGGGGCTTTTACCAAGTTTCTGTACTTAGTATGTCAGAAGAGTGTTGGGGTATCCATGTATGCAGCTCAATTATTTTATTGCAAATGCTTCAGATGTTCCACTGTAAAATTTCCAGTGAAGATGTTTTGGGAGCTGAGGGAGAGGTGCCTTTAGTTTTGGGTTAGTGGTGGAATTGACCGTGGATTGTCCTGGAGTAAGGTTTATATCACCATCTAATATTAATTTGATAGGCTGTGGGGTGTATGTTGGGGGTATGGGTTATAGAGGTTTTCTGGATGTGTATTTTATGTTTTAAAATTTGTAAAGTTTGGAAGCCTGACATAATGAATGAAGGAGGTGTGGGGCAGAGTGGATGTTCTTATGGAGAGTTGTGTTACAGTCCTGTTTCTGGTGACAGATTGAATAATTAAAAAGTGATTGTAGTGGGGTAATATGGTTTGTATGAATGACTGAAAATAAGTTGTAAAATTAAATAAATAAATCCTGTTGCAAATTCCTTAAGTGCATATATATTGCACTTTTAGGAAAAATTACTACAACATTTCTTAGCACCCCCTTACGTGGAGATTTCACCCTCCATACCATAACTTATCCACAGCCGCACTACCCTTAAGGAAAAAATAAAGCACATGTTGAGAGTTATACACTGATCACATTACTGGGATCTTGCAACAGACCCAGGATAAGGCAAACAGATTCCGGCAGGTAATGCTTCAGATAGATTGCTTTTTGTGCTGTCTTTGTGGGAGATCAACATTTAAGGAGATGTGGATCTACCACAGTGGAACAGGCGGAATGTTCCATATGGCATGAAACATTTGTTGGGGATTGTAAGGAGTTTGTCAAGCAAGAAAGAAATGAAGGGCTTATGCAATTGCTTCTTTTGCATAGGTTATAGCAAGATCGGTGTTCCAGAAGAAATTACATAAATCATGGGAAAGCTAGAAGAGTTAAGGTATTGGTGGCAGCTTAAGCAAGGACAAGGGTGGCTTCTTTGGATCAGGCACATTATATGGACTACTGAAATATTTTGAAGTTTAAATATGAAGGACTACTTAATATAGTGTAAAAACATTAGATCTGGCTGATCTTCATCAGGAGAAACTGCCAAAGATCGTACTATTACTGGATAGGTTGCACTGTTAATTAAATAATTAAGCCAGTAGAGCATTTGAATTTTTAGGAATTAGTAAGATGGATAAACTTTAAAGGATTGAGCCAATGTTGTGTTTTGAATAACTGTTAATGACTAAAATGTATGGCTAGTGCCATAAAATGCTCATAAGTCATGCTGATGGAAGATTTTTGGATGGAAGTCTACTAACAAATAGTTTCATGCTAGTGATGTGATATGCCCATGATAATGCATCTTTTGCCCTTTTTTGAGATTGTGATTTTGTTCAGGAGTTAGAACTTTATTTATGGACATTTTTTTTACTGGGGAAGTTAGAATGGCTAATAAATAACAATTTTCAATAGAGTCCCTGGGAGAAAAGCTCCAGAGAGTTAAGTATTATCAAATAAATCAGTAAAACATTAGTATAGATGTAATTAAAAAAGCATATATACATGAAATTTAACAGTGAAATACATATATACAAAAAAGCATGTGGAGACACCAGTGATGTAATAAAACAAAAAAAAAAATCACAATTAAATATGACAATCAGTATATACAAAAGTATTAGGATAGTCGACCGTGTTAGGAAATAAAAATTATAAAAGTTTCCCCTAAGAATGGGGAGAGGGCAAATGTTGAAATGGTATAGGTAGATAGTATGATGAAAGGTTAGTAAGAATGTAAAGTATTTCTTGATGTAGATTATACAAGAGAGGTGAATGGGCATTGCTATGAGTAAGAAATTCTTTGAGACAGGACCTAAATACACTGAGGCTTGATATTGTTCTGATTGAACTTGAAATAGAGGCTGCCTTGCAGGTGCCAATGCTGATATTCCCATAGAATGCATGGATGCTTTCACTGGACATAATGGATGCCTTTAGGAATATTAAAGCATTGAGGAGGATGTCTGTAATAGACTCCTTCAGTTTCTCTTATGAGAGTATCATTTTCCTTTCAAAGTGTTGTCATTTTGATGTTATTCAGAATCCAGAATCTTCTCAAGATGTTGGCCTTTATGACCAGAGTTTTGTAGGAGAAGGATTCCCATGCACTCCCCTTCTTGGATGTCTGATTGTTGGTGGTCCCATCCAGGGTCTCCATGGGAATGTCCCTGCACTGGTTCCTTCATTAGCTGCCAGCCATGATGTAACTATAAATCCTTAAGAAGTCCTAGGTGACTAATTTTTAACCGTTAGTCTTTAAGGATGTTGACCTGAGCACTCTTCAGCATTGGTCATTCCTCCATTTGTCATGAATCCAGGATGTCATGGTGCTGACCAGCAGAGTGAGGGCATATGGAAGGGTCCAGGCCCTGACTCTGTTGAATTGTATGGGCTTTATTTTTGATATCAACTCTATGGAGCCCTTTGCATGCTTGATGATTTGTATGTTGCAGTGGACTGAAGTGTCTTCCTCAGATGAGCATTCATGGACTTTCTGCTTACAGGCTGTCTGCTTGGAATAGTGGATCTTCTTTACCAACTTTCTGGTGAAGTTTCACTTTCTCAGCTGAACCCATTGCAGATTTTAAATCATGGATGATTTGCTTTGTGATATGCAAACTTGACTTGTCTGTTACATGGTGTAGAGAACATGGGCTTCTGTGGAAAGGGGCGTCATTTCAACTACTTGAGGAGTTCTCGTGATTGCAGTGGTTTTGTAGATGATTCATTGTCCAGATCTTCTCCTGTTCTGGTCAGAAAACCAGTTCACTGTGTGACATTCTAGGTTATTACCACAGTGGAGGGAGTCTGTGTTTGTCTGTAGGCCCCAGACAGATGCATCAGTGCCTTATCAGGCAGTTGGTTATTTGTAGCATGCAGTGGGAACTAAAACATAAGAAGTGTACCAACAGTTATGCTGGCTGTGCATGTATGACCTGTCCCACGGTGATACCACGTTTCAGTTATAGCTGTGAGGTTAAAGTAACAGTAGCCCAAAGCTACTAAGAATCTCAAAGAAATCCAAATTGTACTCTCTATGATTTTACACTTCTAAGCTGCTTTCAAAAATAAAGTTTGGTGTTTGATCAAGAGGCTGTATTAGTGCAGACCTTTATATTTTGATGATTTTATACTTCTAAATTTCATTAAAAATTAATAAAACAGTGTAAATGTTCACCACTCTATGCTGTGGTTTTGAATTGCCTGGTTTCTGTCCATTTCAGGAAAAAATAGTTACTAGGTTAATTAAAAAAGTAGATGGGACTATCAGGCACAAGACACCTGAGGAAGCATGTATGCATGTACTTAAATTGAAGGTACAGTATTTAAATGTTAGTGCAGGCACAGTTCGTGACAAAAAGTCTGTTGAGCAGCAGCATATCGACCGTGGAAGTCAGTGAAGTTCATTGAGCATACGTCCTAAAATGCAAGTGGAAATATTCTAATCGAGGAAGTACAAAAAATTTGCAAGCTATCCCCTCACTATTTCTGTTCTTCTGCCAATGTATTCTTACCTCCCCCAGTTTTTCATATTATATGTTTTCTTTTAACTGTCTATATGTCTGTATGTTTATAAGTTGCTGAGTGAGTACTGGGATAGCAGTTCAGTGGGACACAATCTGTACCACTGTATTACCACCAAAACAGTGTTGAGGCAGGGAAGGTAAGTCTGTAGTGCCTCAGTCAAGTGTAACTCATTTCTGAATTTCTGAAAACAACATGCAACAATAAATTACATCTGAACCATTCCATCAGCAGTTCACATTCCTTGTGAAGCAAACAAACTGGGAAATCATCTTCCTGAGCTGGTGGTCTTGTCTGGTCTATTTTTCCAGAAATGTGACACAGTAAAGATTGACCTATTTTCCACTCTGTGCGCATGATTCTATGCATCTCTTGCTGATTTCAACATAGAACGATGGAGGTTGAGGTGGACATAACACCACGGCACAGGAGCTTGCGGTGCACATTCCACATAATTCCATGGCACAGGAGCTTGCTTGTGTACATTCCACATAATCCCATGGCACAGGAGCTTACTTGTGTACATTTCCATGGCACTGGAGCTTGCTTGTGTACATTCCACATAATCCCACGGCACAGGAGCTTGCTATGCACATTCCCAATCGTCCCTGCTTATTCTGCACCTCACTGCAAAGCCTGGCGGAACAACTCCGTCTCATTCTTGTCACTTCTTGTTGGCTAAAAGAGAGTGGCTTCAAGGTCCCAAATATTGCAGGAAAACCATCCAGTCTGTTAAGTAGTCCTCCTTGACTGGAGTGGCAGCCATATCTATTGCTTCTTTAGATATTGTAACCCCCCAGACTTCCTGGTCAGAGGTTATTGAGGCTGTTAGCAGGACCATTACTAGGCTGATCTGTTCCTTCAGATGGAGGTTGCTATCAGGTTGAGTGAATGAGTAAATGATATTGTGTGCCCCACCTCAGCCAGTTAGACTACATATGATGCTGGTCTAGATTAGGTGCTCAAATTCTGCTGAAGTGCCCTTTGTAGGTTTATTCTCAGAGGATGTAACAGTTACGTAATAACAAGCTGAATTCATATTTATCATTTTTCTACACCTCATGTTCGTGAAGTTTAAAGAATTCAGTCTTTTGTGTATCCCACTGGGACATTCCACATATAACTATGGAAACAATCAACATAGCTTTAGACATGTCATTACCCGTGTCACATGATGTTTCCACCTTAAATCATGCTATGCTTTCTTGTGAACTCATGACCTGGGCACATTTTGTCCTTTTGTCATTTTCAGATGTTCTTCAAAGACACTGTTACATTACTGATTCCTTGGACTTTCTGATAAGCAGAAGCCCCTGACTGCTGCGATTTCCAGAGTCTCCATCATCCCTAGCTGATGGATGTCTGATGGCTGACATCCAGATGTCAGGGTATAAGAGTGGTGTCCATCAACACCATCTTCAGGTCTTTCTAGCCATGCAGTCCAATGCACTACTGTGTTTATCAGAAGCTTACAGTCTGATGCGCTACTGCATTTATCAGAAACTTGCAGTCAATCTGCCAACTCATTTTTTTCCCTAGAGTTTCTTAGAACTGATTTTTAGATAACTATCTTGTTGGGGAATTTTTTCTTCTGCTTAATGTTCCAAAAATTAATAACTGCTTGAAGTCTGGAAGCGAATCCTGCATAAAGACTTTCATTTTTTTTGTCTATTTTGCTTGGGTCCCCAGCACAGCATTTCTAATTGTCAGGAGAGTGCTAGTTTTCAAGCTAAGAACCTTAAGCATAGGGTCAAAGTCCTTGCCGCCCACATTGAGTCCTTAGACCTAGTTCCTTCCACTTCTTCTCTTTCCTTGGCTTTGACCATTACTTTTCCAAAGAAATGCAAAGACAAAAAGTCTAAGGAAAAGGATTCAGTAGGCAACAGAGATCATTTTGTGTCTGTGTCCAAGTCTCCCAGGTCAGATGTTTAACATACCCAAGCCCTTGGGAGACCATCATAGCAACAGGCCAGTCAATTGTGCTCTCTTGAATGCCAGGTCAGTTGGAACTGAAGTTGCTCAGTAGGCCTCAGCTTCCAAGGTCCCAGTGTTGGCTACTGAGGGAAACGGTTCATCTTCCACAGTTGTTTTGAAGGAACAGACACAAATTATCCACAGCGAGACCATGTTTGCCCAACAGACTACCAATTCCTCTCTTTCTAAACAGATGCCTCAATCAAAGAAATCAGTCATCTTATCTCAGACTACATCCCAGTCGTCAGCCATAATGACCTAGGTTCAAACTCAGGACCTTCTTAAAATTGCTCAGGAATTCATAGTGTTTATGAAATCTAGGGAAATCATCCAGGCTACAGCCTACTCTTGAAACCTCCCCCAGTTTTTTTTTTTTTAAAAAAAAAAAAAGAGGGAAGAATTTTTTTTTTTTCAGGAGAAATCTGAGTCTTCAATATCTGAAAATGAGAGAGAATTGTTACTCTGAACATCTCCCCTGTCCATCCTACCTCGACTCTGACTCGGTTGATACTCTCGTCTGCTACTCTCCAAGAAGATTTTTCTTTTAGATTTACCTTGAAAAAGATGAAGGCCTTTCTTTGGATGAGCAAAGACATTTTTCAGGTGCAAACACATTGCATTTTAAGTCTGCCATCCCCCAGACCACTGGCTGTTTCTCCAATTCATGTGGTACTAAATTGTGTCTTCAAAGACATGTCTCTCTCACCTACCCCAAGGAAGCCATATCAGTTTTATAGAATGCTTGTCACTCACAAGCTCCTCTACAAGAACTCAAAAGCTGTTCTCTCTCTAGTGTTAACTGAAGCCACTAAGGGTGCCCCTAAGCATGCTGCTAGACATCATTTGCTTAATAACAGGGAAGGTAGATTGCTAGACAGGTTTTGAAAGAAGACTTGTACATCTGCTACCCTGTCTATGAGGGACCTTAATTGCTAATTCACATGTTACTTGAGTCCTTACAGGAACAAATCATTACTAAGGCAGTAGGCATTGCAGATCAAGCTTTACAAAGGGAGATAATAGACACAACTAGAGCAGCACTGCAAGTTTCCAAACATTCTCTAAAATGTGGTTGTGATGCATTAGATGCATCATGCAGAGCAGCTCCTACTGGAAGTGTTATTCTCAGACACACCTGGATGAGGACCCAGCCCCTTTCTGACCAAGTAAAGACTGAACTCCTGGATGCCCCACTGGATAAAGAATTCCTTTTGGGGTTCCCTGCAGAGAAGATTTTTGAGAAATTTCACAAAAGGGGAAGCAAATAAAACTGTGAAAGAATTGTGTTACTCTCTCACCCCCTACTACCTAAGCTTTAGCCTCTGCCTCTTGCAAGGTAAGGGGAGGCTGTCCCAATCAAGGAGACCAAGGCAGGTATGAAGATGACCAGAGTAATGCTGTAGACTTGGGGGATCCCAAAGACTCTATACCCATCAGAGAACAGCTGTGACTATGCACAGCTCCCTCCCCAATCCCCCCACATTCTCACACCTCTAGCAGGAAGACTTTTTTCCTTTCTGCTCCAGAGAAAACCCATCACATTGGACCAGTGAGTCCTAAAAATCATGAAAAAGGGCCACTTCATTCATTTCAGAGAAAGGCCCCCTTTGTTAGGAATGCTAAACCCTCCAAAAGACCAAGAGTCGTCTCCTTCCCATCTTGTAAGAACTCTTGTAGTAAGGATCTATCCAACCAGTCCCTGCAGGCGAGGAAGCAACAGGGTTCTACTCTAGGATCTTTCTAGTCTCAAGAAAGGAAGAGACTTGGAGACCAATCTTAGACCTCTCAGTGTTAAACAAGTTCCGTAATATTCCAAAATTCAGAATGCTGACCCTACAGAAATTGCTACCAATGATCTTTCCAGGATCCTACATGCTTATGATAGATCTGAAGGACTCCTGTCTTTATGGTTGTATTGCAAAGGAGCACAGACACTACTTTTGGCTTGCAGCAGGAAATTTACAGCGCCAATCCTGTGCTTTACATTTTGGTTTATACATTGCATCCTGAGTTTTCACCAAATGTCTATCTCCAGTTTTAGCCCATTGTAGAACAGCATGAGTGCACATTAACCCCTTCCTGGACGATTGCCTCATCCAAGGAAAACCGTTCTTGAATTAAAAAACAGCCTTGCAAGTTACTTTGCATTGCTTTCAGAGAGTAGGATTCAGTTTCAGTCTCCAAGTCCAAACTTCAGCCTCAGACAAGAATTCTCTTTTTGGGTGAATTGACAGATTGTGTACAACAAAAAGCCATCCTACTCCAAGACAAGGTGTCCTTTATAGCAGACCGTCTATTCAGCTTACTGCCAAAGCAGACAATCACTACAAGGTAATATCTAAGGGTTTTGGGATGTATGGCATCATGCATCCTAATGATGCAAAGCTACATATGAGGAAACTGCAGTTATTCCTGAAAATCTCTTGAGAACAGCATTCTGAACCCCTGAAAATCCTGGTACCTCTTTTATTCTGCTTGAAAAAAGGAGCTTCTTTGCTGGAAGGACACCATCAAAGTGAATCAACGGGAGAACATCTCGCTACGAGACAGACAAGACCATCGCCACAAGCAGCTTAGATGTTGCCTAGGAAGTACACGTAGAATCCATGAAGATGCAAGGTATCTGGACCCCAGAGCAAAGAAGATTTTACATATACCAGAAAGAATTGCTGGCAATGTTTCTAGTGATGAAAGCCTTTCAAAGCAACTACTCCAAGGAACATTGAAGATTTGGACAGGCAACACCACAGTTATTTGGTATTTGAACAAGCAAAAGGGAACTCATTCCTACCCCCTTTGCAGCCTAGCAGTGAATATTTGGCACTCATAGCATCCTACATCTTGGGCCAGAGCAACACCTTAGCAGATTCTTGGAGCAGAGACCTTCTGGATCCCAAATGAATGGATGCTAAAAAGGGAGATCTTCCTGGACCTTACCCAGAAAAATGGAGACACCACAGTACAAACATTTTTACCTCCCATCAGAACAGACAACTACAAATGTTCTGCTTCAGAATCCAACAAATGGAGACATGGAGAGCAGAAACCGTCTTCTTCCCATAGGCAGTCTTCTTTATTTATGCCTTTCCACCATTTCCCCTGATTCCCAGGGGTACTGATAAAAGTGAGGTCATAGAGGTCAAGCATGAAATTTTTAGTCCACTTCTAGCCAAAGCAACATTGATTCTTCCTACTTTTGACTCTCCGCAAGAGGAGATATTACACACTTTCACAAGTGATAGTCTGATCACCTAGCAGTAGGGTTCTCTCATTCATCCTCACCTGACCACCCTCAAATTAACAGCTTGGAGGATTAGTTTCTGACCCCAAATAATGCAAACTACTCTACAGAAATGCTGTCTGTCCTGAGAGAGGCAAAAAAAAAACATTTACCAGAAAATCATACTTATCCAAATGGAAAAGCCTTTCTTTCTTTCTGGTGAAAGAACAAAGGCATTAGTCCTCCTCATGTGAATGTAAACCTAGTGTTGGAATATCTCTGTAGGGATTATTTCACCAGGGCCTTTCCTACTCCATTATTAAAGTGAGTGTTTCAGCCAACTGTGCCTGTCTTACTTGCTTCTTACTGTTTGTTCTCACTACCATCTGAAACAAATCCTAAAAAGGTCATACATCTAAGGCCCACCAGGAAAAACCCTGTCCCTATCTGGGACATAAATGTTGTATTAGAAAAACTTGCATTACCAGCTTTTGAGGAAGCATCTTATGCTCCTTTAAGATGATCACTTGGAAGACCGCCCTACTGATAGCCATCTCTTCAGCCAGGTAGGTCTCAGAGCTACAAGCCCTGATGTGCAAATAACCCTTCACTGTGTTTTATAGGGACAAGATAACACTAAGAACTAATCTCTCTATTATGCCAAAAGTAGTGTTGGAACTTTTCTTGAATCAGGGTGCTAGTGTTCTTCCCTAACCCACAGAGTAAAGCCAGGCAAATCCTGCATTTCCTGGATGTACAGCAAATATTAGTGGCCTTTACAGAAGGAAAAGAAAGCAAGCACATCTCCAAGTAGACTATCTCTAAATGGATAGCCAACCTGCATTACTTTCTGCTGTGCACATCATAGTAAGCCACTACCAGCCCATTCCACGAGACACAGTACAGCCACCACTGCCTTCCTTAATGCTGTCCATGCATGGGCCATCCTAGAAGCTGCTACAAGGACATCTGTCCACACCTTTACAAAACATTACAGTTTAGCCAATGCTTCCAAAACTAGGGCAGGTCCTGCTACTGCTGTCCTAAAGAACCTGCTTTTTCAGGGGCCATCAGACAGTCTGCCCCCAACTGGTAGCTTTAAGAGTCCTCTCAAAAAACAATACCGCAACATTGACTATGAAAAACATAGTACAGTTGCGTCACACTTACCATAATTGCAGATGTTCAAGTAGATCAATATTGTTATACAAACATCAACCCTTGCACCCGTCTATCTGCTGGCCTCTATCCTGTACCTGGGGTGTCAGTTTTCTGATGGGTAGTTCTTGTCCACCATCCTTCCCCACTTCTACTACTATCAAATAGTTGCAAATTACTGCTATCTCTGAGAATTTTTCATCTGGAGGGGTAGTGCTATCCTGAGAGATTAGACTGCTGCTCACTTCATAGAAGACCAGAAGATGGTGCTGATGGACACCTCTCTTATACCTTGATGCCTGGACATCGGCCATCAGATGTCTGTCTGCTAAGGATGATGAAAACTATCTGGAAATTAGGCTGGTTGTAGGCTTCTGCATAACAGTTAGACCCAATAATCAGTACTGCAGCATTATTCTACTGGAACATCTACAGTTATTGTAAGTGACACAGCTGTAATTTGTCATCCTCAGTCCAGTGAGATAATCTCCAAGCCTTTTACCCCCACATCTTAACATGCATCAACCTTAGAAGCACTTTGTCAGCACACACACACACACACACACACACTCCTTCCCTAGTCTTCCCAGGGAGATTAGTCTCAACAGTGTGGCCAGAATATGCATGGCTTCTCTCCCTCCAGGATGAGCATACCTATCCTTCCTGTCTGTGCTGTCAGGTATCAGAATATATACTCAGATTAATGTCAGCTGGGCCATAACTGGGGCTTTATTTCTGTGTGCCACTGGTGCAGGCTAACTTCTATTTCTTATGTTTACTCTTGCATTCTTTTTAGTTTTAGCTACTAATGAATTTATATGTAAAGAAAATTGCACTTTTGTAAACATGCAAATGTCCAGTGGAATGCAAATTCAAAGACAAGAGTAGAGGGTGTGGACAAGATGGCTAACTGAGACCAGCAACTGGTGGAAGCTCTGTGACGTAAAACTTTACTCAGACAGAAAATATAATCAAAAAAATAAAATTTGGAGATATTGTTAGTTAATTTTATTCACTAATAGAGAAAATATTTAGTTTCAAGTTCTTCAAAGGCTATAATTTCATAAATGAGCTGTGAAAGGAGTGCATTACACAGGAACAAAAAAAATCAGTAGCACTTTAACACTTCTAATTAGCATATAACTTGGATCTGATATTCAGTTAACCCAGCAATGCATATACTAAGCACAGTTACACAAATAAAATAAAATTCTTAACTTGTACAGTCTTAAAGTTACCACCTATATTGCTTAAAGTTTAATGGCATTCTCTTACAGGAAGTATTTGTTTAATATTTATAAATACATTTATTAAAATATTTCACTGTAAATATAGTAAAACAAACTAACCATCTATATTGCTTATCATGAAAATTGTTAGTTTAAAATTTATTTATTTATTTTTTATTTTACATTTGTTAATGCCTGACTGAGCTGAAAAGGCCCTTTTTTAGCAGAGGCCCAGGGAGAAAAGCTCCACATAGAAAAATTACTGATACATTTAGATATTTAGATATGATCAGTATACACACAAATTACAATAGACATGCTTTTGCAGTGGTATGCAGCACATCAACGGGTCTATATCAAAACTTTGAAGAAGTAAAACGCTGAACGTTAAAACATCAAACCCACAACATCGAATGATGAAAATAGCAAAGCCACGCAACATAGAAATCTTATCTAGGGCAAGATTTCGGTGGGCCATTCCGTGGCTTTGCTATTTCCTCCACTTTGGTGTGAGAGTTACAGACCTTAGGGTTAGGGTGCGGGTTAAGGTAAGTGGATAGTTAGTAGTGTATGTATGGTATAGTGTAGGGTTGGGTTTTGTTAACTGTATGTGTGTGTGTATTAATTGCTTTGTTTGTGTATAGTTTCGTAGGGTATGTGTGAGATCGTTATGGACCTTAGGGTTAGGGTGTGGGTTAAGGTAAGTGCATAGTTAGTAATATATGTGTGGTTTAGTGTGGGGTTGGATTTTGTTAACTGTATGTGTGTGGTTTATTTATTTTGGTGTGCTTGTGTTGTGTGTATGTTTCTCGGAACAGTGAATTTTTTCCCTGGGAAAAAAATTTGCTATTCTGAGCATTCAATGTTTTCAATATTCGAAATTCCAAGTTCAAACATATGGCGTTCGACATTTTGGAATTTCAAATATATGATATAGACCCCACATCAACAGTTATAGTGGAGAGAACAAACAAGAAAGTATTCATTTAAAAATAAAGGTAATTAATAGATTTGTGGTGTACAGCTGAAATTTGGAACATTGGTAGAATACATACATAGTACACAGGTACAGTACATACATACATTTACATACGTTTTGAAGCCTAAGTCCAATACAAATCTTTTACTTAAAGGGTAAATGCATTGTTTCAGAAAATAAAATTTATCAATCAGATAATAAAAGTCACTTTGTTTTTAAGCTTTTTTTATTTTAAGAAATGGTTTTCCAGGGACTCACTCCATCTGTTGAGGGATATACTCTTCCAATCCATTTCTTCAACATTATTAAGGATTTTTTACTTTTGTTGACAAAATGCCTCCTCCAGTGTGTTGGATATTTTAATTCTTTCAGAAAGAAATAATTTGATCTTTGCAGGAAATACCAAAGTGGCTTTAATATCATTCTAAGTTCCTCGATCAGTTGCTGACATATAATTTGCTTACATTTTGTTGAATGTTAATAGCTTATGCTGTATTGTTATTAACTCTAACTGTACATATTAATGGAAATAAGTAAAAATAGATATTTGTTACTGATTTGAAGAGTTTAAAAGAATTATGAGCAAGAAACTTACAGGGGAAATTAGCTACTGTATTTTGAGAGTTGTCATTCTTACATGCTGTAATCAGATCCTAATGTCAGAATATAATGCTTAGATCAGTACAGCAGTTCGCAGTGGCTAGAATTGCACATAGTCAAGGTTGCTTGTAATACTGGAGTTAATGAGAAGAGTAAACATCTTATTAATATGCATATGCACAAGGAATGAAATATCTACTGTGTAAGATTAATAAAAGAGCAGTATCAAGTTAGGAAATGTATATACATAATGTAATCTCTAATAAAGAGCTGATGATTAAATAGAGCTTGGATGGAAGATTTTAGAAATAAAGTTATAGACAATAAGGTAGAATATTAGTGGGCAAATAAGATAAAAATATATTTAAATAAACTGCTTATAAGAAAGATATGTATTACATATACCTGATATGCAGAAATGTGAATGTACAAGATCTCATAAAATTTACATAGAAAAGCATATAAAAATATTTGAAAATTTCCTGAAAGCTCAAATTTGAAGCTTGGTCATGTGAACTTTGAAGCATTTTGCATATTGTATGTTATTAGATTCATTAACACTACCTGAAATAATTCATTTCATAAATCAGAGCTGAAATTTCAGTATTAGATTGCTGAATCAGTAAATCCCTCTTGATAGAAAGTAAAGTAGATTTTTCAATATGTTTGAACCTGGGAAGGGAGAATGAGATTTGAATTAAGCACATTATAACATTTGAATACAATATAGATTGCAAATGTTATTTTCACTCCATAGAAATATTAAGACATTCTATTTGACCTCATTAATGTACATATTTATGAATTAGTTTAATAAGCTAAAAGATTTTTAATTATTTTGATATTTGTCATATTAGAAGTGTTACAAAATGTTGAGATATAGCCACTTGTACTTTTAAAATTCAGAGCTTTTGTTAGATCTATAAAATATATGTATATCTTTTAGCATGATGAATATTTATATGCATGTGCATTGATTTTCATTTTGTATTATAGTTTAGTATGATAAGATTACCTGTTACCTGTAAGTTTACAAATATTTTTGTCTCTTCAGGTCCCACTTTGTTCTACATATTGGTTCAGATATTTAGTTATAGTAATGTTGGAGGAGAGAATAATTTAGGAATATTTAATGGATAAATTATACTACTGTTACATAAATGGGTATACAGTACATTATTTGCTGGATTATTTAATATCTGTGATTGATAGAAGAGGATTATTAACATTTTGTGTAGTAATGGGGGAATAGCTTTGGCAAAATATATAACAAAATTAATAGTCTGTTACTTTTAACTTCTGTATAATATATTAATTAT
The DNA here is from genome assembly GCF_019279795.1 of Protopterus annectens. Lineage (NCBI taxonomy): Eukaryota > Metazoa > Chordata > Ceratodontiformes > Protopteridae > Protopterus > Protopterus annectens. The sequence goes on along the minus strand of NC_056745.1, from coordinate 1,101,034,324 downwards.
TGGTAAGTCACAGTAGCTTTTGGCTAGTTTTTTTGGTGAATTTTTAGGTACTGGTAGGTAGAGAGACAGAGTAGTTTGTTTGATAGGCAAATTAGGAATTTTGATGTCCATGGTAAATTGTGTTTTATTAGTAATATGTACAGGTACAATTGTAGACTTGTTTTTATTTGAGTTTTAGTAGTATAATTTGTAGAAAGGAAGAATTCAAAAAAGATGTGGAATGTTAAGATAGTGCTGGATGAATGCATTACAGTCTTGCATACAATTAAATTAATATGACAGATAAATGTGTCATATCTTTTTAAAGAAATAGTACACAATATGGTTAGTTTTACTCTATTATCTGTTAATGTAAATTGATTAAATAATGGGAACAAAAGGAAATCATTAATGAGATCTAAATTAAATAGAGGATCTATTGCAAGAGACTCAGTAGATAAAGATATACAATATTTAAATAACTTGGATTACAAAACATTGTCATCTGCCTTTTTAACAAAAAGAGAAGAGGAACTGCTATACTTTTGAGAAAATCTACAATAATGCCTAATGTCATGGAATCCATTAATGATCCCAAAGGAATTTATGCATTTGTAATACTCAAATATAATGGCAAATCCTATACACTAGCTAATTTTTACTGGATATCTGGAATATGTGTAAGAGTGGCTAAATATTACTTAAAGGCTAATAGCCCTGTCCCTCTACTCAGTTTCATACAGACTCCTCAGTGGTGGCCTCTGGCTGGCATACAAAGCAATCTCAGACCTCGCCTTGATGGGACTGCTGCATATACGCAAGTTGAGCTCCACTCGAGCAACCCATATGCGCAACCTCAACCTGGTCTGTGATATCAATAGGACTTGTTGGCGGGACAGATTTGTGCCCCAGAGACTCCCCATCTGTGAATAGACTCCCTGTCCATGTCAAGCAGAGTACATCATTATCCCTTTTTAAGCGCAACCTGGATAACTGGATGGGAAACAGAAAATACACTCCTGGGATTCCATCTGTGTCCATGCTGAGCAGGGGCTCTGGGCGCTAACTTGTCTAAACATGAGCTAAACTCTTGGCTAGGCTTATAAGGGCCTCAGGGGCAATAGCCTAGTAACATCCTATGAACTTACTACAAAGTCATTGGAAGGATAGTTTAATTTTAACAGCGGATTTTAACTGTTTTTTTAATATCTAGTACAGAAGATACAAATAAACAGAAGAATGCTAAATCTCTGGCATCAGCTAAAGCACTAAACAGATGGATTAGTAATAATAATTCAGTTGATTTAATAGTAAAAATAAGAAGATAAGTCATTGTTCTTCCTTCATTATTCTTTGTGTATGGGACACAAACTGGAATCAATATGATTTATGCCTCTACAGATTTTCTTAAAGTGGATTATTTTAAAAGTATTCTTTGTCCTTTAACTGATCATGTTGTACTAAGTATTAATATATTAATGAATAATTAAGATTAATTTTAGAATCCCAGTATATATGATGGAATTAAAAGAATTTAAGAGTTGTCTTAAGGAACAAATAGAGAATGTTTATCTTTAAATGATAATGGTCAGGTTAGTGAAGTCAAACTGTGGGACTGCTTAAAATGCATATGAAAGATAGAATGGGAAGATGGGCTACTAATAAAATGAAAGAGTGAGATAAAGTTAGAGATACAGGATGAAATACTCTAAAGAGAGGTTTGAGCAGCAAACAAATTAGGCAATACCAAAGTCATTAAACAGTTGACAAAATATCAAACAGTTGCAATGATTAAAGTGGAGATGGCTTTAAAAAATAAAATTGCACAGTTATGTGATGACTTCAAAAATCTACAATAGATTAGCTAATAGAACTAAGATATTAAGCAAAAAGGCACAAATAAGTAATATGTGAAGCCTCATACTGATAAATTTACTTTAGACATAGAGAAAATGCTTAATATTTTTTAAAAATTCCATGCGGATCTTAATAATGATAAAAACAATCCTGATGATTAAAAACTGGCAGGTATTTAAAGAAAATGTTCCTAATAGAAATAATGACAGATATTTCTGTTAAATAAGCCTATACCTTAACAGACGTTATTCTTTAAAAAAAGGGAAAATGGTAAAGTTCCAGGGTTAGATTGTTTAGGTATGGAATTGTATAGTCTTTTTCCATTAAATATTTTAGAATTACTGGGTGACATTTTCAGGATAATTCAGAGTGACAAAATAATTCCTCCCTCATGGAAATTTTCTGCAATTTCTCCTATACTTAAATAAGGAAAGGATAATAAGTTAGTTTCCTTATTTAGACCTATTTCATTATTAAATGTAGACTATAAAATATTCCATCTTCAGTACAAGATTGAGATATAACAGATTAATGAAGGTCAAACAGGATTTGTAGTCAGTAGATTGATGTATAATAATGTAAAAAGGGTAGTAATCATCTTAGATTTAGCAAAAGGAAGGAATAAGAAATTGACCCTAATTAGCTGAGGAAATTAAGTTTCAAGAAGTATTGCTGCTGAAATTTAATAATACCACTGAAACTTTAGTGTTAACTCATTTACTAGATAGTAAGTTTAAAAATAAATACAAATATAATTGGGAAGGAAAACTAAAATATCTAGGAATAAAAATATATCAATATGCAAGTCATATTCTTATTAAAAATGGAATAAATGTTTTACTGTTGAGGATAGGTTAGTACTTATTAAAATGATTACATTACCCAAGATTATATACATATTGCATTCAATACCTTTAATATCTGACAAACAATGTTAATTTAATTCTTATGGTATCCTAAAAAGCTGAGAATTGCTTATAGAAATCATATAGATTTAAGGAAACTTGGAACAATGTTAAAATGAATTTACCAGAAAGGAATGGATTAGTGTTATATTCTGATTGCTTTGAAAAAGGAAAAGCTAAGTTCCTACAATATTTAATGAAAGATTATATGTTGGATAAATTTGTTAACCCGCTAGTATCATCCATCAGTAGGAAATTAAATGAAATTTTGGATAATGTGAGTGAAGTGGAACAGAACACTATTTGCCTATTGTATGAGTGCTATCATCAAAGGTAAAGTGACCTACAGAGGAAGCTTGTCCAAGTATACAAGTTAATTATAAATAATAATTTTTATTCAAAATTCTGGAACATTTTAGATAGTAGTGGATAGAGTGACTTTATAGATGTTAAGAGTAAAACCTTGTTATTTAAACGAGTTAGTCAAACTTCTTCAAGCTTATACTGGAAAGTTGTATGTGAAAATTTTTACATAGAAAGTTTTTATTCCCTATAAAATCTCATTTGATGCAATGACTGTACAAAAACCGGAAATTGAATTCAGTTCCTACATTCAAAGAATTTTTAGTTTAACAGCAATACTATGTAAAACTGAAAAAGAAGTGATCAGAATAAGATCTATAAAGGGGCATGGCCAGGATTAGCACTGACTAGGAGTAGTTTTGTCTAGTTCTGCCACTTTGACCATTTCTGACAGGATTTATTTTTCTTAAACAATCCTTATTTTATTTCTTCATATTTTGGCTACTAAGAACAAATCCTAGAATTGTTTCAAAAAATTACTAATCTTTATTGGAATTTTCCTGTCAAAAACCTTCTGACAACATATCCCATTATCTCAGACCGAAACATGAGTCATTCTAAGACCAATACCATGAACACTTCTTTCAAGGAAGAAATTTTATGCTTGGCAACAAATATACCAGAAATGTTACTGAAACTGGATAAGATGGATACAAAGATAGATATCTTTGAAGAGAAATGCTCAAGACAAAGGGACTTAATACATAGAGAGCTACAACTACAGAAACTCAGATTTCAGATATTGAACAATCTCTTAATGATGTAGATGGAAGACTACAGGAGGGAGAAGATAACACTGAGTTTTTATTAAAACAAAACAGCACTCCAGAATAAACTAGAAGATCTAGAAAATAGATCTCATAGAAGTAACTTGAGGATTTTTGGTCTACCAGAAAACATAGAAGGAAATAATATGGTGGGTTTAACTTCTTGGTTTTTATCTGTTTTAGACCTTTCAGAAGCCCTTTTATATGGAATTGAAAGGGCTCACAGATCACTTGTTACATATACAAAAAAAAAAAAAAACTTGCCTAGATCAGTAATAGTGAGATTTATGTCTGCACAAGATAAAGAATCAGTCTTGAAAACTGCCTGGGCCAAATCACACATAAAAATAAAAGACAATATTATATCCTTTGATGATAATTAATTCAAATGCTGTAATTTCTAACAGAAAACGTTTCAGCTTTTAATTAATAATTAAAGAACTAAAGAAAAATCAAATAGAGGTGCAACTCCTATTCCCAGCCAGACTGAAACTGTTTCTCAGTGATGGCATAAAATATTTGATGTTTGGACTCTGCAGTAGCATTTGTAAAAACAAACAAAATTGTAGATAAAATAGAGGATATGGAATGGTCAAACATCTCCTTGAAAATAATTGCAGAGAATACCAGTTGGAAATCAGCAGAAAAAAAGAAGCTGAAAGATAAATAAGTTGTCTTAACCCAGCAAAATGTGTTTATTTTCTTTTCTTTTTCACTTCACCTCTTTTCATTTTGAGCTAATGAAGCACTTGGAGTTTATTGTGGGGATTTGTTTTCGGACTGCACTGCTTGGTGTATTAAAGGATGGGAAATGGATTGCATAGGAACTTTAGGAACTTCCATATTTGTGTCTCTGGATTCCACAGTGTGCTGAAACAACTACCCAGAGGTAAATCAGTCTGAACTTGATTAACTCTGTTGTCTTTTTAAATATACATATATATATATATATATATATATATATATATATATATATATATATATATATCATCTCAGACTATTTATTCCCTTAAATTGGTTCTTTTATTTTAAAATCCACTTGTCTATTATATAGAGGTGTTGATCTTATTAAGACATGTTTGCCTTATTTGACTCTGTTTATATCTTGGATTAAAGGTTCTTGCACAAGTCTCCATATTTTTTTTACACTCAAAATAGAGCTTTCCGCTCTCACGATGTTTTTCAGTATGTAAAGCTCTTTTCAAGGCAGTTCCCACTATTAAACTCACCTTTTAGTTCCAAGGAACTGATCTCATGCCATTTCAATGCTCACAGGTTCACTGGGCTTTAGTGACCATCGCATCTTCAAACGGATGAAGAAATCCAACTTTTGACCTCGCCAAGAAGGAACAGGATGGAACACTGAAATTCAAATAGCATTATACTATTTATGGCTTTTAAACCCATTAAAAGTTGATATTTTAGTGTATTTTCTGATAGTCCTACAGAATTCAAATGAATGTGTCTCTATTTTCATATATGCTGCAGGACAATGCATCTGTCTGTTTTAATCCCCTGATATTATCCTTGAATGGCTCCTTTTGCTAAAATCAGGTAAAGAGTTAATACAATAAATACAGATGTGTTACTCTTTCTCCTTTTTACAGGATATGTGCCTAAACATTCACATTACTGTTAAGCAATGAGAAGGAGAAGAAATTATAAGAAGAAAGGAAGGTAGAAGAGGGAAATAAAAAGTAACTATTGCTTTACTGTTGTCTTAATTGTTGTTAGCTGCTTTTAATTAAATGCCTACATCTAACATATCTACTTTCTAATAGACAAAATAAAAACAGTACTATACTTAAAACAGAACACATGTTTTTTTCTGTGACGTGTCTTTAATGATTACTGTCATTGAGTCTTATTATACATATAGAGTTAGAGACACTCATTTCATTATCTTTACAAGTAATCTAATACAAAAGCATAATATTTACCTGCAGTTTTTAAATTTGGCCATTTAGTGGCAGTTTTACATCAATCTTGTATATGTGTTAAAGCCAAGTTCATGATTACTATTACTTGAGTTTTTGTATGAATTTTACTTCTGTGTTAAAAAACTAAGTGAATTAACAGATTAACTATTTAACAGCCTCTTTTTAATGCCGGTCTCACACCTATTAACAAACTCTAAGGTTGTAGACATTGACTTAACTGATTTTATCATTAGCTGTGTATGTACAAAAATATACTCGGTAATATAGGCTAATGACTTTTATTTTGATATTTACAGTAAACAGAATATAACCTATGTTTTTAAGGCAAAAATTTAACATTAAGCAGAACTACATGCAACTGTATTGATATACAGCTATTTGAGTTGTTTATCTCCAATTCAAGCTTCTTTTTCAATTTTACCATAAAAATTATATTATGCTTAAAATGTTCATATACCTTCTAATGAGCTTACTGTTTATTCTTATAAAAAATACTCTTGAAGTAGCTTGGGAACCAAGATCTTTAAATGTGAGGTTTAGTACAAGATAAGTGATCTACAATTAATGTCTCATATGAGATTTTAAATACATATGCACTACTCTTATAATATGTTTTAAAGGGAAAACTTGCTAATATATAATCACATATATGTCATCATTACATTCTAACTCAAAAGCTACAGGGGAGGATTAAACAACATTAGAGGAAACCAAAATAAGACATTCTCAATTTCTATTCAAGTTCATTTGATTTCTATTTGGTAACATAATTTCATATTGTTATCACTTTGCTGTCTTTCATATAACTTGACAATAACCTATAGATATTAGCATGAGTTATTATAATCTGGAAAATAATAGTATCTATTAAATATTCTGACTGTACATAATATGATACATGGGATACATATATTAATATGTACTGTTTCAAAAGAAAATCTCTATAATTCTGAGTGGTTATGAGGGGGGATTCAACTGTTGGTGGCAGGGTGGATAACTTAAAGAAGTTTCCTGTTTAAGTTGGGAGTTTCGTTCAACTCCATGAAAGGAGTAAGGATTTATAGATTTTTTTACATCTTTGTACATAGTTAAATTCTGTTCTTATTTGGTGTCTAGAGCCTTTAAAAAATTGATAAATGGTTTTGTCTTACCTTTCCTAAACCACAGATCCTACCAAACATATTTTAATATTATTGATATAATAATTGTTATTCGTAAAGTCAATATATCAGTGATTATCACCCAAGTAAGTCCAACGCATTTTAACCCATATTACTGTTAAGTGTTTATCAATCAACTTTAATGGGTTAAATAATAATTGCAAGAGGGGAAGTTTATATAAATATCTGACACTTTAATCCTAATGTATTTTTGCAAGAAACACATCTCTTAAAGGATGACATAAATAGACTTAACAGTAAAAAAAAAAAATCAGTATTATCCAGCTCTCATCATCATCAGAAAAAAGGGGTGTCACAGTACTATGGAACAATTATCAGCAAAGAATCTAACTGAATTTGCTGACACTTATATTAGAGACATTAATGATTTTTCTGATCCAGACTCTCTTTTTTACACGTATTTCTCGAATAGACATGGTACACATTCCAGAATTGATAGGGTTTATATCTCTAATCTTTAAATTAATAACCTAAGTTAAAGTATATTCGTGGCCATTATCAGACCACAGCAAGATTTCAGCTCAATCCACTGTACCCAAATTAAAAGAACTCCAGCATACTTAACCACTTTATTAGATTTTAAAGACTTCCTTACATCTGAAATAAAACATTTCATTACTCTTAACAGTACTAAAAACATATCAGACATATATGTTTGAGATGCTTTAAAAGTATATCTCTATGGGAAAATAAGTTGGTATATCAATAAAAAAACATTGGGATAAGGAATTAAACAATTTCAAGAGAAAATTGATTATCTAAAATTACATAATCAAATACAACTAATAGGATTGAAGAAATTAATACTTTGAATGGCAAATATTTAGAAATTTTGAATCATAAGAATATGATTAGTTTACATAGATTTAAATTCATAGTTTTCTACCAACCCTAAGGCATTAAATAATTTGGCCATAAGACCAAGAGATTTAGTAAGTTTTATCATATTAAAGAGATCTATTCAGATAAAAAAGAAGAAAGTAACTGAAATAGATATTCTAACTGAATTCAAGGAATACTTCAGCAAAATTAATCAGTGCTCTATTACATTAGACTCTAAAGATCTGGTAAGATCCTTTATTAAAAAAATACACCACAAGTAAACTAACAGAACTACAGAGTAATGCCCTAGATAAGCCAATCTTATTGTCAGAAATCAAACACCAAATTAATATTTTAAAACAAAACAAGGCTCCAGGTAATGATGGAATTATTCTGGAAATCGTAAAACTAATGCCCAAAGAAGCTTTGACTTTACATCAATTTTTTTTCACAATGTCAAGATTTAATTAATATACCTCCCTCATGGAAATACACTCTAATATCACCTATATTAAAGACTGATAAAGACCCTTCCAGATGTTCCTCATATGGACCAATCTCTTTATTGAGCGTAGACTATAAAATATTCATGCCTGTTTATGCTACTAGATTAAAAAAAATCCTTCTGTTTTTAATTGATGAAGATCAAATAGGATTTGGCCTGAATAAAAGCAAGTATGATGGTATTAAGGGAGTACTAACAGTTGTATATCATGCTTTTAACTCAATGAAAAATTTAACTCTTCTAAGTTTGGACATAAACTGCGCTTTTGATTCGGTTAACTGGGACTACCTCTTTTATACATTAGAAATATTTAATTTTTCTAATAAATTCATGCAACTTATAACACATATTAAAGGAAGTCAGGCATATATAAATACTGGCTCTTGTATCTCTCAAAAGATATTGATAAACAGAGGAACTAAACAAGGATGTTCTTTCTCCTTTCCACTTAACTCTTTCCTCTTATCATGGAACCCTTAGCCAGTTGTATAAGAATGAACCCTGACATAACGGGTTTTAATATGAATTCTGAAGTATCATCTAAGATACAAATGTTTGCTGATGACATCCTTCTTACTGTCAATGAAGAAAATGAAACTTTACAAAACATTTTTGAAGTAATGGCATGTTTTCTAAAGAGTTCTGGTTTAACTTTTAATGGTAATAAAACAAAAATACTTTCCATAAACTCAAACACTAACCTTTGGGATCAGAAATTCATTAATTATTTGATCAAAACAAATACTTTAACTTTCTTAGGAATTATATTAACTAATTGTATAAATGACATAAAATCAAATTCTAACAATTGCATTTGTTGTAAAAGAAATCTAATAACCAAATGGAATCAACTTCTGTTTACAGTGGATGAGAATCTTTTGATTATTAAAATGATCATACTGCCCAAGATACTCTATATCATACAATCCACATCACTAATGCCACCAAAAACAGTGATAAAAGAATTAGAATTTAACAGGATGATGTTAATTTTTTTTTGTCTGGCCCATATAAACCTAGAGTAGCTCTTGTACATCACATGAAAGATTGGTCTTTAGGGGGAATAGGGTTGTCTGAAATAAGATCATAATCTATATCGTCTGTGGTTAAGACCTTCTCTGTATTAATTAATGAACATTATTCAGCTAGATGGAAAAAATTCCAAGAAACCCCCTGCTTTAACACTTATGAAAAGTCTAACTTCAGTAAACTCTTAATTTTGAATAATCCATTTATTTGGATTTTTAAAAACTTATTTCATATTAAACAAATTCCCAAAACAATTGTCCCTACTACATGAAAAATGTATTAAAGGATTTTTGAAATTTTATATTTAAAATTTTAAATTACAAATATTGGAATTTCATAATGTTCCCTATTGCCTACACAAAATAGCTTATTTTATCCTTGAAATTTTCTGACACCGTTCTACTTAAGGACAAGAACTTTATCTTTTGGTATCAGTTTTTGGAAGGAGATAAATGAATCTCTTTAGAATACCTAACAATAAAATATGATCTAAGCAAAAGTTATGGTTGCAGCTCCAAACATATAGACAATTTATGACAGATAAAATTAATTATATACCACTAAACTCAAGAACACCACTGCCCAAGCTAATGCATTTTTTATCCATCCTCACACATAAAGATGTATCAAATTAGTATAAGCTTTCAAGAATGTGTAGAATAATTAACAAGGAAACACAAGATATATCAGATAATTATTGTAATTACTTTATCCTAACTAATAATAACCTACCTTCTGATGATGATAAAATAATTCTGGAATCATCCTAACAAACTACCTCCTCACTTAAATGGAGATTATACTCATGGACATTTCTCAACAGAGTATTTTATACACCCCATAAACTAAAATTGATAGGTAAAGAAAATATATTGTGTTGAAAATGTAAAATAGAGACCAAAGCAGATTGGTCACATATGTTCTATGATTGTTTAGCTTTGGAACAATATTGGAATAATAATAATAATTTTCTTCAAATCCTGTTCTCTGATAAATTTGTTTTATCTAAATCTTTGATTTTATTTAACACTCCGATTCCTAAATGTGTCAGAAGAATCAAATATCCTTTCTTATGGTCTGTATTGACAGTGGCCAGAAAAATCATAACCAGAAATTGGAAAAATGAGTCATCTCCTTCATTTACAGAATTCAAAATTGTTCTTGCTGAGCTAAGTCAACTAGAAATGATGGCTATTAAATCTAGAACTATTAGTACATTTTATTCTTATAATCTGTGGTTAAATTTAAAAACATAACTAGAAGGCAATCTACACAATTCCTAAAGATATTGTTAATTGGTTTTCTCTCTTTTTTAGCAGATTGTTAATTTGTTTATTGGACACCAATGTACATACTTTAGTTGTTATACTTATTAGTATAATTATTTTTTTTTTCACACACAATTTCTTTAATGTATTTCTGAATGTGAATTTGTATTGTTAAAACTCAATAAAAATTGTTTAAAAAAAAAAAAAAAAAGAATAAGATCTGTAAAATATACCAAAACTTTTAGTGGTTGGGATAGCCTTCAAATGTTGTTATTGAAATACCAAGACTTTTAACGTGTTAATTGTATAAGATTCAATGTATTCCTAACATTGTGTAAGAGTATGTGACAGTGAATTTCTTTCGTTATGTGTATATATTGTAACTGTGTTAAATTAAGAAAAAAAAGTATTAATAATGTCAGAATGCTGAATAGTTTCACATTCCCTCTGAATGGAAATGCCCATTTTCATTTTAGATGGTGTATTTTGCTTCTCTTAAACTCTAGCACTTCCTTCATCTATCTATTTTTATCCCAGTTGCTGCTACTGTTTCTACTGCATCCCTGCCTCATACTAATTGAAAGGAGACTTTTTTTCTCACCTGAGCATCCTTGAGACATGTAGTCTTTCAACTGTTAACTTCCACCTTCTCAGTCATTTCAGAGGCTATTGTGTAAACCCATTTTCTCTGAAAATAAAGTTGTTAATCAGGGATTTGCACATCAGTTATAAAGCATGTTTTTGTTAGGAGCAAACCCATGTGAGTAACTTCAGCCCCTTACCTAATATTGCAGCTTCAAGGTTCCAGCATTTCAGTGTAAAGAGAATCCTCTTTTCCACCAAGCAACTACAGTTGAGCAGATGTTGTTTTGGTCAGTTGCATGTTGCCTCACAAATGTCCATTGCTTAAAGCAGCGGCTGCCATTGTCATAGCTATTTTGTTGACCTTATAACATGTACAGGGCCCAGCTTAATACATTTTAGCTGTGTTAAGACTGTGTATTATTGAGGGTTTGCTTTTTTGATTATATAGAGGTGAATCCTTAATTAATGTAAACAGAAAAAGAGCTCCTTTTCTAGTTGCTTTGCTTGTGTATAACATCTTGGGTAAATAAATGTCATTACTCATTTACCTGTTAAATGTTTTGCTAAACTTACATCATTCTCAAATGTTCACCTGATTTCTGGTTTGTATCTGGTTATTTGTATCTATACTCTTGTTACTTCTGTTCATTTGTCTACAAGTATTATTTTTGTATATTAGGCTAAAATGTATAAATCAGTGTAAGCCTTTGAGAGTGAATGGTGCTCTTTATTAGGTAAAGCACCTATATACAAGCTAGTGACAGGAAATTTGTAAAAGGAAACCCGGTATGGTAGGGTATTAACAGAAGCATTCTAAGTGATCATTGCTATATGGAGGAGATTTATTTATTTTTTTATCACTTTTAGTATTTACATGTTACCAGTCCAGGTTTGCTCATAGCTGCACTTAATGTTGTTACATACATGTTTTTTATACTGTAAGTTCATGCTGATTGCTCTTTCTGTTAAACAGAGAACAACATTTGTCTTGATTTCATAATGAAAATGAGAACTGTTCATTGGTAAAGAGAGCAACATGATTTTAATATCTTAATAAATGACCAACTGAAATGCACTGAAAAACTGATTTTTTTTCTTTTTTTTTTCTTAAATCAGAGGGAGTCTTGACCCTACGTTCAAAACCTCCATCTCAAGATGAATACATAGATTGTTTCCAGAAGTTCAAGTATGCATTCAATCTTCTGGTATGTGTTGGCTTTTAAGTTTTGAAATTGTCAGTAGTGTGAAAATAATCAGTTTGCTGGTGATCCCCAAATGCTATGTGTAGTACAGCAGGGGTAATATTAGAACATGATGTCTTGACTGGCAGTATAGTTGCTAATATTTATAGGTTCATAGGTAAGTACTAGTTTAACTGCCCTTATGGACCATTTTAACCCTAGCCAATTTCCCCTGGTGAGAATCAAACCCTGTACCTCTTATCAGTGAGGTGAGCACCTTAACCACTATGTCAACCCCCATAAAATTCAGGGATCATACATCAGTGAGAGCCACCAGAGACCTGTGTATGCCATACAACTCAACTGAAAACTTATAGGTTTTCACTGTTTAGTGCTCTAACTCCTGCTTCAGTCTGTAATGCCTCTTGTCCAATTTAATAAGATTGTTTTGTTTACTTTTGTCTTTATTATGTATATTTTGTCACATTTTGGCTGTACTTGTAGGCATTATTGTTTAACTGTACTTTTTAGCTAGGTTTGAAAACTGGGCTTTGTGGCCAAACCCACTTACTGAATAATGGCACTGAAGTGCTGTACTATAATTTAATCTTTACTAGTAATATATGTACCTTTTTTAGTAATAAAATCATCGTATACAAAATGTTTGTTAGTTTCAGGTAGTGTGCATCATGCTATGACAGGCCTTAGTTGCTGCTTTTTGTATATATGTTTTTTGTGCATGAAACAGAGAGCAACTTCACTTCTAAAACTTTGCTCATCTCGCATGAAAGGAGATGACAAGGTAGTTGGGAGTATTCAGAGAAATTGACATTACTTCATGGATGTGCTGTTGTAGTAGCATTACAACATTAAGAAGCAAACCAAGGCCATGCAGGAGTCACACTGAGCAAAAATTCAACATGATTTGTTTGCAGGTCTCAGAACTGTGCAAAAACATGAGTCGTTTTTCTCATAGTAGTATTCATTTGCAATATCCCCAGTATTTCTACAGTTCCACTGATTATGTCATAATAATTGTGCATTTAACACTAAGTGCAACCCCTTCCAACTGATGCAGCTCTGTTGCACAGGAACCCCTAGCAAAAGAGGCACACACACACACACACACACACACCTGATAGTCATACTCCTGAACCACATACACATCTAGAAAAACACATTTTCTCTCTATAAACTGTGCAGTTGTTTTCTTTATAATGCACAAAATCTTTAGCGTATCTTTAGCGTATCTTACATTTAATATCAATGACTGTTAACCTCAAAATATTGAAAAAATGAAATTCTTTATTTTACTCCACAGATATGACAATCAGTTTATGAGATCGCCACCTGGATCTCAGGCTGTATTCATTTCTATACCTCTGTCACTTTTCCTCGTTAACCAAACATCCACATTTAAAGTTATACATCCATCTTTCAACTCGGCAATAAACTCTTTGTCAGTATAGTCTACATTTCTTTAAAATAACATGCAGAGAAATGTTCAGCTAGTTCATTCCAACAATTGTGCATTCCACGTCCCATAGCAGTAAAAAATGAGGTACAGGTATAAGAAAGCATCCAACGCACTCTGCTTTAAGCATTGCCAAACTTTTCTTTATTTCCAGCTTGACAATAGACAGCTAACATCTCAATAGCAAAAACAAAAGGAGAAGAGACAGTAAGTAGTCCATCTTAGCATCATTATATTAATGAAATGGGGGTGACACAATCACATTAGTCACTACTTGTGCCAAGGGATTAAAGTACAGACTCCTACATCTCTTTAAGAATTCTCCTTTGAAGCCGTATGCATGTAAGGCCTGCCAAAGAAACTCCCAACACTGAATATTGAAAGCTTTATGTAAATCCACAAAGAGGGGCAGCACTGGAGACTCCTTTAACTTTGTCTTGCATAACTGAATCATATTTAACCATAAATGTATTAGTCTGCCCCCAGCTTGCCTTTAGCAAGGAATTGTTGCACAGGATGTATTAGACATTGATGGATACATTTCAGGATTTTGAATAGATTTTTATTTCAATTGACACTAATTAGTTTGGGTATAAATCTTAAACTGAGAAGACAGGCTTGTCTGTGTTGTGAAGAGTTATGGTAACAAGCTTGCTAACCCTCAGAAAGTAACCCACTTTGACGTCGAGCTTAAATAATTCCAGTAAAGGTTAGGCCAGAAGATATTATAAAACCTTGTAAACTTTAGCTAGTAGTCCATCTGGTCTATGGACTTTGTCTGAAGGTATATTTTTAATGCAATCCATAATTTCTGCTTTACTAATGCATCTGTTCAAACTACAAATGTCTCCTCCTTTCGCCTGAGGGATATTGATCCCTTTCAAAAAGGAATGTGTAGAATCAGTTTCTTCCTTAATAGAAGGCTTGTACAAATGCTTAAAAAGTGTAACAATGTCATTAATTTTGTGCATGTGTGTGCGCACGTGCGTGTGTGTGTGTGTGTGTGTGTGTGTGTATATATATATATATATATATATATATATATATATATATATATATATATATATATATATATATATATATATATATATATATATATATATATATATACACACACGTATATACGTATGTTAGACTTGCTTCAGAGATAAACATTTTTTTCCAGAAGGCCAAAAAAGTAAATTTTCCCAAATGAAGCTACACGCTAAAACTAATAAATGGGTTGTGCTAACACCTGATCATAATATATACTAGAAAAGTAATATGTTTTTGACCAGTTTTATCAGATGAAAAATATCAAGTCTTATGGAGTTGTTCTTCATAGAAAGAACCAAGGTTTCAGACAGGCTGATCAGCTTTTTGTCCATTATGTCATTTCAGCAAGGCAGACCTGTGTTAAAGGAAATACTTTCTTAATGGCCAGCTCACTACATTGAGGACAGTAGCATGACCTGTAACAGCATGCTCTTCTAGAGCAGCAGTTGAGGACAGTAACTTGACATGTAACAGCATGCTCTATTAGGGCAGCTCACACAATGGCTGCTTTATTTAGAAATATCTCAGCTTAAGAGTATTTGTGAGAGTGCTTGAGATGGACCTTCTGCAAACATTATAGGCTAGAAATTCAGTCTAGGAGTAGGGCAGGCTTTACCACTGTAGTCCAAGGATATGTAGCAAGGTTACTTGGCATCCTAGGCAGGGTTCCCAATCGCCTTTTCTGGTTTGAAGTCAAGTACTTTATAAAAAAAAAAAAAAGGCAAATAGCTATTATGTATCTATTTAATAGCTGTTGCAAAGAGTTGTAATGCATTTAATGCTCATTGCTATAGTTCACTGACTGTCACTGTCATTTGTACATTTTCAAGCTATGTGAACAGCTATTATGTATCTACATAAGTTGCACAGAAGTGTTTTGCAAATCTGTCAAACACCTTTCCTGTGTTGTAACAAAGAGCCATCTTTTCTTCATTCTGCAGTTCCTAGCATGCAAACACGGACTGAAAATTGCCAATACTGCTTGCAGGGATCAGTTGATACCTCTTTTACCAATGCCGACTGTGTCCCCTAACACCTTGTACCCAGAACTGCCCCCTTCATCCTGACTTTGTTTGGCTATTGTCCATCTGGGCATTCTTGGTCCATTTTCCCAGGTCGGGTACCAGACGTAGAATACTGTATAAGTAATCAAGCACTGTTTTATCAAACCCTGTGCTTAGAACTATTTTTGACAGATGGGGCTCGAAACTACAAAATTATTTTGCATGGCAGCTAGGACACCTACCACCCAAGCAGGGCTTTTCCTCCTGACCTCCCTAATACTCCTATATTTTTTTCTTTAGAAACATCAGTCTTTAAACTTTTTTATAAATATGATATGTTACTATTTGAAATGTAGCTACCCTAGTACAAGAGTATGACTTAATAAAAAAATTCAGCTTTAGAACAAGCTGCATGCCTTGTAAAAAGATTAGCTAGTTTGAGATGAACTTGCTTGCTGGGCTGTACATGGAACATTTTTTCAAACGTTGTTGAAGTGGGTCACTCTAGAAAAGATTATCTACTACTGTATGCAGAGCAGTACACATCTTTCATACAAATTAAGATACTTTACTTCATATGCAATTAAAAGTATTATTTTGTAAATGAATGTTGTTTACATTGCATTTGTGTATTAAGTTTGCCAGACAAATTCTTTTAGATTAGACCTTTGAGTTAATTTCTTGTGGATGCTAAACTTAAATTCACCCCTTATGCCATGCTACACTCAACAAGAAGAACGTGGAACTTTTGGAGGTAAGTGTATTGATGACTGCTTGAGAATGAATGGATGGAGTATACAACATTAATAAAATGCAAGCTAAACAACACTCATTGTAGAGCTTCTTACTTATAGATTATCTACCCTCCTCCCCTTCCTGTCTTAAATGATTGCATGGTTTGAAAAGAAACATGCAGGCATTAAAATGTTGGAAACTGGCTGATACTAAAAGAAAAGAGGGAGGGAGAATATTTTTTTATCTTAACTTTGTGGCATTGAGTGGTGAAGCCCTGACCACAACCAGGATAACCCAAGTTTACATAGCAACTTAGACACTGGAAGAATCGAGCTGTGGTGTAGGACTGAATGGTATTGCTGGCATACCTAACCTGATGGGAAGGAATGTTGCCTCCAGCTGGCATCTGTATTACATTTAAATAGAGGCTTGCAGCCAGTGAAATTGCACTTGCTAACCTGGGATGTGGGCTTAGCTGAACAAACCAAAGAGCACAGTAATGTGTAAGTGGGAGCACTCACACACACATGGGAGTGGACATCGTAGGCCCCTGCATTGGTACAGTTATCACAAAATCTGTGTTAGAGCCAAGTAAAAATGCTTAGATTGCTCGCATACAGTGGATATAAAAAGTGTACACACCCTTGTTAAAATGCCAAGTTTTTGTGTTATAAAAAAATGAGACCAAAATAAATCATTTCAAAGTATTTCCTGCTTTTCCTGTAAGTGGTCTAGACAGTTTGTAGTCTTCTGAGCCCCCAAGCCTTACTGTGTTGGAGGGAAGCCTTCTAGCTTAATTTTGTTTCTTAAAGCTAGCCAGTTTTCTAGTTTCAGCACTCAAATCGGTTTCTTTGAACTTAGCACTTGTTCAGAACTCGTTGTAAGCACTAAATAAGCTGCAAATTACTACAGCACTCAACTTTCCTCACTTGTCTAGAGGAAAGCAGTTTTTAGTACTTAATAAATAAGCACCTATCCAGGCATGTCTAAGGGTCAACTCCCGGTGATTTCTCCTGTCTACCTGATGAATCTGGGCATCTTGGGGCAATTCAACAATTGCCTCATGTACACAGACAACCCTCTCCTCTTACCATCCAACACTACAACCTGTGAGAGATGCACTTATGTAGCCAAACTGGAAGCAAAGCTCTCTTCAATCAAGACTGAACTAGATAGTCAAGAGGAGAAGGTAAACACTTGCACCACAACACACTCATCACAAAGTCCCTCAAAACCTACACCACCAAAACACACACATAGAAACACAAAACACACATCTACATTCACGGAGGCTCTCAATAAAAACATGCCCAAGCATCAGGGACCTCCAAAACAGAAAAGCAAGCAAACTCCACCCCCCCCAACACAACCCAAATGACACATAGCCCACAAATTCAGTGTGCCACTCAACCGCAGCCCATAAGGCATAACAACATACCCAACACTCTAGTCATAGGTGACTCTATAATCAGGCACACTGATGTTCCACTCACCAGGCTAAACTTGTCAGCTGCCTGTCAGGTGCCAGGATCCGCCACATAATGCACACACTCAGGTAACTCCATAACAAGTACAAATATGATACCGTCATTGTCCATGTTGGTGTGAAGACCTGAGACGTACCTCCCTGGACTACATGAAAAGAGACATGGAGGAGCTGTTTGATCTTGTAGCCCAGGCAGGTATGACCCTAGCCCTGAATAGCATCCTGCCATCACCCAGAATGATACCACAGTACAAGGACAAAATGATTGACTTTGACAATTGGCTAAGCTTATGTTGGTGTGAATGACCTGAGACGTACCTCCCTAAACTACATGAAAAGAGACGTGGAGGAGCTCTTTGATCTTGTAGCCCAGGCAGGTATTACCCTAGCCCTGAATAGCATCCTGCCATCACCCAGAATGATACCACAGTACAAGGACAAAATGATTGACTTTGACAATTGGCTAAGCTTCTGGTGTCACTCTAAGGGGATTCAGTATTTGTCTGCCTGGGATGACATGATCGACAGACCACAATGCTTTGCCAGAGATGGCTTGCACCTGTCGCCCTTGGGATTCCAGATACTGGCAAAGGCTCTTGCCACGCCTGTAGTGCCTTTTTAGGTAAGGTTCAAATGACAAATTCACCAACATAACAGGTACAAGCAAGCAAAATCTCAGGGTAATGCTACTCAATGGTAGAAGTCTAAACCTCAAAATGCAGTCACTTGTGGCACTCCTTAAAATGGAGAACATCGACATCTGTGCAGTGACAGAGACCTGGTTCAAAGCTCCAGAGAGCACCCCTGCGTTACCAGGCTATAATTCATACCACACCTTATGGCCACCTAACCTGGAACAAAGCACTAAAGTGGAGGCGTGTCCATATTCATTAAGGATATCCACACCTCCAGGCTAGTTGCACAGCATAATGCATCCGAGATTGTCCAAGTGCAACTAACTCTGGGCAAGACTGCAAACCAAATTGTAGCTTGCTACAGACCCCCCACCATGCCCCAGGATTCCCACTCCTCATTTCTTGATACACTGGAAAGCATTAGGGTACAACCCAACACCCTAATAATGGGTGATTTCAACTACCCCACTATTAACTGGGAAAACTACTCGTGTACCAACTCTTTTGCTCAACGTTTTCTGGAATTCATAAATTCCAATGCCTTGGATCAACTTATTCACACCCCTACCGGGGCAGCAGTATCCTAGTCCTGGTCATTACCAGCATGGGCAACTGGTGTTCCACACCAGAGGTCAATTCCTTGTTGGTCAGATCCGACCACAAGCTAATCACCCTAGACATCGACATCCCGCTCCCACCCCCAATTAGGGAAACCACCATAAAAAAACTTCTCCAAAGCTAACTTCACACTTCTTAAGACAGCAGTGGCAAACTTCATGACACCCATGCAGACAGACAGTAGAGGTACGGACTGCTGAATCCTACACAAATGCACTTTATAAGCACTTACACGAGTGCATGGATCATGCTATTCCTAATGGAACCAAGATGCTATCCTCCAAAAAAAGGAAGCCAATCTGGTGGTCCTCTGCCATAAACAAACTCTAGAACAGAAGAAAGGAACTCCCTGGTCAACCTCAGTAAGAAGCTGAGATCCCTCATAAAATCCTCCAAAGCTAGTTATGAAAACAAAATTGCCACTGACTCTAAAGACAACCGCAAAGCATTCTATAGCTATGTCAAGAATCTCAATGGCAACACTCAGATCTGCTCTGAGTTACAGCACAATGGCACTAATTATACAGAACCAACTGATATTGCCAACATCCTGGCAGATAGGTTCAGTGCTAACTTTGCCCCCCTCTCACCCCCTAGAGGGCCCTTCTCTATACTGGAAGAATGCAAAGTTCCTGTAATCATGGCTGCACAGGTAAAAAAACACACTCTCCAAAGCTAAGAATGCATCATCCATGGGACCTGACAATATCCCAGGCTGCGTTCTACATGAACTACAGAATGAACTGGCACCCTGCCTAAGTACCATGTTCAGTCATAACCTCACCTCAGGCTTTGTGCCCACTGAATGGCGCACCGCGACAGTTATCCCACTCCACAAAGGGGGAGCCATGATGGACCCCGGGAACTACCACCCCATTAGCCTGACAGGCCTGGTCTGCAAGGCCATGGAATGTATCATCATGGAACTCATAAACAAAGACATTGGTAATCTCCAAATTCTGGACCCTACCCAGTTCGAGTTTGTAAAAAGCAGATCATGTCTCCTAAACCTGATTGACTTCTTCAAAGCAGTCACCAAAGCCATAGATGAGGGTAAGGTGGTTCACACAGCTTATCTAGATCTTGCCAAGGCTTTTGACACCATCCCCCACTCTGGAATTGTAGATAAGCTCACTAAACTAGGTATAAATCCCTATGTCACAAGATGGGTTGCAACTAGCTCACAGACAGAACCCACAATGTGAAAATAGCAGACTCCAAATCCGACTTCAGACCAGTGACAAGTGGAGTACCACAGGGTTCAGTCCTGGGTCCTCTGCTGTTTGGTATGTACTTCTGTGAAGTGCAGGCTAACACAGAAGGTATTTGGCTAACAAAGTTGTCAGATGACTGCAAACTAGGAGCCATAATCGAAACTCCTAAAGATGTGGACATACTACAAAAGGACTTCACTGAGACAGATGCCTGGTGTCAAAGCCATGGCCTGAAGCTCAATGCCAAAAAGTGTATTGTCATCCCCTTTGGTAAAAACTCTGTCCCCATGAACTACCACATAAGTGGTAGTCTACTTAATGCCGAAAGTGTGATGAGACCTTGGGACACAGGTGGACAGTAATCACTCCTTTGATAATCACATCACCACAGTGGTCAGGAAGTCCTTCTACGTGGCTCACCTCATCACAAAAGGTTTCTCATCCAGAAAAAAAGAGGTCATTGTTCCTTTCTACTCATCACTCATTAGACCCTATATAGAGTACAACACCCCTTTTGGTATGTACCGCACAAGACAGCTGCAAAAACTGGAAAGGCCACAGAAATACCTCACAAAGAGGATTACTGGCTTCAAACAGATGCCCTACGCAGACTGTCTCAAAAAACTCCAGCTTTACTCAGTCGCGTATTGCCTAATCAGAGGCGATCTCTGCCTAACATACAAAGCTATGTCAAACCTAGAGCTGTTGGACATGCTCCAGTTAAAGAAATCAAAATCCCTCAGAGCTACACGCTCTAGGGACCTAAACCTTGTCACCACAATAAACAGAACATGCTGGAGGGATAGATTCCTGTCCCAGAGCCTTCTCATACTCTGGAACATACTACCTATCTATGTCTAACAGAGCTCCTCATTAGCACTCTTCAAGAAAAATCTTGATGATTGGATGGGAAATAGGAAATTCATCCCAGGGATCACTTCTGTGGCTCTGCTAGACGGGGCACAGGAACATAATTTTCTTGAGTGGAGAAAGCCAGGGTACCTTTTTGGCTAGGCTTATATAGGCCCTAGGGCTAATAGCCTAGTATCTACCTATGAACCTATTTCTCACCTTTAATGTAACCTATAACCTGTACAATTCAATTGAAAAACAAATCTGTTAGGGGGAAAAATATAAAAAATAAAAAACGTACAATCAGCTGGTTGCATAAGTGTGCACACCCTTAAACTAATACATTGTTAAAGTACCTTTTGCTTTAATTACAGCATTCAGTCTTCTTGGGTACACACCTGTCATCAATTAAAGAGACTCCAATTAACCCCAAATAAAGTTCAGCTGTCCTAGTAGGATTTTATTCACATTTACTCAGTTGCCTGCTACAGCAAAAGCCATGGGTCACAGAGAGCTTACAAAGCATCAAAGGGATCTCATTGCTGAAAGGTTATCAGTCAAAAAAGGGGTACAATAACATTTCCACAGTATTGGATATACCATGGAACACAGTGAAGACAGTCATCAAAATGTGGAGAAAATATGGGTTAACAGTGATGTTGCGAAGAACTGGATGTCCCTCCAAAACTGATGAAAAGACCAGATGAAAACTGGTCAGGGAGGATGTCAAGAGACATACAGCAGGACTGAAGAAGCTGCAGGAATTTCTGGCAAGTACTGATTATGTACTACATGTGACAACAACTGCTCTATATGTCTTGGCTATGGGATAGGGTTGCAAGACAGAAGCCTTTTTTTCTTACACAGAAAAACATCCAGGCCCAGCTAAAATTTACAAAACAATACATCAAGTCTCCCAAAAGCATGTGGGAAAATGTGTTATAGTCTGATGAGACCAAAGTTGAACTTTTTGGCCACAATTCCAGAAGCCAACACTTGGCATCACCAAATGAACACCATCCCCACATTGAAGCCTGGTGGTGGCAGTATCATGCTTTGGGGTTGCTTTTCTTTAGCTGGAACTGGGGCTTTAGTCAAGGTGGAGGGAATTATGAACAGTTCCAAATACCAGTCACTTCTGGGCCAAAACCTTCAGGCATCTGTTAGGAAGATGAAGAGGAATTTCACCTTTCAACATGACAATGACTCCAAGCATACATCCAAATCAACAAAAGAATAGCTTCACCAGAAGAAAATTAAAGTTTTGGAATGGCCCAGCTAGAGCCCAGATCTAAATCAAATAGAAAATCTGTGGGGTGACTTGAAGAGGGCTGTGCACAAGAGATGCTCTCACAATCTGACAGATTTGGAGCACTTTTGCAAGGAAGTGTGGCCAAATATTGCCAAGTCAAGATGTGCCATGCTGATAGACTCCTACCCAAGAAGACTGAAAGCTGTAATTAAATCAAAAGGTGCTTCAACAAAGTATTTAAGGGCGTGCACATTTGTGCAACCAGCTTATTGTATGTTTTTTATTTTTTATATTTTTCCCCTAACAGAGTTGTTTGTTTTTCAATTGAATTGTATAGGTTATAGGTCACATTGAAGGTGGTAAAAGTTTTGAAATGATTTATTGTGGTCTAATTTTTGTATATCACTAAAACCTGGCATTTTAACAGGGGTATGTATATGTTTTATATCCACTGTAGCTAAATGCAACTAAAGACTCGGATACCTTTATGAATGCCTGGATAATGAACCCCCTTCCATTTGGCTCTCAACTTCATATGAGGCACTGCCCAAATAGTTGGGGTGTAAATGGCTCAAATTAATAGCCAGGAGCAGAGGACCAGCAGGTGTGGAATGAAAGTGATCACCTACAATGTAAAAAAAAAAAAAAAAATATATGATACCTGAGCTACTTATTTCTGACTTTTAGTCTGTGTTTAGGAAGCTGTATATTTAATACTTTTGATGCAAATCAAAGGCAGCTTTATACAGCTGTGAGTATGAATTCCTGCAAGTACTAGAATGGGGATCTTTTGTTTGCCTCTTTCCCCTGGCAGTGTATATAGGAGGAAGGAATGTGGATGCAAAGCCCCCATATAAAGGTGCATAGGATACAGCCTTAATACAAAAACACCTGTTTAAAAGCCACATTTTTGCATTTACCAGGATTTGCACTTTCTAGCTTCCTGATGGTAATACAAGCAATGCAGTCTTTCAGTATTTAAACGAGTGATGTAAATGCAGATGTATTTATAGAATAATCAGAAAAAAATGTGGACACAGAAAAAAGGTGTCCATCAGCAAAGCAGAAGGAGGGCTGCCTCTTTCTGCATATATCTCTGGAAATGTCACTGTGTTAAAAAAATGTTGGGTGGCAGAGACTGCAAGATTAAGTTCAAAAGTGAGTGGCAGCAGTGTAATTTCTTCTTGTTTTTTTGGACTAGGTGTTCCAGTCTGTGTTGCTGAGAGATCCAGTAAATGACAGGGCCACTGCAGTTTGATATCTGCACCAAGTTTTTTTGTTTTCTAGTCTGGCTGTGATGTGTAAAACTCCATGGCATCTGGGAGGTGAAATGTTGATATGCGTCTTTATGTTTATATCTGGATACACACACAAACTGGGATACTATTCACAGCAAAAAAGAAACCAAATATACTTTTTAACTTAACAATGCAGTATCATAGTTGAGTTCATTGCGTGTTACTGGTGTCACTGGAAGACTTATGTTTCATTCAGTACTTTATTTTATACATAACACTCATAGAAGGTTGTACGTTAGGCCCGGCAAGCCAGCACGTGAAAATCTACTGCCAATCATTAGCGGACTGGAGTTCCGCTGTGGCGACCCCTAACCGGGAAAAGCCGAAAGACAAACACTAGTGCTTATTTTGGCAATCTGCTCATCGAGTGGAACTAAATGATTAAAAAGTAAACATAATGGTTGTCTTTTTAAGAAAGCATAGTTCTGCATTGTATGTTTTTAGTGAAGTGTTTAGCATGACTTTGTTGTATGTGCTGTGAAAAATATCACAAATTAACTCTTGTATATCTGAATTCACAAATTATACAGCGCATTCATCAGCATTAATGGTATAGTTTGCAAGTTCGTGAAAGAGAACAAGCAAGTACTGCATTCAAAATGATGACACCCCTTTTAAAACAAAACCTTTTTGTCAGTCATTGAGCACATATGTAGGTACAAGTGACATTTGCTTACTTAATTTACTGTATGTTAATGTAAGCCTAACCATATTCTGTGTCATGAATTAATAATATATACATTCTCTTTTATACCCTAGGCAAAATTAAAAACACACATCCAAAATCCCAGTGCCGTGGACCTAGTTCACTTCTTATTCACCCCACTTAATATGGTAAGTTCATTAAAAGATACAGTATTAACACAGAGAATGCCATTTTCTAGGAATCTAAAAAAAATCAGGCCTGCAAAATAGCACTTAAACCATTGTTATGCTGTAAAATTACAAAAGGAATAGCATTTAAACAGGTGTTTCATAAATGGGTGACAGCGCCTTTTTTAAGCAGATGTCACAATCACAACTTTACTTTTTCATTTTGCTTATAAATTCTGAATACAATGCAGAAAAAGGATGCAGTCATGCTGTGTGGAATGTGTAGAAAGAGCAGGCTGAATTTTGTCAGTCAGGAATCACTCCTGCTACTCAGGTTCAGAACTTGTCTGTTGTATAGAAAGTTAAGATGTTCTGACCCATCAGGATGATGATGGTTTAATATGGCTGTTATGTAAGGCTGCTGCTTGTAAGAGTTTTATAACTGTAGTTGGGGTGCCTGGAGTGATAAAGCAGCAAAGTGTCTGTTTCATTATGCCTCTGTAGCGATTAGTATGGTCTGCTGGTTGTAGGGGAAGAAGTTGTAGAGTTCTGCATGAGTAGTTGTCCAAGTGAATGATACATTTGTGCAGCATCATGACAACCTTGGAGGAATTTAGGGCACACATAATTCTGTGACTGAGCTCCTTTAAAACTGCTTTAAAGACATTGCATCTGATTAGTGCTACCAAGTCAGTCTTTCTATTGTAGTTAGAAGGGCTGTATAAAGCTGCTTTTTCTTTCCAAGTAACTATGGAGGAACATAGGGTCACAGACTCAGCAACTGTAGCTAAAAGAGAAGGTGTTCTTATACAAAACAGGTGATCTAGAAAATAGCAATATGGCCTTATACAAGAGTGGTAATCTAGAAAACAGAAGACAGCAGAATCATGTCTTGTCTCCTGCGGCTGATGGGATGGGAAGGACCTGTTTAGTCTGGATCCTCTTTGTTTTGTTATTTACTGCCTGGCAAATTACTCATAGCGCTACATATAAAGTTTCAGTATATTGTATCAAGGCAATTGGCAGGTAATGGGCTTCCTAGGCCATTTTATTGGACATTAGGGAGAACAAGGCCTGCATGACACAGAATTTGAAATTATATACCCCCCCCCCCCCCCGATGTTGGTGGCAATGGTGATGGCTGTGAGATTCAATCTGTATGTCATAAATGAAAGACCCGGATACTGGAGGTGTAGTAGTTAAAGCATGCATGCATTAAGTTGATTGACTAATATTCAACTATTCTGACTTTTTCTGATATAAACAAAAATTACAGGTTTGTGTAGTTGCATCTAGTTAAGGTTGTTGATGCTGAGGTATCCAGCAAAACATGCAAAGTAAAGTCATGTACTTGCATGCTGGAAAAGGTATACCTAGGGGAAAAAATGGAACCAGCTGCGAGGGGCTGAGTGGTAAAGTAGAATGGAAGGAGATATTTCCAGAGGTCCTCGGACTGGTTTTACACATTGCAGGTGGAGGGTCTCTTACAGAAGGTGTCCTGGACTCCAGGTTATTAGTAGTCAAGGCCATCATTGCAGCTACCCACCAAATTTTGTTTGGGACTTGATTTGTATGAGCACGGCAAAGTCTGCCCAGTCTAATAATATGCCCAGTCTAATGATAGTGATCGGATAAGTGTTGAGTTGTTTATTGAAGTGTGTATGTTAATAATGACCTTTCTGAGGTGTTTGAATGGGTTCAGATGCTCATATTAGCCTGCATTTTTATACTCCATACACTGCTTCCATCCCCCTTGAGTTCATAGGCCGAGAGACTTTCTGTATTTGTGAACAAGTCTGTCTCACATTGAAGAGTACAGAATCAACAGTTGTTTGTGGACATTTTACAAATGTAAATGTGTGTGTGTCCTTCAGGATGTTAGGGAGTTACAAGGGAAGCGTGATGGAGTAGGGCATTAACTTTGAGTTGAGAGCTAGGTTTGCCCTACAGGCTGTCAGCTGACAGGGTGCAGGTAGCAGGAGGATTCCCACCCCCCATCTCTTGTTCAAATGTTTTTGTTTTGACAGATTGTGATAGTGGATTCAACAATTCCTTGTTTAATGTGAGGTAGGTGTGTGTGGTAATCTGCCACATTTGCCAAGCTTTACTATTCCTTGCTGAGGTACTGAGCCTGTGAAATGCTGGCCTTGCCTATTTCACTTGTTGTATCTACGTATAGTATTGCAGTGTATTCTTCTTTGGTACATCTGATTTGTCTTTGTGAGCTTGTGTGTGTGTGTGTGTGTGTGTGTGTGTGTGTGTGTGTGTGTGTGTGTGTGTGTGGAGGTATATGGTATGTATTTGTCTCTCATACAGTTGACTCATGAAATGTAGAATCTAACATACTGACTAGTTATACCTATGAGTGTTGATATATGTATCCACAAGAAAGAACAATTTTACACAATATGAACAATATATATATGTGTATATATATATATATATATATATATATATATATATATATATATATATATATATATATATATATATATATATCTTGCAAATGGATGTGGTTATACCCTCTGCACACATCAGTAATGTAATGTGCTATCTCGGAGGTCACCTTTACCGTGCATGTAAAGGATATACTTAATTAAGTGTTTCCTTCATCTGTAAGGTACTATCACTTCAGATGATAAGTTACTGTGGTGGAGGGGACAGAGTTGTTCATATACACATACACGCGCACACACACATACGTATTGAGGGGTGTATGGGCGTAAAGTTTTACTCTAGAAATATTATTTTATAAATGCAGTCAGAAAGTATGTATATTTATTTAAGCATATAAATTGTGTGTCCTATTTATGGCTTTCTGAACTATACTTTTTGGAAGTATTCCACAATAAATGGAATAAAAGTCTACTTGTAGGTAAATTCTTTTATTAACACAGTAAAATTTATTTTCTTTCTTAATATAAAAACTCGAGTATCGTTAAAACTGAATGCAATGATCCAACATGTTTTACAGAGTTACTGTAGTCTGATTCTGTGGCTTCCAAAACTGTCAGTTGAACAAGTATTGCTTGTTTTATAGAAATGTAGCTTAGGTGTTTAGTCTACATATGTAGTACATTAAGTCGTATTGCATATGAGCAACATCACTCTATGTATATTTGGCAGCCTCTGATAGCCTTTTCCTGGTATAGATCTGTTTCTGTTAGTTAAAAATTTCAATTATGCAGCTGTTATTGGTTATGGATCTGTCTAAGCAAGAATGGACTGTTGTGCATAACTTTTACATTTATTTGATTTATTTTATTCAATGTTTATCAAGAATGTCAGAGGTTTGGGGAAAAAGCTCAACATTTCTAGTTTGACCCATGTAGGGGGTAGCATCATCAGTTTTATTTTATGGTATTTCCTTTTCCCAGTCTGGGCATGTGGCAGATCTAATTATGTGAAGTCTGTCCTAGAACCGAGCAAGGAAGTTAATGACTGCCTTTCTCACACTGATATTACTTAAAATTCTCATGTTAAGTTTATGGCATGACGTATATGAGGACTTGGGGAGGGATCTCCCATTAAACTAATAAGGTATTTTAGAGGTTCAAGAAAGTCAGATGTGGCTGTCTTATAAGGGGGTAACCTAAGTGGTGATACTGGGGAGCAGAAGATAAAGGGCAGGGGAAGAATACTGTTGCATTGTGGCTTGGAGTGGTTAGTTATAAGCTGAAAAGATGAGGGAGGTAGATGGATATTGGTCTGGAAGAAGGAGAGCCTAATAGGTCATACTGTGGTCCCAGTACACCTCACCCAACTCCAGTGAATGTTGTTAGTTTGGGGGTGGGCGTTATGGCAATGCATTTAAAGGGGCAAGGTTGTTGTGGGAAGGAGTTTCCATACCATAGTTTGCTAGCAGGTTGGTAGGTCCATTGGCTATAGGGGAGACATACAGGAGAGTTGCTGCTTAGTTAAGGGACATACATAGTCCTTGTGATGGTTAGTTCTTGGAGACTGACCAGTCCAAGAGGCCACAAATTTACTTATTCTGCTTTTCAAGTCAGGTTGGATTTACTGCTATTCTGTAGTGATGTTTTTGGTACCTAACTGCTAAAGGGTATAAGATTGAGGAGTAGATCTTAGATCTCTTTTATGTAATTGGATATTGTAGGGGGTTCACCTAATGTAAACTTGTTTTTCTGATCAAAGTACCTACTGTTACTCAAAAATCAAACCTAATATAGGAAGGCTGGGCTGTGGTATGTTGAATTTGAGGAATAAAAATGTGGTTTCTGATGTATTTCTGTGGGACATGTTTAAGTGTTGGCTCAGGGGGATGATCACTGGTTTGGTTGCACTTTGCCAAAAGTCAGGACAAAGCTGGTGAGCTCTCCAGCGATTCTACTTAGAACCTTCCAGATACAGCTTTTAGGTATGGGGCTTGGAAGATGCAAGTCTACACTGGCTACCACTGGTGACTTAAAAGGAGTGCTGCTGGGTTGATTATTAATCTTGATTGAGGTTTCCAGGACATGCATGAGGGCCCCAGGACTGGGTTTGGGGGATGGAGACATGGAAGGAAACATGATGAGATCCATCGCTGCAGCTAAAGTGGCAGGGGATGTATATTCTTGTGACTTGATAGTTATATAGGCAATGATCTTGCAGTGTCACACTGGCTTGTACAGTGGTTCCTGTGTCTGTCTTTGACATCCTTCTCAGCATACGTGACAAGGTAGTGGAGAGTCTTGAAACCCCTGTTGCTAAGAGGACCTCATTGCTGTCATTAGGTTTCTTGAGATAAACAGGTTACTCATAACCAACTGTTATAGTAGTGCTTTTCAAAGTTTATGATGCATGGACGACCTTAAGCATAGGCGAACTAGGCGACCACATGGTCGTTAAGCAGCTGGTCTAATCTGAAAGTTGCTGCCTTGGCTTGTAGGGAGGTTACTAGAGCAAACAAAGTAAAACATGCATGTGACAATGGTATAAGTATCAAAATAGTAGTCAGTAAAACATGCATGTGACAATGGTTTGATGTTCATCGTGTTACCCTGCTGCAGTCATCACACTTGGGTTATCCTGCCGTCAGCCGGTCCCACAGTCGGCCCGAATTCCAAAGTCTTGGTTCGGCGTCGGTTGCTGTCGCTTCTTCCCTGACATTAGTGCACCAGGGGTATATAAGAGGCATCCAATGCCATTTTCCCCAGTCTTTCTTGCCGCGTGGTGCCCGAAGCAGAAGCAGTTCGCAAGTGCCGGTCGGCCGACACCAGAGATTTTCGATTTGAATTTCAGTCCGAAGTCTTCAATAAAGCTAAGTACCCCATTGGGGAACATTTTCTTGCCTCAGTCCATTATCAGAAAAAGTTAACAATTGCATTTCTTGTGGGAAGCAAATACCTCATAAGGACTCCCATTCCTTTTGTATTCCTTGCCTAGGCCCAGACCATGACATCACAGGTTGTCGGTTTTGTGCTAGGTTTATTAAACGAACTATTAAACGCCTTTTTGACTTTGCACGGCATTACTTTGGTAGGAAATTTAATTATGTCATGCCGTCGGAGCAGCTGACGACTGCCATACATAAAAAAATGCAAGGATAAGGACAAGCAGCCTAGGAACAAGCCAGACTCCGAGGCCTCAGCAGGGCCTGTCGCCAGTTCTCCGGTTTTCAGTGAGGCACCTACGCAGCCCCTGATGACCGCAGAACTGGAACCCCAGACAGCTGTGGATTCCCAAGCGGAGCCTACTAGGCCGACAGAGCCATCTTCCGACACTGGAGCAGAAGTAGACACCGGTGCAGTGGAAACACCTTTGGTTGCAGAAGGTGTCTTCAGACCAACTACACTCACCATTAAATCTTATGCTAAGCTTAAAACTCCTTTAAAACCTAAGAAAACTGTACATCTGTCTACAGTTCAAGGCCCCATGCCTAAGAAACAGATGCTTAAGATTTGATTACCCTTATCAGGGGTTCCCATCCCCTCCTGATAAAAGACTAAGACAAGAGGAGGATTAGGCATCCTCTGACCAGGTTTCACTCTCCTCAGATTCTTTTGAGGAACAGGATTACACCTTTTCACCTTATGAAGACTCTGATGCTGACGAGACTATTCCCTCAGCATCTCCCATTGAAGACTACTCCTTTGGGGAAACTTTACATACCATGAGGGAACATTTCCACTGGGAAGGCCAGGATTACTCAGATTCTAAGAAAAGGCTCCGAGAGTTCCTTTTACTACCCCAGCACAGACCTCTTGCTATCCCTCCTGTTTTAGATATTGTGGATGATGTTTACTTGGGAGTCTAGTTTAAATCCAGAGTCTCTACCTCCTGCTCCAGCCAAACTAGACAGATACTACAGAGTACCTGACTCACACAAATTCCTTTATAAAAGCCCTGTAGCTGACCCAGAAACAATTTCCCAGGGTCCTAAGGGAGCTAAAGCTTCTACGGCTAAAAATCCTGTGCCCTCTGAAAGGGATTCCAGAGCCCTAGATAGATGGGGAAATAAAATATACACCTCAGCATCTCTGGTTATAAGAGCATTAAATTGCCAGTTTCACATGTTGAAATATCAGCAATTCCTACTGTCTCAGTTAAAACAAAAAATGAGCACACATTCAGAACAGTCTGAATTCAAGGAAATGCAGGATTTGTTGCATGCAGCTGAACAGGTGGGCAAACATACTTTACAATGCGGATTTGATTCATTGGAAGCTTCCTGTAGAGCAGCTGTTACTGGCTCTGTCATACGTAGACATGCTTGGTTAAAAGAACAAACCCTTCCTGACCATGTTAAAGCAAAATTATTGGATGCACCTTTACAGCAGGATGTATTATTTGGTGTCAAAGCAGAAGAGGTTTTAAAGAAAATGGAGGATAAGGCAAAATCTATGCAAACAGTCAAGGATTTTTTGCAGGTACAACCCCCTCGTTTCAGCAGAAATTAGCCAACAAAAAAATGGACCTTTCCAGCTTCTGACAGATCTCAGAGGGGCAAATACCGATGCCCAAGGGGCAGAGGTCAGTCACAGGACCCTTACAAACCTCGCCAATGGGGTACTGCTACCCAGAAAGGAGGAGAAGACAGGCCCCAAGCTAGCAGAAGACAAACACAATGACTCTATCCTCAAACTACCAAGCAAATCTCTCCTGGCAACTCCCTTGGGAGGAAAACTAGCATTTTTTGCAGACAACTGGCACATCATCACAAAAGACAAATGGGTTCTAAGCATTGTCTCTCAAGGATACAGATTCCACTTTCATACCTTACCAAGGATCAGAGACATGCCAAACCTGCCACCAAATCAATGGGCAGAGGCACAAAAACAAATTACAGCACTCATGGACATGAGAGCCATTCAACTGGTACCTACACAGGAGCAAGGATAAGGATT
The DNA here is from genome assembly GCF_019279795.1 of Protopterus annectens. NCBI lineage: Eukaryota > Metazoa > Chordata > Ceratodontiformes > Protopteridae > Protopterus > Protopterus annectens. The sequence goes on along the minus strand of NC_056745.1, from coordinate 1,101,002,177 downwards.
TTACTCAAGACTCTTCCTAGTCCCAAGAAAGGACAAAGCATGGAGACCCATTCTGGATCTTTCAATTCTGAACACCTATCTGCAAGTACCAAAATTCAAGATGCTAACACTACAGCAGCTTCTTCCCATGCTGGGCAAGAATGTTTGGCTAGTCACTTTGGACCTCAAGGAGGCCTACCTGCATGTCCCTATCAAACAAAATTGCAGAAGATACCTCCGCTTCATTGCAGGGTCAAAGCATTGTCAATTCTCTGCACTGCCCTTTGGCTTATCTACTGCTCCCAGGGTCTTCACAAAATGCCTGGCACCAGTAATTGCATACTGCAGACAGAGAAATTCAAATACACCCATACCTGGATGACTGTCTTATTCAAGCAGAAAGCAAGGATATTCTTTTAAAGCATCTGGCATTTGTCAAACACCTTCTAAGTTGCCTAGGGTACACAGTAAACGAAAATAAATCAAAACTAGTGCCCTCACAAAACATAATATTCCTGGGTGCCAGCTTGAATACAATGGCCGAGATGGCTTATCTCAAGCCAGACAAGCAACGACAGCTGATTCAATATTTCAAAATAATGGCAAAAAAGACCCAACTCCCTGTAAGAAAAATTCTGCAGGCCTTGGGATTCATGGCATCTTGCATACTACTAATACCATTTGCAAAACTGCATATGAGGAAATTACAATGGTACCTGAAAAGTGTATGGACTCTGCACAGCCACAGCTTGGAAACAATGATACCACTCATTCCCTGCCTTCAACAGGAGTTTCTATGGTGGGCACAGGCATGTCACCTCAACAAGGGTCAGCCTTTCACCTTACCCACAGCCAGGCAAACTATGACAACAGATGCATCGGATTATGCCTAGGGAGCACACATGGCAGGGCAGTGCATTCAGGGCAAATGGACTACAGATCAGAGGCATCTACATATCAATCAAAAAGAAATGCTAGCAGTACAGAATGCCCTAACTGCTTTCAAGGACCTTCTATACCCAGGACAACTACTAATAAAGATGGACAATACCACAGTAATATGGTACATAAACAAGCAAGGGGGTACACATTCCTACCCTCTGTGCAGGCAAGCAATGACATTGTGGAACATGGCACTGTCTTACCAGGTTCAATTACAAGCACAATTCCTGCCAGGAAAGAAAAACACATTGACAGACGACCTAAGCAGAAACATCATGGATCCACACGAGTGGAAACTAGATCCACAAGTATTTGAAATGATAGCTCAAAAATGGGGACGTCCAGACATAGATCTGTTTGCCAGCCCCCAAAACTACCAACTTCAAAAATTTTGCACAAGGACATTCCATCCACAAGCTTGGAAAGTGGACGCCCTCTCATTCAGTTGGAAAACATTAACAGTGTATGCCTTTCCTCCACTGCCTCTTCTAGCAAAGGTACTGCTGAAAGTCAGATTAGAGAGGTCACAAATGATACTTATTGCACCAGACTGGCCACGCCAGCACTGGTATCCAGTCCTAAGGAACATGGCCCACCATGGTTTTTACCACAAATGCCTCACCTGCTCACCCAGTGAGACAATCAGATTCTACACAGCCAGCTCAAGACTTTAAACCTGGCTGCATGGCAAATTACCTAAACAACCAGCCAACACCTCTATCCAAAGCTGTTATGGATGTCATTCTGGAGGCCAGGAGGCCCAGCACCAGGAAAACCTATTCAGACAAATGGAAAAGATTTTGCGCCTGGAACCAGGCTAAAGGCCAAAATCCCCTTGATCCAAACATTCCTCAGATTCTGCAATATTTAACTGAGATGTTGCACAAAGGACTTTCCTTTTCATCTATTAAGATCCACGCCTCAGCAATTTCAGCTCATTACAACACGGATCCTCCTTTATTCTCACATCCACTCCTAAGACAGTACCTCAGAGGGGCTAAGAACATAATACTGCCCAGGAGAGCACCAACACCTACTTGGGATCTCAACTTTGTTCTGGAAAAGCTTACACTGCCGCCCTTTGAACCAGCTTTTTCAGCTGATTGAAAATTTCTTTCATGAAAACTGCCCTGCTACTAGCAATAACCTCAGCTAGAAGAGTCTCAGAGCTACAGGCACTAATGGCAGGGGAGCCTTTCCTCATTTTTCATCAAGACAGAGTCTCTGTATGAACTAACCCTTCCTTTATGCCAAAGGTGGTATCCAGTGTGGCCCTAAACCAAACCATTCATTTCCCACCTTTTTCTCAAATCCCCAGAACAAAGGAGAAAGACTCCTGCACTCTTTGGACTTTCACAGGCAATTACATTACTACTTGGATAAAACTAAGGCTTTCAGAAAATCTGACCAGCTCTTTGTAGCCTATGCTGCAGGATCACAAGGACAAGCTATCTCAAAACAGACCATTTCTAAATGGATAGGGCATTGCATACGTTTCTGCTACACGCATCATGGGAAACCGGTACCTGCTAACATTAGGTCCCACTCCACCAAGGCTTCAGCTACATCAGCAGCCTTACTCAGGGGAGTGCCAACCAAGGATATTCTGGAAGCTGCAACTTGGAGTTCAGTGCACACCTTCACCAAACACTATCACTTACCTCTATATTCTAAGAATAGAGCTGGTTTTGCCACTGCAGTTTTGCAGGTCCTACTGACTTCTTTTAACCCTGTTTAACTCCACCACCCATCCTTAGCTTTGGGATTCAACCCAAGTGTGATGACTGCAGCAGGGTAACACGATGAACATAGTACAGTTTTTTTTACCTACCATAAATGTAGGTGTTCGAGTGTTCACCCTGCTGCAGTCCAGGTTACCCTCCCTCCATCCCCTCTAAACTAGCTGAACTTATCTATACCACTCTATCCTATACAACCTCTGTGGTGTATTTGCTTGTGCCTGAAGGTGTTGTTTTATTTTTATATAGCTATATATATATATATTGCCTACCTATTGGGGGCACCTGACATCTGGGGCAAGAAAAACTGAAGAAAATGGCGTTGGATGCCTCTTATATACCCCTGGTGCACTGACGTCAGGGAAGAAGCAACAGCAACCGACGTCGGACCAAGACTTTGGAACTCAGGCCGACTGCGGGACCACCTGATGGCAGGATAACCCAAGTATGATGACTGCAGCAGGGTGAACACTCGAACAGCTACATTTATGGTAGGTACAAAACTGTACTTTCTCCAGGTGCACCCAACACTAGGTAAGACTGCAATACAAATTGTAGCTTGCTACAGATCCCCCACCATGCCCCAAGATTCTCACTACACCTTTCTAAACATATTGAAAAATATTAAGATACAACCAAACACCCTAACACTGGGTGATTTCAACTAACCTGCAATTAACTGGGAAAACTACTTGTGTATCAACAGCTATGCCCAACGGTTCTTGGAATTCATAAATTCCAACGCCCTGGATCAACTAATCCATAGTCCCACCAGGGGCTCCAATATCCTGGACCTGGTCATTACCAACATGGGAAATCGATGCTCCACACCATTGGTCACCCCCTCATTGCTTAGGTCTGGCCATAAGCTAATCAGCTTTGACATCCACATCCCACCCCCACCCCCCAGTAAGGAAGCATCTGTAAAAAACTTCTCCAAGGCCAACTTTATGCTACTCAAGTCAGAAGTGACAAACTTCATGACACCCATGCAGATGGGAACTGAAAGTTTGACTGCCGAATCCTACACTAAAGCACAGTACGAGCCATCCACTTGTGCATGAATCGTGCCATCCCAAATAGAGCCAAGATGCTCTCCTCCAAAAAAAGGAAGCCAATCTGGTGGTCACCTGTCATAAACAAACTATACAACAGAACGAAGAAACTGTTGCAGAAAAGAGGAAAATCCCAGGATGCAAAAAAACTCCCTTACCAAGCCTCAGTAAGAAGCTGAGATCCCTCATAAAATCTCCAAAACTAGTTACGAAAATAAAATTGCCAAAAATTTCAAAGACAACCGCAAGGCGTTCTATAGCTATGTCAAGAATCTAAATGGCAATGCTCAGAGCTACAACAGAATAGCATTAAATATACTGATCCCAAGGACAAAATGTAAAGAAAGTCAGCAAAGAGCTGGGGGAAAGAAAGCATTTGAAAAACTGAAACTGAGTATGTCCATTTCACTACTAGATGTTTACTTTTTTTGTTGTATTCAGACTGCTTGTAAAAAGGACTGAACTATAGCCATTTAAGTTATGTAGTTATTTAATACAAGAAAAAATGAAACAATTTATTTCAGTCAGATGATGACTTTTAAAACATTTGTAATATCTGTCAGGATGCCCTATAAAGAAAACTAAGATGCATGACCAGCCTCCATGATTTCTTTTCTATGACTGCCTTCTAGGAATTAATTTCCTGTCTGTGAGCTCTCCAGTATTTAGAAGGATGCATGCAGTAGTGTAGCGGTAGCATTGTCACCTCACAGCAAGAGGATCTTTAGTTTGATTCTCATTTGGAGTCCCTTCTGTGTGGAGTCTGCACGTCCTCCCTTTGTTTGTGTGGGTTTTCTCTGGGTGCTCTGGTTTCCTCCCATGTTACAAAGATATGCATCTACAGTGTTTCCCTCTGCTGAAAATTGACTTTGTTCCAATTTGGACTTTCCTGTTAAATAAATAGTAAAATATGTCTTGCCTCTCATTTACCATGGGGTTTGTGGGTTTAAGTTTATGTTCACATTTTCCTGATCTTGCAATTCTTCAGAGTGTTTTGTTTTGCAATGTGCTTACTGCTGTGTTACTGTTTGTGCAAGACTGTTATGCATTGTATTAGGGTTTTTCTTGTTTTTCTAATGTTACACAACTAAAGAGTTTGCATATATAAGTAAGAGTGTGAGGGTACAGGAGGGCTTAGTCCGATCAACAATATTGTTTTTGATGTGTGCCACAGTAGTTAAGGCCATTTGCATTCTCCATTACTTGTGGTCAGAGTGGACTGAAACTCTAGAACAATTGTTTGAGATTGTCCATCTGTTTGTGTTAATGGGCCTCCCATATCTAGATGTTTTCACTGATTCTTATTATCAGTCTCGTTTCTCGTTTGCATTCAATCTGGAACGTTTCTGTTGTTATCATCCTAATTTGCAGTTCTGTGGTAAATCACAGAACTAAAGTCACCTAAATAATGATATATATATATATATAAATATATATATATATATATATATATATATATATATATATATAAATATATAACTTTCAGACTTCATATCCTTTGGAAATGCATGTTAACACAAATGCTGTTGTTCTAGCAACTTTAAGTTAGTGTACTGTTTAAAATCTATCCCTATTTTTATGGCCATTGCACCCACATCATGTCCAGATTTCTTGCACTAAGAGGTTGAGAGCTATGCAAACCTCTCAACTGTCCAGACTTTTGCCTCATATTTTGGCCTAGTCATCATAAAATTTGTGGTTTTCTGGCAAATCACTGAGGATTTAAATAACTAAATGTCTTACATTTGAGTTTCAGTCTTCATTTCCTACAGAAAATGCATGTTAAGGTAAATGCTGTTATTCTAGCAACTTTCTAATTCTATAAGAGCAATATTTATAATCTGTCTTTGTTTGGAGGCCTTTGCCCCCCCCCCCCATCATTATTTTAGGCTTTGTTCAGATTTCTTGTGCTAAGAGGTTGAGAGGTATGGAGGCATGGTATGTAATGCCCTAGTTACCGATTATTTGTTGCATTTTAAGGGGAGCTAGGGGTTCTGCACTCCTTAGTGTGCCTTCCTTTGTTTAAGATGCCTAGAAACTATGAACTTGTTGGTTTATCAGTAATTTTCTTTTGCAATATTACCAGCGTAACATTTTTTTCTTTACTGTAACGTAGGCAATTCATTCTTCAAGGGCAGTAAGCACTGACTTTGTAGATGACACACTAAAATGTAAAGTTGTTTGCCAGTAACAGCCTCTTCATTAGTTACAAATCTCATAGAGAATTATTAGGATGAATTTTGTGCTTATTGACTGATACTGGTGGGTTGTAATAATAGAAGTTCGAGGGGCCTTTATGGTTAAAATGTTCTGAAATGGGCAGTTTTGGCATTATTGGGTCATACATTTTGTTCCATTGCTTACTGGAAAAAAATGTTCAAAACTACAACTTTAAAACTAACTGTAACAAGTGTGAATGTTATCAGTGTGCAATTAGCTGTTTTTGGTTTATCAAATGGCACACTGTTGTAGAATCTGAAAGCAGTGTTAGTAGCATAATTGCCTTTGGTGCAGAAGGCTGTGGATTCTACTCCCACACCATGTAGATGGAGTGTTGATATTGCAGTGCCCATATGATTGTTGATTATTTGGTGCATTATAAGGGGGGATGTTGGTTCTATGCTCCTGAGTTTGTCCTTTGTATGAGATGCCTAGTCACTATGAACTTGTTAGTCATTTCCTATTGCAATATTACCAACTTAACATTTTTAATGTAATATAGGCAATTCATTCTTCAAGGGCAGCAGGCACTTAATTTGTAGATAAAACATTGATATGTGAAGTTGTTTTGATGGTAGCAACCTCTTCATTAGTTACAGATTTCTTTAATGTGGAATTCAGATGATTTTACTTCTGCAGAGATTGTGCGTATTGAGTAATATTGGTGGATTGTAATGACAGAAGTCTTGAATGGCCTTTTATGGTTGAAATTTTCTAAAATGGGTAGGTATTGGTTCATAAATTTTGTTTCATTGCTTATTAAAAGAATATTTAAAACTATAAATTTAAAATGGTACTGTATTACACAAGGAATATAATTCAATAAAATCAGGAAGGTGAATCAAAGAGCAAATACATGTATGCATGGCCCTAAAAAATGTGTGCAAGTAGTCTTTTTTTGAAAGCATCCCAAAGGTAAACTTAATTCTCCACTGCCAGATGCATTTTCTATGAATGTGGGTTTTCATGCCGTTTTAGTTAATGACTTTTGCCATTTCAATAAATGTTGAGTTTCAAGGGCATAGAAGTTTACTGCTCGTTCTGTCTATTTTCATTGTGAGACTGTATTGTTGTCTATCTGTGTTTGTGCTATTTTATTTCAATATCTGTATTCACTGTAGAAGTAAATAAGAGAACAGTATGTATGGTAACTGATGAGAAATAACCAAGTAATGGAACACTGGAATGGCTGAGGAGGAAGCTGCTGCTGAGGGTAGGGGGGTAGGAACTTGTTGCAGGAAGGGCTGCTCGGGGGGGGGAGGTCTATTACCCTGCCTAGGGCCCTATTTGACCATAATCCGGCTCTGGTATTTAAAGTAGAAAATACATACGCAAAGGTAGTTACAGTTTAACTACATTACATGTTATCTTTTTCTTCCTATGCAATTAAATAATTTAAGGAAATGACTGGAGTGGCTCTCTTGGGGAGTGACCCTGTGGGTGTGGCTCAAATAGGGGTGTTTCATGAGTATGTTGTGGGTGGGGCTTAAGGGGCGCCAGACCACTACTCGCCAAGGGTGCCATTTCAACTAAGGTCAGCCCTGGTATGATGACAGAAGCCCTTAAAGTGATCTGTTTTCAGTCTGCATTTGGAGAATTGGTGATAACTCTCTTATGTGAAGGCAGACTGCACAGAGATGATATCAGCCTATATTTCCTGTTGAATATGGATACAAAGGTCTTTGCTAATGTTTTGGAGGATAGCCAGGCTGTGGTGCTGTCCAGGCTTATTTCATCAGCCCAGGATAGATTTCTGAAGGTCCATTAAGCCACAGAGCATTGATTACTGCTCATCCACACCAGTAAGAAAACGATGTACATTCATGCCCAACCCTAATTGTATTGTTACCGAGCATCAGAAAAGCTTTCAACTTCCTGGAGTGGCACTTCATAATTATGGTTTTGCAGAGTTTTTTCTGGATGGGTTATAATACTACATAAAGATTATCTTGCTAGGTTGTTTGGTAAATGACCAAGCTCTGAGTCCACAGTTTAGCCAGTCAAATGGTAACCATTAGAAATGCTTACTGTCCCACACTTTTTGTAGTCCAGTGATACCTGTCAGAGGGGCCTGCTGTCCTCCTGCTCCTGTTTGTCTTAGCTCTACAGCTTCATTGGAGATATTTTTAACCTAGTGAAAGATGAGGTAATTAAAGCCCCAAGCTGCCATTAGTACAGTTTACTGCAAATATTTGTGCAGTCAGGGTGTAAGTAACCCATAAGGTTTCTTGTAGGAGATGTTTAGGGTGACTTAAGAGATTTGTTGGGACCTTGCATGTCTGGTAATAAACTTAGGAAAGTCAGTGGTTCTGATGGTGATTTGTGAACATCCTTCTGTGGAGCTGCATTACAAGCTGGCTGCTTTGCATCTTATGTCCCCAGGGATTCAAATCTGCTTTGAACTGATGATATTAGTAAAGGATAACTGTTAGCCAGTTTTGAAAATGCTGGGCCACTGTTGTGGAGCTTGGAAGGCGTTATCAGTTTTCCTTCAGTTCGATTTAATTTTTTCTTTTAAAATGATGTTAGTCTCCACACTCTTCCACAGTTTCAGTTGTATTCCACTAGAAGTATAATTTCCTTCCTTTCTCTATATGATCTGCATAAGGGGATGATCTTTTAACTCAAAATAGGAGTAAGAAGTAATGGGGCACATCCTTGTCAGTGCCTTCAGTACGATCTTGATTGCAATTCTCTCTCTTGCTGTACTTATGTCCTCTTTCCATTTTGTTTAAAGTTTATGTGATTTACATACAAGCCCACTGTGGATTACTGTCCTCAGTATCCTGTCTGAAGGTGAAAGGAGTAGCTTCTTCCCCAAAAGTACTGGCACTGCAGATTTTTCTGTCTTCCCCTGCAAAGGGTGCTTCTAGGAAAAAAAAGTCTCTCGAGTGCTATCCTTTTTTTCAGCTTGTTCTCCATCTGTTTTAGTGTGAGTGGATACCACCCTCTCACTTTATTTTCCTTCTCCGTTATCCTTATGCTAATGTATCTTAGAACCAAGTCTGTCTTTAGTTTTACTCTCCTTTACTTACTCACAGACACCTGATGCCAGAGTCTGTATTTCCTTGAGTGTTCTGCTTGGCACTAACAGAAATTCTTTCAGAAACCTACATTTTCCTTCCCAGTTTACCTTTAGTACTCATGTGGATCTAAGGGTCCTCACTTAAATGCCCCTTTTCAGACATTTTCCTGTTTATATGCTCTTATAAGACTTTGCTCAGACTTCGTTTAGCTCAGACTTTTCTATCAGTTTCTACTTCTGTCTCTGTAGTGACATCCTTTATAGTTTGCATTTTATTTACTCTTTCACTGAGTCAGGTTTCGGATAGCAGACAGGATTCTTTCCACTGTCTAACCACTAACAGCTTGTAGCCCCTTCTGTAGCTTCTATGCTAACTTCTTTTTCCTGTTTTTGATCCTGGACCTCTGTATAGATATCAATATCTTGCTCTCCTCCCCCATTTTTATACTGAAAGGGTGTATGAAGCCAATGCTCCTAACTCTTCTGTTTTTCTTGCCAGCCTGACACACACTGTCTGTGGATTCTCCATCCTCCCACATTTTCCATACTGTTTTAAATGGAGAATTGATATTACCTTATGAGTCAGATCAGGAGTTACAGACATAGGATAAAGCAGCTTCCCCAGAACTGTATGGATGTCTACATGAGTGAGAAGATATTCTTTTTTGTTAGTATTGATGCATATTACCTGTTATTCTTGGTTATTGTGTTATTACATACTGGGAAAAAACCCTTGACAAGGCCTACCAGACCTTTAGCTTCTCCTCTATCTAGAAATACAGTACATTTCACCTGTTTAGTATTAACCCAATGGCGTAATGCTGACTCGTTTATTCTAATTGTAGTTTTGTCACTCTCCATGGAACTAACGTCATTTGTAACAAGCATTTCGGTTTTCACATTCCTACTACTAGCATTCTTTTCAGTATTAGTAGCACAAAACTTGGCAGTAAATTTCTTCCCCACAGGTTTGAAACAATTTAATGTATTACTGACTGTTTTTTGTTTCAACTGCGGTGGTGGTGCTGCGGTAGCGTTGCCGCCTCACAGTAAGTCGTTGTCCTGTTCGATTCTTGGCTAGAGCGTCTTCTGTGTAGAGACATGCATGAATGGGAGTACCTTCGTTGAAGGTTGTGCATCAGGGCTAGCAACTTAGCACGTAAAAATCCACTGCCAATCATTAGTGGACCGGAGTTCCGCTGTGGCGACCCCTAACCGGGAAAAGCCGAAAGACACAACAGCAACTGACTGTTTTTTGTTTCATAAAAGATGGTACATTCCTTACTGCAATTTTAGACTTCGAAATTTCATTTGTAAACATTGTGTCACTAAATAATAAATATTCTGTAAAAGTTACTAGTTAATCAGAGTTTTTGAGATCATTTTGCAATACCCATTTTCTTATATTATTATGCAAAGCTCTTTTAACAACGTATACTGCTCAGGTGTCCAACATTTTCAGTTAACCTTTATCATGTTCTTGCCATACCTTTAAAAATGTTTTAAGGCATAACGCATTTTCAGCAAGTTCCCCATGGCTGGGATCACCAGAAATTATGCCAGGAGACAGTAGTTAAAATAAGTCTTGTTGCTAGGTTAAAAAACAAGGAAAAGAAATGGCTCAGAGAAACAGCAGTAACAGGTTTTGTATGGCAGTAGCGTAAACAGTCATGTAATCGAATGCCATGTATTATGAGGAATGTTATATGGGAAGTCCTTGGTAAAATGCTCATGATCACACCATCAGTGTAATTACAAAGATGACTGTAGGCACTGGTTATATAAGACAGATTTATTCAATAATTTCACAGCCTAAGCAAGCATATAGTAGCTCACTTGGCTTTTTAACACATACAAAACAGCAGTACTTTATTATTTTTCCCCTCAGCACAGGCGTAGTCTTGTAGAATACTTTCAGCTTTACTCTTTAAATGTAGTCCAAGGCTGTGGTTTTCTCCTAGACCCAGATTCTAGCTGTATGTAATAGGTATTCCACCAGTTACAACTCCACATTGGGTTTTGACTGGGCTGTTGTACTCCATACCTGCAGCATGTCCAGGCAAGCTCCTGCTTACATATTCGTTATCATCTGCTCGTGGAACTAACTTCCCATCTTGCTGTTGCAAGAAGTATCCATAAATGCAGCAGTAATTGGCTATTAGTGCCTTGTTGGCTAGCTACTGCATTTAGGATCTTGACTAATCCTGTGTCAGAATTTTCCTATACACCAGTCATTGTAATCTGTTCTTAAAGGTACACTACATATTTACTGCATTCAGCATGCTACAGTACCCATTTTTTACAGTGCACTCATGCCAAAAATAAACATGCATCATGAAGTGTGGAATCATGTTTTGCTTTAATCAGAGACTACCACTTTATCGTAAGTGAAATGTAGCTTGGACTCTAAATTATGTCACTAAAAGCAGATGGCTTTATTAGTCCAGATGTAAATCAGCAACTGTAACTCATGAACATATGCAGAAATGACCCCAGGCAGGTAAATCCTCAACAAAGTACAGGAAACATTTTGCAACTGTTATGTGAAGTTTCTCTGTGGGTTGCTGGTTTCATAAGGCTTATGTTGTGTAGTGTGTGCCATCTGACAAAGGGAATGGTGTACTCTATCTGTGCATTGCTGTGCTTATCCCTGGGCATCTGCAGTTAGTGTGCAGGAGACTCACCTCTCATGAATGAGAGGTTTGATGATAAATGTATAAGCCATTCAGTGGTGTATATGAGACAAAACAATGACTTATTTTTTATTTCTGTCTTGGTGATTGCCTATTATTTGAACTCTTTGCTTGCACACCCATTGCTGCTACCACAGTAAGTAAAGAAGTGGCTTCTTGACTGCAGCGTGGATTCCTTATTGTGACATTCATTACTAATGTAGCTGTATGAATAACATTAGACAGGATTGCTTGTACTTGAGTTATTTTTTTCTTCTCTGGAAAGCATTGATCAAAGATTTCAATAAAAACTGTCTTGCATTGTTGAAGCAGTGGTTTGATTCAAAAATCTGCACTTTATTTGAAACATGAACGTTGTATGTTTTTTCATAGGTAGTACAGTCCACTGGTGGGCCTGAACTTGGAAACACAGTGCTTAGCCCACTTATTACAAAGGATGCCATAGACTTCTTGCATTCCACAGTCACTCCAGAAGAAAAACAGTTGTGGATTTCACTAGGTGATACTTGGACAAAACCCAGGTAAGGGCTACTGCAGCTGTTTGGCAAAAGTTATGCCATGCAAAGGAAATTAGAGTTAGACATCACCATGTTATGACCACTTGTACCATACATTTTCATCCACAACATATTTGCCTTTTATTCAATGCTGTTCTCAAGACTTTTAAGCTTTTTACCCTTGATGTATTTTGTATGTTGCATGTAGTATTTTTAATCATGTAAGCATTTTTTTTTTTAATTTGGACTTTCTTAAAGAAGTCAATAGTTGTGTTGGTAAGGAGTCAAGATCTGTGGATAAAAGGTAGTCAATACATACGATTGTTGTAACCAAGGACCTGCTGGTGGACACCATTAAAGATGGAAGTTGTTTGGTTAAGGAAAGAGGGCTTCTTTGCATTGTTAGCAGGAGTACTACAAATCTGACTGATAGGTACTGATGATTAGAAAGGCAACAGGCCCATAGCGCCCAACTTATTACAGCAAGAAATCTGAACAAAGTCATTAATAAAAGTGGGACAAAGTCCCAAAAATAGGGACAGTTTTTTAGTATTGCACTTACAAACTTAGAAAGGTGATAGAATAACAGATTTTGCTTTAGCATGAATTTTATGAAGGTTATGAAGTCAAATTCAAATGCATGTCATTATTTCTAACTTTAGTCTTTAATGATTTGCCACTAATTTGCCAGAAAAAAACACAATTTTATGAAAAACAGACCAAACATATGAGGCAAAAATATAGACATTTTGCAAAAAATCTTTACAGTTGAGAGGTATGGAAGAGCTGCTGTGGTCACTGAGACAAAGACCTTAATGTTGGAGTAGTTTGATGAGGCCATGCTGTATAACTTTTGGACATTCTCAAAGACATTCTTGCAAACCATCAACCAGCTCAGGATGGGGAGGGCTGGATATTGACCAGGCTCTTATCAGCAAGAGTGAAAAATACTGACCTCAAATGAAAACTTATTGAGATATGGAAAGAACAATTTGAGGAGCTCATGAATCCAGTGGGCATAAGTCCAATGAGTAGGCAGTGCCAGAAGCAGAAAGTGGAAATGGAAACATTTCTGCAGATAAGATCACTTATATTAACAAGTCTGTAGGAGTAGACAAGATTTGGTCAGAAATGCTGAAGGTGTTGGACATTACTGAAGTATTGTGGTTAACATACATTTTCAGTATTGCACTGAAGACTGGGATACTACCCTCTGAAGTGACAAACTGGGGTAGTGGTCCCCATTTTCAAAAAGGGGAGAGGAGAATGCATTTCTGGTTATTAAAAAAAAGGAAAATTATGCTTTTCAACCTCTCAGTTATAGCCCATGCCAAGGTACTTGTAAGGAAATGTGATATAGCGGTCAAGCCTCCAATTCAGGAGAAACACTGCACATTCCACTCTGAACACAGAACAGTGGATCAACTCTCTTTGCAGAGGTAGAGGAATGAGAATTGTGTTTGCATTCTGAGTGTTACGTCAAATACCTTTAAAGCAGGATAAGAACCCCATCAAGGGTGTATCTAGTCTTTCATGCTTGTGATTTGTTTATGGACAGAATATCAAGGTACAGCCAGTGTCTGGAGATTATCCAGGGCTGCATCCCTTGTTGTGTGCAAATGATGTGATGTACTGTTTGTTTCAAGTGACTGCAATTGCCATTGTGAAAAAAAGTGGATCACCGCTGACTGTGAAATAGTTGGTGTAAAATTAATACCCCAAATATTTTGAATACTGTGGCTTGTTTTCTTTACTTTGTGTTTTACTTGCATTCTGCTTTAACTGCATATTAAAACTTCAGAAGAGACCACAGCTCTGTCTCTTCTGAGTCAGGCAGACATTTTTTCCACCCTCCCACCCAGTTGCAGTTGTCTTGTTAAATACAACTGTCTTTCTAGTTGCCTGCCTCTTATGTTAATCTGACCGTATATCTCATTTCCTCTGCTTTCACTGACTTGTGTGAGTAATCACAAAATCATCATTTTTGAAATCACTCCCCTTCAACTATTTAAATTTATTGGCCATCCTACTGTATTACATAGTGCCAGAATGCAGAAGTGACCACCCCTTTCATACCATCTTGCTGTTTTAAATATAGTAACTCTCCACTAAACCTTAACTTTTTAAACAGGTAAAACTTAAGTTATCTACTTTTACATCTAACTTCTCTAGTGCACACTGCAGTGTGCATTTTTTTTTTCATCTTACCTTTAAGCATCCCTGTCACTAGCACTTGCTCTAATATCTGCTGGAAAGCACTAGGAAGTCTTAAATTGATACAATCACTCAACTCTCCTTCTTAATAAGGATAAATCAATCATAGGCACTAAACAGCATATAATTGCAAAGTACCTTGTTTAGGTAAGGGAAAACAGCTCCTGTACTTTACAAAAAAAAAAAAAAACACCAAACCAGTCATGTCCAAGGGTCAGCTTCCAGTGATTTCTCCTGTCCATCTGGTGAATCTGGGCATACTGGGGCAATGCAGCAATTGCCTCATGTACACAGACAACCCTCTCCTCCTACCACCCAACACTACAACCTGTGAGAGATGCACTTACATAGCCAAAATGGAAGCAAAGCTCTCTCCACCCAAGATTGTGCTAGACAGTCAAGAGGAGAAGGTTAACACCCACACTACACCTCAAGCAACACATAGCCCTTCTAAACCCACACCACCAACACCCACATATAGCAACACTAAATCCACATATGCAGAAGCCCTTAACTGTAACCTGCCCAAGCAACAAGGACCTCTGAAGCTGAAATGCAAACAAACACCAATCACAACCAAAGTGTCACATAGCTCACAACACCAGTGTGCCACAGAGCAACAGCCCCTAAGGCAAGACAACGTATCAAACACTTTAGTCATAGATGACTCTATAGTCTGTCACACTGATGTCCCACTCACCAGGTTGAATAAGGAGAAAATTAGTCAGCTGCCTGTCGGGTGCCAGGATCTGCCACATAACACATGCATTCAGTTCAATCCACAACCAGTACAAATGTGACTCTCTTTGTCCATGTTGGAGTGAATGACTTGAGATGTACCTCCCTGGACTACATGAAAAGAGACATGGAAGAGCTCTTGGATCATGTGGTTCAAGCAGGTATGACCCTAGCCCTGAGTAGCATCCTGCCTTCGTCCAGAATGGTACCACAATATAAGGACAAAATGATTGAATTCAACAATTGGCTAAGCTTCTGGTGTCATTCAAAGGGGATCCAGTATCTGTCTGCCTGGGATGACATGATCGACAGACCACGATGCTTTGCCAGAGATGATCTGCACCTGTCGCCCCTGGGATTCAGGTTACTGGCTAAGGCTCTTGCCACCCCTATAGTGCCTTTTTTAAGCAAAGCTCAAAGGACAAAACCACCTCTGTAACAGGTACAAGTATGCAAAATCTGAAGGTAATGCTACTCAATGCTAGAAGTCTAAACCTCAAAATGCACTCCCTCGAGGCACTCCTAAAAATGGAGAACATCGATATCTGTGCAGTAACTGAGACCTGGTTCAAGGCTCCAGAGAGCACCCCGGCAGTACCGGGCTATAACTCTTACCACACTTTTTGGCCACCAAACCAGGACGAAACACTAAATGTGGAGGAGTGTCCATATTCACCAAGGATATTCACACCTCCAAGCTAGTTACCCAACACAATGCATCTGAAATTCTCCAGGTGCAACTAACACTAGGTAAGACTGCAATCCAAATTTTAGCTTACTACAGATCCCCCACCATGCCCCAAGATTCTCACTACACCTTCTAAACATACTGGAAAATATTAAGATACAACCAAACACCCTAATACTGGGTGATTTCAACTACCCTGCCATTAACTGGGAAAACTACTTGTGTACCAACACCTTTGCCCAACGGTTCTTGGAATTCATAAATTCCAACACTCTGGATCAACTAATCCATAGTCCCACCAGGGGCTCCAATATCCTGGACCTGGTCATTACAAACATGGGAAATCGATGCTCCACACCAGTGGTCAGCCCCTTGTTGGTTAGGTCTGACCATAAGCTAATCTCCTTTGACATCCACATCTCACCTCCACCCCACAGTAAGGGAACATCGGTAAAAAACTTCTCCAAGGCCAACTTCATGCTACTCAAGTCAGAAGTGACAAACTTCCTGACACCCATGCAGACGGGAACTGAAAGTTCGACTGCCAAATCCTACACTAAAGCACAGTACAAGCATATCCACTCGTGCATGAATCGTGCCATCCCAAATAGAACCAAGATGCTCTCCTACAAAAAAAGGAAACCAATCTGGTCGTCCCCTGTCATAAACAAACTATACAACAGAAGGAAGAAACTGTTGCAGAAAAGAGGAAAATCCCAGGATGCAAAAAACTCCCTTACCAGCCTCAGTAAGAAGCTGAGATCCCTCATAAAATCCTCCAAAACTAGTTACAAAAATAAAATTGCCAAAGATTCCAAAGACAACCACAAGGCATTCTATAGCTATGTCAAGAATCTAAATGGCAATGCTCAGATCTGCTCTGAGCTACAACAGAATGGCATTAAATATACTGATCCGAAGGACATTGCCAATATCCTGTAGTTTGATTCAGTGCTAACTTCACCCCCCTCTCACCCCCGAAAGGGCCCATCTCAATACAGAACGATTGCCAAATTCCAGTAATCACAGCCACACAGGTAAAAACTGCACTCTCCAAAGCTAAGAATAAAGCATCCATGGGACCAGATGACATCACAGGCTGTGTACTACATGAACTGGCACCTCACTTAAGTGTCATGTTTAACCATAGCCTCACCTCAGGCTTCATGCCCACTGAGTGATGCACAGCTCCAGTTGTCCCACTCCACAAGGGGGGAATCCACCTTGAATCCTGGGAACTACCATCCCATCAGTCTGATGAGCATGACCTGCAAGGTCATGGAATGTATTTTCATGGAACTTATAAACAAAGACATTGGCAACCTTCAAACACTGGACCCCACCCAGTTTGGGTCGGTGAAGGGCTGATTGTGTCTCCTGAACCTGATTGACTTCTTTGAATCAGTCTCCAGAGCCATGGAAGAGGGTAAGGCAGTCCACACAGCCTATCTGGACCTCGCCAAGGCCTTCAACACCATCCCCCCACTCTGGAATCGTAGATAAACTTACTAAGCTGGGCATAAATCCCTACGTCACTCGATGAGTTGCCAACTGGCTTACTGACAGAACCCACACTGTAAAAGTAGCCGACTCCAAATCCAGCTCCAGACAAGTGGAGTACCACAGGATTCATTCGTGGGACAGCTCTTGTTTGGCATCTACTTCTCTGAAGTACAGGCCTACACTGAGAGACTCTGGCTAACAAGGTTCACAGATGACCACAAACTGGGAGTCGTTATTGAATCCCCAAATTATGTGGATATTCTACAAAAGGGCCTTACAGAAACAGATGCTTGGTGCCAGAGCCATGGGCTCAAGCTCAATGGAGGGATAGGTTCCTGACCCAGAGACTCCCCATTGTCTGGAATAGACTGCCCATACATGTCAAGTAGAGGGCCTCCTTGGCCCTCTTCAAAAGGAACCTTGACGACTGGATGGGAGCTAGGAAATTTACCCCAGAGATCATTTCAGTCACCCTGCTAGACAGGGGTCCAGGGAAGTAAATATTGTGGGAAGAAATAGCCAGGGAATTGTTATGGCTAGGCTTGTACAGGCCCTAAGACCGATAGCCTAGTACCAACCTATGAACCTAAACACATGTCCCCAGTGCTAAATAAGTGCAATCACATTTGCATACAGACAACGTATATGTAGTGGTGTAAAACAGAGAGCCTTGGTGCTAAGTAAACACTGTTGTGATGTTGCTGTGGGTACTAGCCAATGCTGTGACCATACAAGCCAAATCATACAGGGCTTTTGTCACTTTCCATTTCTTCTGTGCATTTAAGTGATGGTGTGTTACTGGGGCAAGTTGGTGCATTTTTTGTGTGTTTTTGGTCTAGTGGTCTCTTGAGTAAAGTTTAGCTTCCCTCATGTGTTGTATGATGTCTTAATTCTCAAGAAATCATGTGCCATACATTCTCAGAGTTGGATTAAGGCCCTGCTGTTATATGAGAGCATATAATATGTGTAGCCAGAACACTATCATGTCTTGCACAGAATAATTACATATTGTGTTATCACCAAAACCATCAGTAATCAAGTGGTATGCTTCATAATGAATCTCTGAAGAGACCTGTGCTATTTGTGTCCTGTAAGTCACCTGACAAATATATTGAAGCATTTTGATATATTAAAATGCTTCAGGGTTACAAAGGTGCAGTTTTGTTTCTTTGTTTTTCACTGGAATGATAAGGGTGGAGGAAAGTGTAACAGACAGTGTCTTACAATAAAACAGAGTAGGAATGGTTTCTTCTGTAGTCCATCTCTCTCTCCATTTTCTAAACTGCATGTCCTAGTAAATAATATAATCACAGCAAAGTCAAAATTCCTGTATGCCTAGCGATTATTTCTGGTTCATGTTGTGGGATCTCCACTTGTTTGCAGGTAAGCTGGAAGATATAAGCCTTTCAATGTGCTCTAGGTCTGTCCCAGGGCTTATGCTCAGTAATTTATGCCTGTTACCCCTCCCAAGGAAGGCCTCTTTTTAGAACAGAACTACAGTGATCCTAGTTTGAGTTCTGTCCAGACTGCTGAGCTACTCACTGTGCTGTGAAATCCAGTTCCATTCCTGCTGCTTGTATCTGTGATCACATCCTTTAAGTCAGTATCAAAGCTGAAGACCACTGGTGAGGAAAGGCACATAGACTTGCCAATAAACTTGAGTGCTCCATCCTGTGACTCAGTGCTTGCTTCACCACCATAGTCCATTTCAGTGCCTCCTGCAGTACTGCCACCTCTTCTCATACCTACTGGTCAATCTCCTAATCACTTTTACCTTCATTTGTATACAAGACCCCAGGATCCCTAAGCTATCCCAACTAGGATATCTCCTTCCTCTTCACTTACCAGCTAAATCGCTTTTTTCTGATTGACACAATGATGTCTGATTTGTTGGTGCTATCATTCATCCCAGTCACATCTCACTCAATAATGTGTTCCTTCAGTACATGCAGTAGGTCACAGCAGCTTAAGATTAAGAGGACATAAATATTTGCAACAACATATTCAGAATGGATGTTCACCAAACCTTGGCTGCATTTTGACATCCTGTCCATGAAAGCTATAAACCAGGTGGAAGGCAAGTTGCAGCCTTGGCAGAGGCCTGTTCCTACTCTGAATGTATTCTACCCAACACTAATGTGGGCATGATTTCCAGTCTTTAGTTATAGGGACAGAATGATACAAATAGCGGCCTTAGGGCCTCCTGCTGCTGCAGTCGCAATAAGGTGTTTCAGGTTATATAGTCATTTACTTTTTTAAATCTACAAAATATATGTAGATATTACTGATGAACTCCCATGACCTGTTCAGTGTAAGTGCAAGGGAAGCATTTGGTCCACCATTCCATGGTCAGGACAGAATCTGCTTGTCTCTGCTGAATGGAGGCTTGAATGTTGGATGCACTCTCCTCTCCAGGACACTGCAATATGCTTTTCCAGTTAGAGAAAGAAGTGTGATCTCTCCAGAACTGCAACTTGCCCTCTCTCCCTGCTTTTGAAATTCGGGACCAAAGCCTCAATCCATCTGTCCTGAAGTACCGCCCAAGCCTTAAACACAATTCAATACCACCCAAGCCTTAAACACAATTCAGAATTGAAGTGGTGTGTTGACTGTAACATTCCAACAATTGCCACTGTATTCAGCGTTTTTTCCATCTAGATGTCATTCACTGTCATAGACTTATTAAAGCAGATCCAGTTCTTCCTTAATCCCATTGTTTGCGGTCACACAGTCAAAACTGTGGCTTTGTTTTTTATGCAAATTAAATGCAGGAAGCAGGACTTTATGCTGTAATGTTGTTTCTTTACCTTCTATGCTGTTACTTTAAAGAGTGTCTAAAATCCTATGCTCATGCAAGTCTTTGTAGCAGTAATAGGTAAAAAGTGCATGCTGTACAGTGTATTACATTGTTTCCTTGAAATGCTGAACATTTTTTGTATATTTAAATATGTAATAAAAATATTACCTTTTGTTTTGGTAACAGCATAAGTAAATGCTAGTATGACCACTTAAGTAAATTGAGCTTGTGTATTTTGGGCTGTTTTCAATGGGCACTTTTATAAAAAACAGTTTCTTTTGGATGACTTTACTGTAATCTCCACACAGGTTCATGTTTTCAATGTGAAAAAGTTATACTCTGTCCACAAACCACATTTCCATAGTCAGTCTGTAACAGCAGTGTTTTATGAACTGATAAAACATGTCTGTGGCATTTTATGGTTCAACTAGAAATATCTTACCACTCAGCTGCCCAGAATTTTGCAGAATGCTCAGATTTATCCTCATATTTTTAGTCTGTTATCATAAAATAAGTGTTTTCTAGCTTGTCATTGAAGACTGTATTCACTAAGTAATGACAAACATTTCTGTTGCAGACTGTCCTTCAGAAGATGCATGCTAATGTAAATCCTGTTTTTCTAGATAGGTGGATATAGCTGCCCTTGTAGATGACATTACTTCACTGACTATTTTGTATTTTTGCTTTCTATAATGTCGGGAATAGTTCTGAAAACAGATGGATTATTTAGAGTTGACAGATTATGTGCTTCTTATTACGTTTTATTGGATCAAGTTTATTTTATCAACTGATCCAAATCTCTCACTGTACAAGCGTTTATCCATGTCATGCAGTAGGTAGCATATCATGCCATTCAGAATATTCCAATACATGGGACACAGACACAGTAAATTGTCAGAGTACCACGCTGTAGAAGGAAAAAAATAATTTTTGCTTTTATGCCTGAAGTTTATTTAGTCATGGCATGAATCAGCACACCATTACGTGCTCAGAAATGGACTTGACTTCATGTGTGAAAATGCACATTCTTCTGCAAATCTAACAAATCTTTATTTACAGATCTCAACTGTCAGATTTAAAAATTTGCAAAGAAGTGTGTGTGTGTGTGTGTGTGTGGGGGTTGTACTTGCCTAGACAACTGTCTGTGAGAGACTGTGTGTGTGTATTTATATATGTATGCATGGGAGGATCTCACCACTTCTTGCAGCAGGTTTAGATGCACCATTGTATACATCTTAAATGGCAGTGAGAACAACTGGGTTAATTTCATGCTGGTTCTTTACTAATTTTCCTAGAGTAAGTCACTTGTATCATTAAACTACCTAAAGTATCAGAAATAAAATGTCAAGCTTCTGATTGTTTTGCACAATAGGGACAAGAGCCAGATGCATTCATTCTCTGACCAGGGTGAGAGACCAATGGCTTGTTTGTTCCTTCCATAGGGTAAGAGCATTATGACCATTTCACCCCCCCAAAAAGTAAGGTTCAGATGTTAGCAGACCTTCCTAGGTTCATATTGGCTTGTCTCCCAAGCACCAAATCCTTCCTCATTGCAGCTGGTGGCTTCCATATATGCTGCTCTTCTAGGAGTTCCCAGGTATACCCTCTCACACACATGATCTGTACACAATGACACTTAAGGTCAGTCCAACAGTAGGCCCATACTGCATGCTTCCTCCCAGAGTGGAAGAGCTAACATTAGCAACTCAGTTCCATCTTCCATGCTAATATTGTGAATAATTACATATAGCCATATTCTGAGCATTTTCAGTGATTTTTTTTTTTTTTTTTTTTTTGAAGTGGCTCTTAATTTAACTTGCTTTGGATTCATTTATACATTTGATGGTTTAGTGTTTAGTAGAGTACATTTGTGCAATACTTAGTGATGACTTCATTAATGTATTCCTCAGCTCAATTAAGTTACTTTAAAGTTAAAATGTTAAGATATGACAGTTACTTAATGGTATGGAGCTGTCCATAGTACTGTGCAACCACAACAAAGACTTCAATTTTCACCTGGAAGTTTTGGCAGTGGGACTGCAGAGCTCATTCAAAGTCCCATATTTAACGGGATTCACAGTAAAGCATGTCTAATAGATCTGTGACGTGCAATTTTTAACGAGTTATTTTATTTTTTTATAGCAAAAAAGAGCATTTAAGAGAGTTTAAAAAAAGTTCTCAGTTAAGTGAAAAATTAGTAGGGAGGTATTTGAGAATTGCAATACGCATTGATATCAGATATTTTGGCATTCATTTTATGTTAGAGTTATTTTGTTGAGTGTTAATTTTTTTTCTTTATAGCAAAAAAAAGAGCATTTAAAAGAGTTTAATTAAAAAAAGTTCTCAGTTAAGTGCAAAATTAGTAAGGAGTTATCTGAGAGTGCAGTATGTATTGATATCAGATATTCTGGCATTCATTTTATGGTACAGTTATTTTGTGCAAGAATTACTGACTCTGCTAAGAATCATACATTCTTCCCTCAAGACAAGAAACTAGGCTTGTGGTGTCTGCTTCCTGTCCTACTAGAAGCCTTCAGCAGTCCAGAATTATTCCTGATCTTGATCATCACTGAAGTAATCAGACAACTGACCTTTGTTCCAGGATCTCACTCTGCCATGTAATTTTTTCTACTAAGGAAAGAAAGCAGGGAGTGGAATGGGAGGACTTTTATACATGGAGGAGGGGTTTTTTTTTTTTTGTATCCAGCTTTACACTGAGTGAACTGCAGAGCATTCCCAAGTTTTCTTCGACAAATGAGCTTCTGAGTTACTGTAATCAGCTGAGGAGAATATACTAGGTCACTGGCACTGTGTTCATTTATGCGCTTCTGATTCTTGTATATATCGACAAAGTCAATTAGAGGTCACTCAATATGACCAAGCTGATATGAGCCGTCTTTTTAATACAGAAAATTGGGACCATGCCTTTTCTCTGTATTTTTTCAACAAATGTGTTCTTCAGTCCTGTGCTGATCAAAAACTTTGCTTGCCCTCCCTGCGGCTTGATTTTTCTCTGCATCACACCAGCTGTATACTGTCCATGTATAACCTTTTGAGGTAGCTTCTCGTTCTAGTGAAACTAACCTTTTTGGACAACACATCTTTTGGTTGGTAATTTGGGTTGAGAGAGCCATTGGACTAACTGTCATTTTCCTAACCTGCTTTCTTTGACTTTTGATGGCCAACACTGAGCTGTGCCTTCTTCCCTACACCCAGTATGTGGGTGTTCATTTCCATACACCCAAGGACTAATGTGCAGTGACGTTTTTGGCAGGAGTAAGGTTCCCTTATGTAGTGCATCTATTCATCCACCAGGTATCATTTATACTCAGGTCTTCATTCACAACCACCAAACTGGAATTTGTGATCTTTGGATGCTCAGACCCATCCATCTCCAGCCAGCTCTTCCAGTACATGGGTCTGCTGTGTCTGAGCATTGGTCACTGGGGCTGTGGTCAGAGCTCCATCCCTTTTTGTCACAGAGATTCTCAACAACCATTTGATTTGCAGTAGCACATGCCAACAAAAAAAAGACAAATTTGTGTGATCATTAACAACTGCATACATCGAAACAAATTGCCA